>NC_040094.1:51600111-51903141 GCF_003369695.1 Bos indicus x Bos taurus
TCCACATTTCCAGCTTCTTCTGATTTTAAAAGTGAGGCCATGGACAGCCTGTCAGACCAGCACCAGTTCCTAGAACAGCAGGCACAGTTCAGGGCAGCATGGGGAGCCCGGGGGTCGGCAGGGAGAGGCTGTCCGGCTGACTCAGCTCTTCTGTGCAGATGCTGCTGAGGCTTGGCTCTACAAGGACCAAGTGGACAAGTTGTAAACAGTGAGGGAGGAGCTCAACTCACCACCACCCCACCCTGACAGGTCTGCTCACCTGCCTCCCAGTCCTCTCAGCTTTCTGGCAAGAGAGCCCTCACGGGAACACGGAGGCAGGAGGCTGGGCTGCTCCGCGGGCTGGCCGTTCTGTCAAGGCCTCTGCCTAGTCCCTAGTCTGGCTTCTGAGACAGGATGACCTCCCGCTCCCGACAAGTGCCTTCCCCACCCACCTCCCCTCCCCCTAGCAGAGTGCAAGCCAGAGACGTGCAGGAGGGATGAGTATTCCAGGCCCAAGGCCATGTCATTGGTTCTAGGTCCACGTTTTCCTCTGTGTGTGTGTGAGTCGCTCAGTCCTGTCCAACTCTTAGTGACCCCATGGACTGTTGCTTGCCAGGCTTCTGTGCCCGTGGAGTTCTCCAGGCAAGAATACTGGAGTGGGTTGCCATTCCCTCTTCCAGGGGTTCTTCCCAAACTAGGGATGGAAACTGAGTCTCCTACATTGCAGGCAGATTCTGTACCATCTGAACCATCAGGGAATCCCATCTGCTCCTTTAGTAGCAAACAATCCCCACATTCTTTTAGCCTCTGAATCCTTTTTAGAACCCCTTATCAGCTGAGACAGTGAATATCCAACAAGAAAATGGCAACTGGGTGGCCAATACTCCATGCTCGAAAACGATGGAGTGAAGGAGTGTGGAACCTCCATTCACATGCCACCAGTCAAGTCCCGAGATTTTGTGCCAAATGGCAACAAACTGGGTTTTGGAGAAGACAATGGCACCCCACTCCAGTACTCTTGCCTGGAAAATCCCATGAACGGAGGGCCTGGTGGGCTGTAGTCCATGGGGTCGCTAAGAGTCAGACACGACTGAGCGACCTCACATTCACTTTTCACTTTCATGCATTGGAGAAGGAAATGGCAACCCAC
Source organism: Bos indicus x Bos taurus (assembly GCF_003369695.1). NCBI lineage: Eukaryota > Metazoa > Chordata > Mammalia > Artiodactyla > Bovidae > Bos > Bos indicus x Bos taurus. The sequence goes on from NC_040094.1 coordinate 51,601,241, forward strand.
TCCAGTGTTCTTGCCTGGAGAATCCCAGGGACGGGAGAGCCTGGGCTGCCGTCTATGGGGTCGCACAGAGTCAGACATGACTGAAGCGACTTAGCAGCAGCAGTGCATATTTTATGAAGCAGGTGAGACTCAGTGCTCTCCAAAAACCATACTCCCCTCCTTAATTTAGCAGTCTGCCTCCAAAAGCTACCCAGGTAACTCAGAGATAAAGAATCTGTCTACCCAGCAGGAGAGGCAAGTTTGGTCCCTGGGTGGGGAAGATCCCCTCGAGAAGGGAATGGCAACACACTCCAGTATTCTTGCCTGGGAAATCTCAAGGACGGAGGAGCCTGATGGTCTACAGTCCATGGGATGCTAAAAGAGCTGGACCCAACTCAGCAAATAAAACAGCAGCAGCCACCTCCAAAGTGGGGAGGGGCGGGAAGCCGACTCTGTAAACGTGTTCCTCCGCCCCAGGGACACCCATGGCTGTTGAGCAGCCTTCATTGAGAACCCACTGTGCTCAGAATGGCTGGCCTTCACCCCGTTGGGAGAGCAGGGACCTCGTCAGAACAAAACACCCTTGTTTATTGACCCCTCGAAGAAGGGAACTGCACCCTCTCTCCCTTACTCACCCCCACCCCAGGGGGCCCAGCCTCAGTGTGGACAGTCCCCTGGGGTTCCCATGAAGCCTGAGCAGCCGGCTGGGCTCTGCTTTCAGCCTGTGGACCTCCCCCTCAGGCTGACTCTGGCACATTCTGGAAGGTGGGGACCTGAACCCTCAGGTGTGTGCTGACCAGCTGAGGCCTGGGCACCTGGACCTGTCCCCAGAGCACCTGCCCTCAGCTTCCTGCTCACAGCCCTCCTGGGGCCCCTTGTGGAAAACACCCAATTTTAAACTTTGACCCTCAGTCACTCTCAGACCTGGTGGCCTCTGGCCCGTATATTCTAGCCCTGGGTCAGGACGCTCTGCCAGGAGGGGAGGTCAGAGTTCAAATGAGGATGCAGAGGAAGAAAGCACTGCCCCAGGCTTGGGGTGAGGAGGGGGAGGACAGGAGGGGCATCTGTGCTCCTGGAGTGTCCTGGCACTGACGGCCAATCTTCTCAGGCCAGGAGGGCGGGAAGACCCTCGAACCTTCTGACCCCTACTGAAGGCTGAGTGAGTCTCTGAACAGGGTGGCATTGGGGGAGTGTTCTGGGGGGCTGCAGTTGACTAAAAGAAAACCACACAGTGAGAGAGCTATGATGGAGTTAGAGAATCTGTCCCAAGAGATGGGGGAGGCCAGTTCGTGGGGCTTCTGGCCAGGAGTACAGGTGGGCTTTCCTGGCGCTCTAGTGGTAAAGAACCCGCCTACCAATGCAGGAACCGTACGAGACCTGGGTTCGATCTCTGGGATAGCAAGATCCCCTGAGGAGGGCATGGCAACCCACCCCAGTATTCTTGCCTGGAGAATCCCATGGACTGAGGAGCCTGGTGGGGTACAGGCCGTAGGGTCGCAGAGTCGGACACAACTGAAATGACTTGGCATGATGCACAGATGGTGAAGGATACGTCTGGGCGAAGGTGACTCTACTGCTTGCCACAGAGAACAGATATATCACAAGTTAAGGGTGAGGGTGCTTTTCTTTTGTGGGAAAACGCAAGCAGGTGGGGTCAGTGAAATTCTTCCTGAGTCACCTAACGATCTAAGAGGCTGCTTGTCCAGATACACAGAGTCCGTTAACGTCTCTAATTCCTGTCTGAGCACAGAAGTGCACTGTGAGTCAGCGGCTGCAGAGGATTCATCTTTGCAGAACTGGACAGTGAGCAAGACACTCTGTGCTCCTCTTTTGTGTGCAGGGTCAAGCCCAGCAGGCTGCAGCCCTCAGCTGAGTCACTCAGGGATGGCCCCTCAGCCTTGGTGACCATCCAGGAGCCCCTGGGAGCTCCCCCTCTTCTCCAGATGGTCTTGAGGGTGACAGTCCTCCCAGGAAAGGCAGCATGGTGGTGCCAGGGTCCCACAGCCCCTCCCCTGGGAGAAGCCCCAGATGGGTCAGAAGAGTGAGGTGATGGCCTTCAAAGGACCCATGGTTTTGCACTTAGAGCCCGTGGGCATTTCAGCCTGGCCCCAGCCCTTCCACCCACCGCCCCGGAGCCTTGGGGAAGCCCTGAGATAGCCATGTGGGGGATTATTTTACTGTCCCTTCACATCCCATAAACCCCACTCTCTTTAATCTAATAAAAATTGTTGTTTATTCTTAAAGAACACAGTATTCTCTGATTACTTGAGCACAGGATCATTGTAGAAATTCTGGAGGAAAAAAAGTTGAAGAAACTGTAAAAACCTATAGTTCCCAAACTCAGACATACTTCCTGATGATATTTTATGTTCGTCTAGCTTTTCTGGAAGTATATGTTTCTATGGATTCAAAAGGAATGGGCTTCCCAGGTGGCACCAGTGGTAAAGAACCTGCCTGCCAATTCAGGAGCTATAAGCACATGCAGGCTCGATCCCCGGATCGGGAAGATCTCCTGGAGGATCGCATGGCAACCCACTTCAGAATTCTTGCCTGGGAAATCCCATTACAAGAGGAGCCTGGCAGGCTGCAGGCCAGTGGGTCCCAAAGAGTCAGACACCATTGAAACGAGTTAGCATGCAGGCAGTCATTCAAAGGGAAATTGGGACGATGCTGTCTGCACAGTTGGGGGTTTAGGCTGCCTGGTTCTGCTGATGCCCCCACAGTACTGTCAGATGTGCCCAGCCTCAGCACAGGCCCTCAGTCCACACCAGACACGTCCACACACAGGAGCTGTTATGGAACCTGTAACTGAGGCAGCTACGGTCACAGGAGCACCCCAACCAGATCCTCTACTTCCCCGCAGACCCTCAGGTGATCCCAGGAGCACTGGCTCCTCCAGGCTCAGCGGCACTTCCAGGAGCAGGGCCCCTCTCTGCCACACGACAGACCCCAGGGGTCCTCCTCCTTGATGACCATTTCAAGCAGCCCCTGAAGATGGTCGTTACCAGCTCCTGCCTCCCCCAGGAACAGCTGAGGAGTCTGCCTCTGTCCGCAGCGCTCTTTCTGAGATGCCTCTTGGAAACTCCCAAGGAGGGAGGGCATCTCCCAAGATCAGAAGGAGCCGCATCCTGGGCCCTGGCCTGCCCTCTCTTTGGTCTGGGGTTAGAGTCTTCCCAGAGAAGCGTCCTGATTCTTGGGTAATTCTGGGAATGGAGGCAGAAAGTTGAAAGGAGAGAGCAGACTCTGTGTGTGAAGGTTCCTCCACCACCTTCTCTGGGGGTCACTCGGAGTGACTAGGGCAAGAGAGAGCCGGAAGCCAGGGTGTATGGGCCAGTCTCACGCTCAGTGGGATGAAGGGAAGCCTCTTTGAAGGGCTCTAACTTTTATGTATGTTTTTGTAACTGCATGTCCCTCCCGGGCCTGCTGGTCCAGGGACTTCCCGGGATTGGGGCATAAGCCTCACCCCCCTGGCACTGGTTCCCACTCAGCCCTCCACAAATGTCTGTTGAATAAACAAGAGTTGATTTGGAAAAGAATTCACACTGTTAGAATAGAGTACTTTAAACAAACCAATAAATAACAACACAAAATCAACCAACCAACACAAAAATGGACTTATCCTATCCCCAAAATTCCCTTGCTAGGGATGCCTCTCACCTTACAGGTGAGGATTCTGTGGGGAGCAGGTTTGAACACCCCAAGTCTTCTGGCACCCTGGCAGTTTCCGAGGGTGCTCCCCCAGGGCCCAGAGTAGCCAGGCCAGTCCCCCAGGAAGGTCTGAGTTGGCTCAGGGACTCTCGTCTGGTATCCCCAGCTCCTGTGCCTGCAGCCCCACCAGTGACTTGCCTGCCATGCCCCAGCTGCTGCCAGGGAGCTCGTCACACTTGCACAGGACTTGCCCTCCAAGGTAAACACCCGACTGGGCCCCACCGGGGGAAGGACACCCACTCTGCGCTCAGAGGCATTAGAACAAGGGGGAACTTGCTCTTTGGGGACCAGGGGGAAGCGCAGGCTGGTAAGCCTGTGTGGAGGCAGGGGGACAGCAGCAGGATGGGTGTTTAACTGAGGAAAGGAGGCAGGCGGTGCCTCAGTCAGGGCCACCAAGGAATGGGGCCACCAACCCCCTCATGGCACTGTGCATCCTGTACATAAACGCAGCGCTTGTGAGCACACCCGGGGATTCCCTCTCGGGATACCATCCCCGGAGACTTACTTTCTGTTTACCTCTTATTTCACTGCTATGCAGAGTACATCATGCGAATTGCCAGGCTGGATGAAGCACAAGCTGGAGTCAAGACTGTTGGAAGAAATACCAACAACCTCATAGATGCAGATGATACCACTCTAAATGACAGAAAGTGAAGAGGAACCAAAGAGCCTCCTGATGAGGGTGAAAGAGGAGAGTGAAAAAGCTGGCTTAAAACTCAATATTTATAAAACTAAGACCATAGCATCTGATCCCATCACTTCAGGGCAAAGAAAGGGAAAAAGTGGAAGCAGTGACAGATTTTCTTTTCTTGGGCTCCAAAATCACTGTGGATGGTTACTGTAGCCATGAAATTAAAAGATACTTGCTTCTTTCAGAAGGAAGGAAAGCTATGCCCAACCTAAACAGCATGTTAAAAAAACAGAGACATCACTTTGCTGACAAAGTTCCATATAGTCAAAGCTATGTTTTTTTCAGTAGTCATGGACAGATGTGAGAGTTGGACCATAAAAAGGCTGAGTGCTGAAGAACTGATGCTTTTGAACGGTGGTGCTGGGGAAGACACTTGAGAGTCCCTTGGACAGCAAGGAGATCAAAGCAGCCAATCCTAAAGGAAATCAACACATCGGCCACCTGATGCGAAGAGCTGACTCACTGGAAATGACCCTGATGCTGGGAAAGATTGAAGTCGAAAGGAGAAGGAGGCAGCAGAGGATGAGATGGTTGGACAGCATCACTGACTCAATGGACACAAATCTGAGCAAACTCTGGGAGACAGTGAAGGACAGGGGAGCCTGGCATGCTGCTGCCCATGGGGTCACAGTCAGGCACAACTTAGCAACCCAACAACAACAGCTTTTGTAAATGCTGGGCAATGAACACGTTGTCATAAGGGATAACAGTGTTCTAATGTTTAAATCACCTAGTGAGCCATTCCTCTTCCAGGCAGAGCTGCCTCCCCGTGTCTACTGTGGCCAATGAATCTCCGTTCCTGTTGCCCCATCAGCAAGGTGACCTAAGGTACACTGACAGGGCTCGTCCCCAGAGGGGAGAGGAGAGTGTCCAGTCGGCAGTGGCCTTCGAGCCAGGGTCTGGGCAGCCCGGAAGCATCAGGGACCCTGGAGGGAGCTGTGGGGACCACGTGGCTCAGCCAGACTGGCGGAGCCCACCTCCTCCCTGACTCTGAGGGGCCACTGCAGGAGTTAGACCCTCAGGACCGAGTTACTCAATGCACAGCGGGGGCGGGGCAGAGCCAGACCTACCTCATGATCCCTGAAGCAGCAACAAGCACCCCAGTTATAAGCACTTCCATAAGTAAAATGTTATACTATGTTGAAGAAAATAAAAGAACGTTTAGATAAAGGGAAAGGCATATCTGGGTGTTGGTTGAGGAAGGATGAATACTGAAAATGTGATTCTTTCAAAAAATGATTTGTAAAGACAAATAATTCCCAAGAGCACTGATTGCTGGGGCAGCTGGGGACAAAATAACCAGATGTTTGAGGAATGCAGCCATTTCATAAAGCAAACATCATGCTTCTGGGTGACTCCATCAGAAAGAGAAATATTAATGGGTGAAGAATTTTAGTCTTACATTTTAAAACTTAAAAATTTCTAAAGTACGGACGTTCCCTGGTACTCTAATGGTATGGATTTTGCACTTTCACTGCCGTGGCCTGGGTCCAATCGCTACTTGAGGAACTGAGATCCCACAAGCCACGTGGCATGGCCAGCTTGGCTGAAAACATTCTGGACCTGAGACTGAAAAGACTGTGACGTGAATGCTGACATCTGGACTGCAGGAGCCCTAGGGAGATCACTGAAAAGGAAAAGGAAGGATGTGCATTTCTTGGAGTTTAGATAAAAGAAGAAAAGAAAATGCAAGATTTTGGTTGGAAGGGGGATATAGGCACTAGGGTGAGGAAGTAAGTAAAACACTCCCCTCTCCTAACCAAGGGCTTCCCAGGTGGCTCAGTGGTAGAGAAGCTGCCTGACAAAGCAGGAGATGCAGGAGGCACGGGCTCAATGCCTGGATCAGGAAGATCCTCTGGCCGAGGACATGGCAACCCCCTCCGTTGGCTGAGGAAATGGCAACCCCCTCCAGTATTCTTGCCTGGAGAATCCCATGGACAGAAGAGCCTGGTGGGCTGCAGTCCACAGGATCGCAAAACACCAGACACGACTCAGCAACTGAGCCCAGCACAGCCCTCCTCACCAGAGACAAGAGGGAAAGTTTAAATCTTCCCCAAAAGGATGATGTACATAGGAATGAGCACAACCGGATTCTTCCTCAGCTGCTCTGGAAATAAGGCGACACTGGACCAGGGCTTTCGAAATATCGAGGAAACAAGAAGCCATGATTCTGGGACTGTGAACCCAGCCTCAAAGCTCACAAACACAAAGCCCTGTTTAAACACACTCTTAGGCTCATGAGCCCTTGGAGGGTCTGCAGTCCGAGACCTGCCCTTCAGTGGGGGTGCCGAGTGTCTGAGATGCCAGCAGACATGTGTTCACGAACGTGGCCACATGCCTCGGGGAAGCTGCTCAACCAGAATGAGAGAATACAAGTCTATATATGTCAGCGTAGGATGGGTGAGGGCTGGTCCACGAGGATCCATAACTGGATGCCTGGAAAGAGAACTCAACTATCAGAGACTGTCACGTTGGATAAAAATCTAGATAGCTTCTACTTATAAGAGATAAACCTACCTTGTGGACACAAAGGGCTGAAAGTAAAAGTCTTTAAAATAATCTACTGTGAAGATTCTAACAAGAGACAGTTAGTGTTGCTGTACCGATATCAGACAAAAGAGACTAAGATAAATTGGATGATTAGGGTGAAGCGGGTCACTATCTGACGACAAAGGCTCAGTTTACAGAGAAGGTAAAGTCTCCTACATACGAACCATCAAATTGAGAGCTTTCCAAACTGCTAACGTGTGTTCGCATGTCCATTCACGTAAGTTGATCCACGTGTCTGGCGTGCATTGCCATATGCAAGCGTCCTGCACAAGCCGCTGTGCTTTCGGGGACCTCACAGTACTATATAGAGTATATAGAGTCTTTATTTCAGGGACAAGACCTGAATGTGGAACAGTGCATGACCTGTGCAGCAGCCCTCAGAACGCAATCCAGTGTTACCAAGTCATCAATGTACTGTCCAGACATCACCGATCTGTTTTTCAAGAGGATAGATAGAATTGAATTCAGTGAGGAACCGGAACCTATGCCCGTGGATCATGAATGAAGTTGCAGCTCGCCCTCCGTCTCCTATTGCTGATCACCCTTCATGTCTACCATCTCCCACCTCCTCTCCCTCCTTTTGCAGTTAGTAACTCTGCTTGCTTCTTCACCTGATGCCAGACCCTGTATGCCAGTACTGCACTACTGGATTTTTCAACAGACTGCACTCTAAGATTTAAACGTTCCATTTCTTGTGTTTGTGGGTTTGTTATGTATTATTTGTGTAAAAAGTACTATACACCAATTGGTCTTCAAAAGTGGCCCTACTGGTAAAGAACCCCCCTCCCAATGCAGCAGACATAAGAGATGTGGGTTCAGTTCCTGGGTAGGGAAGAGCCCCCAGAGGAGGGAATGGCAACCCACTCCAGTATTCTTGCCTGGAGAATCCCATGCACGGAGGAGCCTGGCGGGCTACAGTCCATAGTGTTGCACAGAGTCGGACACAGCGCAAGCAACTTGGCACGCATGCATTACAAACCGATTACAGTATAGCAGTCCCCACTCCAGTGTTCTTGCCTGGAGAATCCCAGGGACGGGAACCTGGTGGGCTGCCGTCTATGGGGTCCACAGAGTCAGACACGACTGAAGCGACTTAGCAGCAGCAGCAGCAGCAGGACTACATAGCCATTGTGTTAGTCGGGTACCAAGGCTAGCTTTGTTGGACTCACAAATTAGACTTGTGAATGTGCTCCCAAAACACACATGTAAGGTTCATATGTAGGGGACTCAGTGTATAACACTTTAAGTATTTTTGCATCTAATAGTATAGCTTCCATAAATGCTTCTAATAGCATATATGATAAAAGACTGCTAGAACCACAGGGAGAAATGGATGATCCTCCGTCTTCGGAGCAGTTCCAACCCACCTCTCCCAACCATTGACAAATCAGCTCAAGCTGAAAACATTTGGCAAGTACATAAAAGATCTACATTACCCCACTGACCACTTTGATGGGAGGGACCCCAGAAGATACAGGGATGTCTCAAGGACCTGAGGCATTTACAAAAACTGTGTGTGTGTGTGCGTGTGGCAACTGAGACACAAAATGGCAAAATGTCCCAGTGAGGGAGCCCAGAGAATGAGGACAGAAGTTAGAAAGAAGTCACAAGCTGCTAACAGAAAGATAAACATGCCACCACTTCTGGAATATGAAGAATGTGCTGCTGAATGTTTGTTTGTAGTCAGATAGGAAATCAGGACTGAAATCGACAAATTCCTAGAACCAAGACAAAACGAAACTCCACCCTTCCCGTGATGCAGCAGATGCTATGATTTGAGGGTGAAACTTTCAAGAGAAGTAAAGGGATGACATTGAGGGAGCCTAGTGCCCTTGAAAGACAGGTTCCCAGGTTGCACAGCAAAAGATGCACGCCTTAGACAAGCGTGAGTGTTTGTACAGACACAAGAAATGTCTAGAAAGCTCTAAGAGGAAGTGTCCACAAATGTTACCTTTGGGAAGTAAACAGGAGTCCCAGTGAGATACAGCACAGTTCATTTCTCTTATCTTCTTGGGACATTTGAGTGGTTTCAGTTCAGTTCAGTTCAGTCCCTCAGTCGTGTCCGACTCTTTGCGACCCCATGAACTGCAGCATGCCAGGCCTCCCTGTCCATCACCAACTCCCTGAGTCCACCCAAACCCATGTCCATCGAGTCGGTGATGCCATCCAACCATCTCATCCTCTGTCGTCCCCTTCTCCTCCTGCATCACGGTCTTTTCAAATGAGTCAGCTCTTTGCATCAGCTGGCCAGAGTATTGGAGTTTCAGCTTCAACATCCGTCCTTCGGATCAGTCCTGAACACCCAGGACTGATCTCCTTAAGGATGGACTGGTTGGATCTCCTTGCAGTCCAAGGGACTCTCAAGAGTCTTCTCCAACACCACAGTTCAGAAGCATCAATTCTGTGCTCAGCTTTCTTCACAGTCCAACTCTCACATCCATACATGACCACTGGAAAAACCATAGCCTTGACTAGATGGACCTTTGTTGGCAATGTCTCTGCTCTTTAATATGCTGTCTAAGTTGGTCATAACTTTCCTTCCAAGGAGTAAGTGTCTTTTAATTTCATTGCCACAATCACCATCTGCAGTGCTTTACTTTCAACATAAACTAGTTTCATTTTCAAATGCTTTATCAGGATACCCATTTTCATCAAGGTCCCAGGAGGTCTCATTCTGTAGGGACAAGACTCTAAGTGCTCAGCCGAAGCTCAAGGCCCATCAGTGTGTGGGACTCTCCTCTCCTCCTGCTGCAACAGCCCCTTCCCAGGAGCCCCCATGAACTGAGAGACCCTAGGCAAGGCTGGATGTGAGGGCAAGCAAGGACTGATTTGGAAGGTGGCCTTGGAACTAGACCCTCCCTCCAGCACAGAGGAGAATGGTGGGCAAGCATCAAACACGACGTGTGGCAATTTGGTCCCCAGGCTGGATCATATCTGAGGCCCTTCGGATGGGGCCAGCGACCCAGGCCTTCGTGCCTCTTTGTGGGGAGGATGAATTTCACACCGACTTTCATGCACCTTCCTGTGAGGACAACTGACTCTGAGGTTTATTTATCCACCAGGCAAAGGTTACTCCTTTGGCACAGCCAGGACTTTGTCCTGTTCAACTCAGCTCCAGACACCAAGTTGTTGCTCAACGTTCAGGCCCTGAGTCCAGCTGGAGAATGGCCCTTCTTGCCCTTGATCTCCTTAAAGATCTAGAGGATCCACCTGTGGGGCAGCTGCAATGTTCTTTCCTGTCCAGTCTAGGCCCTTCCTCTGCCACCCACAAAATTCAGGGATCCCCTAGAACTTGGTTCTGCATTTTCCTTTCTTTACATGAAAGCTGGGCATCACCCACACCAGCAACTCTCTGCCCACTTGATGAGTACTTGCCCAGCCTGAGTCCACAGCCTCTCCCCTGGTGGCCCAGAAATACTTCTTTGCCCCTTACTCCGCTCTACACCCTGCCAGCAGGTCACTATAGGTTCTATTGGAAGGGGACAGTCCACAGGGCACTCAGTTGGCACTGCGGACCTCTGGGCTTCCTCACCCCACCTCCAAACTATCAATAACTGTGGGGTCGCCCTTCTCCATACACCTTCGAGGCTTCTGCTCCCCCATGGAAGGACCTTCAGACTCACTGCCCCCACCCCACTCCTGCCTTCCAGGGGGCTTTATTGGAAGTGCAGGTCTGAGGACGGATGTCCTACACTGAACAGAGAAAAACTCTTTCTCCTGCTCCCAACCCCTGCCACAGCATCCCTGCTGGGTCTCTCTCTCCCAGGCTCTCTCCTCGGGGGTGCGGGGACAGAGCCAGGCCCAGCCCTGCACATGCCCCTTTGTCTCTGGTCACCCTTGGCTCATGACTCCGCTGCCCAGGTGTGAGCTCCCAGGATACATGCTGCCCACAGCTGAGGCTGCACCTGGCCCTCTGACACGAGGAAGATGGAGCTGGGAGGGTGTACGCAGGCAGGCTAGGCAGCGGGATGATGACAGCAGCCTTCCTCCTGGTCTGCAGGAAATCTGGGCACTGCTGGTGAGAGCCCGGAAGCTAGTGAGGCTGGACGTGGACCAAGGACTCCGGGTTCAAATCAACAGCAGCCGCTTGCCCCCAGCAATTTGAAAAAAACAGAGCCTGGAGTCGAACAAAGAATGATTCAAATACCTCTGTCCTTCCCCACTCTCGTGACTCTCACACATTGCCCTTATTCCCCACTTTCAGAGTCTCAAAGAGAGACTTCTATCTTAGTGATTTTTATAAGCACCGAAACCTTTTCTACATGAGAGACGTACACATCCCTGCAAGGAAACTCCTGGCTTCCAGCACTTCTCTGAGGTCAGCACCTATTGGACTCCACCCTCTGGGAATGAGGGCACTCGGGTATGCCCCAGGGACACCTGTTTTGGCCACAGAGTGTCTCTATACCCAGCCTGCTAGGACCCTCCGTGGGGAGGGAGCCGGGAAGAGGGGCTCCTTCTGCTCAAGGGCTAATGAAGGACAATTTATAGTTTAAACTCTTTACCACTTGCTCCTACTCACTCTCATTCCTTATCCCTGCCTGTGTCCCCAGCATGACTTCTATCTAGGTGGACCCAACTTGCATTTCTGAAAGATGGAATCAGGCTCTGAGGATTCTCAATGGGCAGGGCTCGGCCCAGTGTCTGTGTGTGGGGGTGATGTACACAGCAGGGGACTAGCAGGTCCCCAGATCCACGCAGGGGGGTGAACACACCCAGCTCCCCAAAGGAGGATCTGTTCAGACGGAACTTGAAAGTGGAGAACTCCAGGAACTTGGTCTCCTGGAAAACTGCCACCTACCGTTTTCTTTAGAATGATCATCTAATGCCCTGCGTTTAATAAAAACGTAATAAGAAATTCACTATCAAGAAACTCATCTTTTCCCCTGAACTCAGGGCAGTTCCTGAAACTTGAGTGACTTCCCATAACTTGATGTTTCCTTCCTGAATGTTGGACGTGGGTGTCAGACCTCACGTGCATGGATTCTGAATCCTCCTCCCGCCTCCTCCTTGCTTGGCTCCGCCCTGGAATCTTTCGGGTTTAGTCCAGCCGCGCAAACCAGCGCACAGACAGGCTGAAGCTGCGGACCGGCTGGGCAGGCAGAGTGCAGAAGACGCAGGCGTGGAGGAGGCGGGGTACCCGGGCGCAGGTGAGAGCTTGAGGGGCGGTGGCCGGGGCTCCTGGTGTCCGACCACTCAGCGTACTCAAATGGGGGCTGGGTTGATGGAGACGGGGCGCTGAGCTCTCAGGCTCTGCGCTCTGCGCCTCCGCTGAGGGAGTGAAAAAGACAAAGACTTCGCAGTCCTGGTGGGGAACTGCGTCTCTGCAGCGCGGCCCCAGGCTTGGCTCTGCCCCTCTGTGGAAGGACGGAGAGTTGGCATCTCGAGCTCCTAGACGTCCACACATCCGCACAGAGCCCCTGCTGTCCCGGACCACATCTGGGACGGAACACTTTCACATCCAAGCCAACACTGTGGCTCTCATACTTGCTCACACGCTCACTTTCATGCACATACACACTTGTGTGCACTCACAAGGGGCACACATGCACACTCAGCTCATTCACTCACAAGCACTCATTAAAACAGAACGAAACCTCTGAGACTTCCCCTAAGGTCGGGGGAGAGGGGCACTCCACTGACTCTTTCTACGCTCTCCTTTCATTTTTGGTTAAGCTGCAGCAGCAATCTCAAAATTCAATTCACCACCCACTACTGGTGAATGATCTGCCATTTGAAAGCCACTTTCCACTCCCAGTGCCTGAGAAGCCAGAGACCCTGGGAGGCCCTCATCCCCTGGGACTAAATAATGAAGGTGGTGGGAAGGTACAGACCACCCCTCCCCTCTCCCCACTCCACCCCCCAGAGAGTGCAACCAGCAGATGCAAGGAGGGGGAGGATTCTCAGAGGAAGTGCCTTGTGAAAGAGAGTGAGAAGTAGCTCAGCTGATGGGCTGGCCTGCACTGAGGCTGTGAGCCAGAAAGGGTTTACAGACTCAGCCCCCAGGCCTGAAGGAACTTATTACTGCCCAGTAGGGATCTCTCCTGGCCATAGCAGCAGGGACAGGACACAGCAAAGGCTCCCTGGACTGGGGCATCCCTTCCCTCTGAACCAGGGTTGGGGCTCCGTTTCAGTGTCTCCTGAAGGTGGTTGGTCGCCTCCCTCCACACTGTTGGTCAAAGGCCTGCCTGGACAGCAGGGTGCTCACCCCTCTCATGTAAATATCCAGGTACATACACGTTACCACTGAGCCTTTGCGTGGGAAACCTGGTCCAGCTTCTCCTAGGTGCTGCAGGAATGGAGATCCCTGCTGACCGAGAACCCCTGTGCCCCTGGTCACCTGAATAGCCTCGAGCCACATACCTGCTGCCTCAGTTTCCCCAAGGTCCTGTGGCAGGACAAAGTGCTGGCAACGGCATGCACTTTCCAAGGTGTTCCACTGACTCCCAAATGTGATCAGGTCCGCAGTGACAGCACAAATCCCAGCTGTGTGCCCCAGCTTAATACATGGAGATACCAGCAGCTGTGACAGTGATCTGAGAGAATGATGAATTGTTGCCTCACTTTTCCCAACTCCAGAAACCTCAGGGCCCCTCCAGCTCTTGCCCCATCATGCAGTCTTCCTGTAGCACCCCCCACCCTCTGCCTTCTCACCCCGCTCTTCCCCTGTTGTGCCCTGGCCTCTCTCTCTCCCATTTTCCTGTCCTTTGCAGCATCAGAGACAAGAGGAGGGACTCAGGCAGAGGAGTGGAAATGCCAGACTTAAAAACCCATCTGAATTTCAGATAACGAATCACTTTGAAATGTAAATATGTGGCAAATATTACATAAAATATACTATATTATAGTATAGTATAGTATACTATACTACAATGTACTATATATACTATAGTATATTATACTATATTAAAAATAAGTCAACAGTGGAACCCCAGACTGATAAGGGCGGCAAAGGTGCCTGAGGACACGGGGAGCTCCTCCCACCCCCAGTCCAGCTCCTCCATCCCCAGTCCAGCTCCTCCCACCCCCAGTCCAGCTCCTCCATCCCCAGTCCAGCTCTTTGCAGACACCCCTTCTGAACTCTATAAGGTGGAAAAGTCTGTATCTCCATTGTACAGATTTGGTTTAATTGAGACTGGTCGATGGTTTCCAGGATCTGCCTCAACCTGGAGTTTTTCCCAGCTCCTAGGCTGTATCGTCTGACGATGAGGAGCCAGGCCCATGGTGGTTGGAGTTTGGGAGCAGAGCCTGGTGGGAAGGGACCCTGGCATTTCCTTGTCCAGATTCTGGAACCCTCCAGGGGCTTTCCCAGTGAGGAGAACCTCAGGGAGCACATGAAGTTGAACTGAGAGGCTCGTGTGTGTGAGGGCAGAGCCCCACCATGGCCTAGGGAAGGCTCAGGGAAGACTGGAGTTTTGGGGGCAGTGGAAGAGCGGCAGGGAGTCCCAGCCAGTGCCCGTCTGGGAGCCCACACCTTCAGCAACCTTGGACAACATGACAGAAGATGGCCAGGGCTCACCTGTGCAGAGGCCATACTCCCTCAGGAGGACTCCAAGTGGTGGTAGAAAGTCAGTGACACTTCCTGCTTTCAGAGTCTTCTGGTCTTTTCATTATCTGTGAGAACATACCTATAAATAACACATCTAAATAAATAACACAAATGGGTATTTAAGGTGAAGCTAAAACAGATACTAATGTTTAAAAATGAGTCAATGTTAAATAATTTTTAGGACATAGGGGTATGTGAAAAGTGAAAGTGTTAGTTGCTCTGTCATGTCTGACTCTTTGTGACCCCATGGACTGTAGCCCACCAGGCTCCGGCATCCATGGGATTCTCCAGGCAAGAATACTGAAGTGGGTTGCCATGCCCTCCTCCAAGGGATCATTCCAACCCAGGGGTCAAACCCACGTCTCCTGCATTGCAGGCAGATTCTTTACCATCTGAGCCACCAGAGGAGCCCACCAATACTGGAATGGGTAGCCTATCCCTTCTCCAGGGGATCTTCCCAATCCAGGAATCGAACCGGGGTCTCCTGCATTAAAGGCAAATTCTTTACCAGTTGAGCTACCAGGGAAGAACTAATTTTTAGGACATAGGGATAGTGTTGTGAAAACCACAGAGGTTAGGGTGGGGAGGCTGGCAAGACAGGCTCTCTAGGGTGTTTCCCTGGCAGGTAGACAAAATATGAGATATTGAGAGCAGAGGGTGGTTTGGTGAGCCTGACGTAGGCTCAAGGGACCCCACACACCTTTCCCAGGGGGCCTCGCCCTCGCCGCTGGAAGACACCATCCGCCCTCTCACCCGACCTCTGGACTTCAGCCTGCTTCGTCCCTTTTGCTTTCCTTTTACTTGTCAACACACACGCCCCCTCCCAGAGTCCAGTCGGACAGGTCAGCGTGTGTTGCAAAAACACCGTTTTGCTGAGGTCACCCCTCTCCATGTCACCTGGTCCAGGTGCAGACCAAGGTTCACCTTCGACTCATTCAGCTCTGCCGGGCCCCTGCCCAGAGCTCACTGGAGGGGACTGACCGCACCCTTCGTGTGGCATCGGCCCTGCAGGGAATTCTGAGCAGGTCTGCAGGGACTGAGCACCTATTGTAGGCAGAGCATGTGAGGGCCCTAGGGGCCCTCCCCCAGCACTGTGTGTGTGTGTGTGTGTGTGTGTCTGGGTGTCTGTGTGTGCATCTGTGTGTGTCTCTGTGTGTGTGTTTGTGTGTGCATCTGTGTGTGTGTCTGTGTGTGTGTTTGTGTGTGTGTGTGTGTCTGTCGGTGTGTGTGTCTGTCGGTGTGTCTGTGTGTGTGTTTCTGTGTGTGTGTGTCTGTGTGTGTGTCTGGGTGTCTGTGTGTGCATCTGTGTGTGTCTCTGTGTGTGTGTTTGTGTGTGCATCTGTGTGTGTGTCTGTGTGTGTGTGTTTGTGTGTGCATCTGTGTGTGTGTCTGTGTGTGTGTGTTTGTGTGTGTGTGTGTCTGTCTGTCTGTCGGTGTGTCTGTGTGTGTGTCTCTGTGTGTGTGTCTGTGTGTGTGGGTCTGTGTGTGTGTGTGTCTGTGTGTGTGTGTGTCTGTGTGTGTGTGTCTGTCTGTGTGTCTGTGTGTGTGTCGGTGTGTGTGTGTGTGTGTCTGTGTGTCTGTGTGTGTGTCTGTGTGTGTCTGTGTGTGTGTGTCTATGTGTGTGTGTGTGTCTGTCTGTCTGTCTGTGTGTGTGTCTGTCTGTGTGTGTGTGTGTGCTGTGTGCAGGGACAGGGTGCTCTCCCAGGGAGTGGGAGTAGGATCCTGGAAACTTCTGAAGAGGGGGTGGCTTCTCCAGGCTAGCTTGTCCTGGCTCCACATGGAGTGAGACCCTGCGTGGTTCAGGACTGTGAATGAACCCACTCATTCATTTACTTTCAATCAACGTCCTGGTGGCTCAGAGGATCTGCCTCCAAGGCGGGAGACTCAGGTTCAATCTCTGGGTTGGGAAAATCCCCTGGAGAAGGGAAGGGCAACCTACTCCAGTATTCTTGCCTGGAAAATCCCATGGACAGAGGACCCTGGCAGACTACAGTCCATGGGGTCACAAACAGTCAAACAGGACTGAGTGATTTTCACTTTCACTTTTCACTCAGCATCCCAGAAAGTGTACTAGGAACTTGAAACACAACTCCTAAATTTATGGGAAGGATGAAAGCTGGACAATGGTCAGGAAAACGTGATGAGGAAAGGTTTTGAGGGGGTGAGATTCCTTCTGGATACTATAGACCCCTGGCTGTCTCCCTCCCAGAGAGACCACAGCTGCCCTTCCCACTAAGTCTCCTGGTCGCACTGGGCATTTGGTGATGATGCCAGGTCACCAGCAGGAGGCTCCCCCTGTCACACGTGAGGGATCACTGCTCTCAGAGCACAGGCTTAGGTGGCATTCTTCCTTTGGGTCCCTGGGGGGTTAGCCCTCCATGTGACCCTGAGGACACCTGCCTGCTCCAGCCTTGGGGCCAGTGGGCATGGGACCTGGGAATGTATTTTCAGCCTGGGGAGACTTGGCCTGCCTCCCCATCGATAGGACACACAGGCCCACGTTCAATGGGGAACAGGGGGGCAAAGGCTGTTCTGAGGTCAGTGGAAGCAGCAGAGTGGCTGGGATCCGAGGGGAGATCTTGAGGAGACTGGAAAGGCTGGGGGTCCTGCCCAAGGCTTCCTCCAGGACGGGTCAGTGGCCAGAGATGAGCACACAAGATCAATCTCCTGCCTGCTCAGGCAGGCTCAGGGGAGGACATCCCTGGGCAAGGGTCTCCCTTCAGGCAGCCCTGAGGGCTCTGGCTAGGAGGCCAAGAGTCACTGTCGAACACCAGCAAGGATGCCTTCGGGCCCGATGGGTCACTGGGCACCATTCTGTGTATGAGAACCTTCCAATTTAAGAAAAGTTATTTTATAAAAAATACTCAGGAAAAGAATTGAGCAGATCTTATCTAAGGTGCCAGGAAAAGCCCCAGCACAGGAAGTTGCAACACGTCTTTCTAGAACATTCCATCACATGAGGTTCTCAGCAGTAAGTAATAGTGTTGAGCTATTTATGCCCCATCCTGGCAATTGCTGAAAGGCAGCTACTGGGTTGTGTCTACATGTGAAATCTCAGCCTCTCTTGCATTATGCTGAGCAGGCTGGGGCAGGATCAGGGCAGCTGTCTCTCTTCACTCAATCACCAAATTCTTGGTTCTAAAAAAAAATAATTAAAACCGTGTTAATGTTCTTGTGAGAAACTAATGTCCAAGGAAAGATAAACAGCCATAGAGAGAACCTGCCTTCCCGGGGTGAAAACGCATGATGGACAGCATAGTGGCCTGTACCCTGCGGCTGGCAGGGCCTGAATGGCCCCACGTGGTGGGGGTGCCTTGGCCAGGGCGACAGGGTGCTTCACTCTTCAGTGCCTCAGGCACCACTTGTCCTCCTGGAAAGGAGCAACATTAGACCTGTGACATGCCACTTGCAAACAGACCTTGAGGAATATTCAAGATTTGAGCATAAAAATAGACAAAATTTGACGGTGATGGATATTCCACCATCGGGGAAGCCTTTTAAAAAGGATACTGTACACAAACAAACAAAAACTACTTTAAAACAAAACCCTGGAGCTTTGAAGGAAAAGACAGACAGGACGACATAAACACGTGGAGTCCTTATTCCAAAGACGATCTGGGGAGAAATGATGATGGAAATGTACTTACCCTGGAAGGCAGTTTGTTTCTTTAAGGGGTTAAAGTCTTATAAAGCTGTAAGGAGAAGACAGACACTCCCAGGAAGAGGAGCAAAGGATTTGCAAAGGCAGTGACAATGAGGAAATCTGAAGGGCCAGAAACAGGGTGAGCTGGTCAGCCCTCCACAGCACCAGGTGTCACCAGGAAGAGGCGGAGCTAGAAGCCAAGGGGACAGGGCAGCTCACAAGCTAAGACAAAGGGAATCCTTGCAGCCACTGAAGTCAAGCTTTCAGGATCGGGGGAGGCAGACCTCACCAGCAGCACACTACAAAGTGAGAACCAGACACAGAGAAGTGGACAGAACGTGACCCCAGAACACTCCCTCCAGTGTCTGTGGTTTGTGCATGATTATTCCAATGAGGGGAAAGCTGAGGTCTGGGGAAAGAGGGAGGGGCCAGTATGAGTGTCCTGGGGCAGCCGTGACCAAGAACCACAAACAAGGAATCAAAAGAAGCAAAGTTTGCCCTCTTCCAGTTTGGAGGCCGGAAGTCCAAAATCAAGGTATCAGCATGGCTGCAGGGAAATATCCTTCCTTGTCTCTTCCAGCTTCTGGTGGTTCTGGCGTCCCTTGGCTTGTGGCCACATCCCTCCAGTCTGTGCCTCTGTCAGCTCCTGGCCTCTCCCTGTGTCTCTTTCTTACAAATTTCTCTCTTCTTACAAGAAAGCCAGTCACATTAGATTGGGTCCACGCTGCCCTAATACGACCTCCTCTTTATGGCTACAAAGGCTCTATTTCCAAGTAAGATCACCTTCACAGATTCTGGGTGGACATGTGTTTTGCGGCCACCTTTCACCCTTCCCTGATGGATCAGTGGTAAAGAAAGTGCCTGCCAATGCAGGAGATGCGAGTTTGATCCCTGAGTCGGGAAGATCCCCTAGAGAAGGAAATGGCAACTTACTCCAATATTCTTGCAAGTGAAATCCCATGGACAGAAGAGCCTGGTCGGCTACAGTACATAGGGTTGCAAAGAGTCAGAAATGGCTCAGCGACTAAAGAGCAACATTCACCCTTGTACATACAGTACAGAGGGCGAGAAGAGAGAGACAGTAGTGGGCTGTTTAACCTGATTCCACGTATGTAAAATCACATACATGTGTGTGCACAGAACACGTGTCTCTCAGGTGACGTCTTTCTTCCTCAAGTACAAATGTTGTACTTATGTGAGAAAAGAAGGCTGTCCTTCTGACAGTAAATTAGGAATAGAAGCAAGTTTAGAACATCAAGGGAAGCCAGAGACAGGAGCACCGGTCACAGGGGTCTGGGGGCTGAGACTGTCCCTCGCCATGTCATTCTCCTTGTTTGACCCAGAATCTCCTGGAGTCAGGACTGGGGCTGGTCACCAATGGCCCTCAGCTCCTGGAAGCAATTACATCCACACTTTCCTTTGCTCCTGGCCCTTCTGCCCAGTACCCAGCAAAGTGGAAAAGGAAAATCAGAGACACGGAATTCAAAACCAAAGGGTACGAAGCCCATGGCATTCTGGAAAAGGCAAAACTCCTGACATGGTAAAAAGATCAATGGTTATCAGGAGTTGGGGGAAGGATGGATGAATGGATGGAAAACAGAGGATTTTTCGGGCAGTGAAGCAACTTTTTGTTGTTGTTCAGTCACTAAGTCACATCCCATTCTTTGTAACTCCATGGATTGTAACCCGCCAGGCTCCTCTGTCCTCCACTATCTCCTGAGTTTGCTCAAATTCATGTCCATAGAGTTGGTGATACTATCTAACCATCTCATCCTCTGTATAGTACCTAATGGTAGCTACATGTCATTATGAAAAGTGAAAGTGTTAGTTGCTCAGTCATGTCTGAGTCTGTCCATGGAATTTGCCAGGAAAGGCTACTGGAGTTGGTTGCCATTTCCTACTCCAGAGGATCTCCCTGATCCAGGGATTGAACCCTCATCTCTTGTGTCTCCTGCATCGGCAGGCAGATTCTTTACCACTGTGCCGTTTGGGAAGCGCAAATGTCAGTTTTACTGGATGTCAAAGCCTGAGATGAGCATTTGTTTCAGAGGAAGTGAAAGTTCAGCTTTCCAGACTGTAACTCACGGGTAGCACAGGAAGACTCTTTTTGTTGATAAAAGCAAATCTGGAGAGTGGACCAAATGTCCCCAAATGCCAATCCTCAGAATGCAAGAGCCAAGAGGGACAGGGAGCATCCAAGGTGGTCTTAGGCTGGTGTCAGGTTCAAGTGGCCACACGAGATTCTGTGTGTCATGACCTTCTCTACAGGACACATGCTCAGGGAGTTTTGCATGTTTTATATAAAATTCAAGATAAACCCAGCAATATAAATGGACTTGTGTCCCAGGGACTTGTTTCCTGTCTCATCTGTGTTTCTCATCTGTCTGACAGTGGTCCCACTGCAGACATTATAAAGGTGTCGAGAAGGGTCATGACACAGTTGGGTCAGGGAGGAGCTTGGGGACCCTCACCCACCCTGGCCAGGGTGCAGCCCCTCTCACTGGCTTCCCAAGGAGCCTAAGGGAACTCTGACTCATCAGCTTTCCTTCCTTCAGGGAGTGTCCCCAAAACCAGTAAGGAGGACGAGGGACCCCTTAAAACTCATCCACGTCCTGCTGGCCATGCTAATGTCAGCATCCACTCTCCTCGCTCCCCGGATATTCTGGGTCCTCTTGTTGTTGGCCGCCTTCAGGAGTGCTCAGAGTGGAAGTAAGTCGCATGGTCCCAACTCTGCCAGGGGGACCCCAGCAGGGGCAAGATGGGTGTGGGAGGAGAGACCTAGATCAGGCCAGGAAGGGCCCAGGCTCCAGGTAGTGCCAGTGACCCCAGGAAGGGCAGTCAGTGGATGTCCTGAGGTCCAGCCATGACCCACACGTGTGACTTTCCCCGCACACAGCCTGGGACAACCCCAACTGCACCAGGGGTGTGGTTTCTGTGCCGAGGGGCAAGCCAGCCACGATGAGCTGCCGCATCTCCAATGCCTTCTCCCACATCAACATCTCCTTGAAAGCGAACCACACAGCACCCTGGAAGCTCATCTTCAGTGTAAAGCCCCCAGGAGACTTCTGCCAGGATGGATGGCAGCTCCGGATTTGGGAGGGTGAGGCCCATCTGGTGATTGAAGAAGCCCAGGACATCCAGGCAGGGCAGTACAAGTGGAGTCTACAGGGGCGCCAGAGAAATGTCGAAAGCACCACCCTGAACGTCTCAGGTCAGCGGAGCAGAGAGCGGGGGTTTGACCCCAAGAACTGCTCTGTTTGGCTGGGGCGGGGGAACAATTTGGGAGGAGTGACTCCTGCCCACCTGAGGTGCCCAGAGCCACGGAGATGAGGCCTGAAGAGGACTTCTACCCTGCCCCACCCACGGCTGTGCTCTCTCTGAGCTTCTCACGGCAGCCCCAGCACGTGTGCCTGCTCACTGTCCCCGTGTGCTCAGGGAGCTGGAACCTCCCTCCCTAAACACCGCCTATCCCCCCACCCCCACCCCTTGCTGTGCTGCAAACTCCCCAAGTCACCGTCGCTCCCTCCCCACCCTCGCCTGTTCATACGCAGTCAGAGTCACCCTGAGCGCTGGGGACAGGAAGCAGGGGTCCAGCTTTGCCCCGGACCAGGAACAGTGGGAGGGGCTGAGTAGGCACCCCTCAGCCTAGCCGGGCCCTGGGCGGGGGACACAGTGAGGCCTTTATGAACTCCTGTATCCAGGGCTCATCTGACACCTGGGGTGGAGGGGCTGCTTCAGGGCAGGCCCTGGGCAGGCCCCCACCAACCTGCCCTGTGTCTCTTTGGCAGACTCGCATTACCTGCCTCTCACACCTCCCACAGGTAGGTGTTCCTATCTTCATCCTGGGCTACAGGAGGGGAGCCCCCAGAAAGCCCCCTCGGGTCTTCCCTCCACAGACACCCTCACCCTCTGTGCCTGGAGCCCTGCCCATCCCATGCACCCATCCCCCTGCCACTCTCCCACCCATGGGCTTCCCAACCACAAGCGATGTCCCCCTTGAGGGTGCCCCCAAGGTGGTGGGGGCTCCTGCACAATTGAACAAAGGAGGCAGGGCCTGGCCCCACCCCGCAGGCCCGTGCATAACGCTGCGCAGTCTCCAGACTGATCCCGAGGACAAGAGCCAGAACCACGTGGTCTTCCCCATCCTCGCCCTGGTCGTCCTCTCCATCCTGCTGATCTGCGCGCTGGCCTGGCAACGAAGGCGTGGTTACCCACTCTCCAGGCTCCAGCAGGTATGGGCCACTGTGCCTGGTCAGTGGGCTGGGGAGGGGATCTCGCATGGGGTCATCTCAGACCTGGCATAAACACTCTGCCCCATGTCCATGTACCCACCAAGACTAGTGAGAGAGAGTGAGCAGTGCCCCTTCTCCGGAGGACCCCAGCCAGCAAATGCAGTCCCAGTCCCAGAACACAGATGCCCCACCGCAGACAGGCCACTGATTCCACACCGTCCCTAGGACCCCCTGGACGATGGCATGCAGACTTCCTTCTCCTTCCACGAGACCTAAGATGTGTGGGCGGTGGATGTGTCTGCAGATGCACCTGCAGACAGAAGGGTGTCTGCACGTGGCTTTCATCTCCCTCCCTCCCTCCTCTCTCCCCAGGTAAGGGGGCTCTGAGCCCGGAGTACCCAGCGCACCGCACTACGCAGAGCGGAATCGCTGTGGGCACGACCAGGCCAAGAACTAGGAAGCTTGGCAACATCCTGGCCTCTCCCTAACACACATGCCAAGGAGGGGTCCTTAGTAGGTCCTGGGGTCCAAAGTACAAAAATCTCAAGTTCCAAAGCACTTGACCTAACAGGACCCTCCCCCCTCCTCCACCCAACCCATGCCTGGGCTCCTCCTCTGGGCAGGAGTGCCACGCTGCAGTCACCTGGGAGATGCCCCAGTATGGGGTCCTCGGCCAATCATGTCTTTGGACCATGAATAAGACCCTCTTGGACCCTCTTTTCTTTGGACCATGAATAAGAACCAGTTTGAGGGACCTTCCAGGAAGCACCTGTGGAACCAAAATGAGGATATCAGTGGCCTGAGATGATGCATGAAGCCTCCTCCACCACCGCCACAGGGTAGAGCAGTCCCTCTGGATGGGAGGCCGGACAGGTGGCTGCTGGTGGAATCTGTGTCCAACCTCCCTGGTCTCCCCCAGACCTCTCTGTCACCTGCCCCACATGCTGCCCCTTCCTGTTCACAAATGTATATCAAACAGTACCCCAAACTGTATATGCCAGATGCCTTTACAAAAAAAATTGTATAATTCCTGTGAGTGTATCCATTTTTTGGGGGGGTGGTGGGTGGCGGTAGGTCTTTTTTTCTTCCTTTTCTCTTTTGTTCTCTTATGATTGGATGACTATCTTTAGTCCTGTGCTTGAATTCCTTTTTCTTTTGTGTGTGTATATCTATGATATTAATAGATTTTTGGTTTGCCATAACCATGAGACTCTGATACAGCAGTCTACATACACGTGCATGATTGCTTTAAGTTGCTGATCTCTTCCTTTCCAATGCATTTCAAATATCCTGCATGCGTACTCTCCTCCTTTCATGATTACTGGTTTTGATATCATGTGTGTGTGTGTGGATGATTTCCTGCTTTTACTGTATGTTTGCTTTTACCGATGAGCCCTCCCATTTCATCCTTTTCTTGTTTCTCGTTGTGGCCTTTTCTTTTCAGCATAGAGAAGTTCCTTTAAAGATAGAGCTGCTGGGATGACCCAGAGGGATGGTATGGGGAGGGAGGTGGGAGGGGGGTTCAGGATGGGGAACACGTGTACACCCGTGGCGGATTCATGTTGATGTATGACAAAACCAATACAATATTGTAAAGTTATTAGCCTCCAATTAAAATAAATAAATGAGTAAAAAGATAGAGCTGGTTTGGTGGTTCATTGACTGTATTCTTAAAAGATACATATAAAGTGATAAAAGGTTTTTCTAGAAGTACTACATTCAGCACTTTGCAAAGCAATCATCCACATTGCTAATCTTCAAGATGAATACACTAAACTGACTAGCAAATCATTGAATGAGCTGAGAAATACATCTTTAAGTGAAGAAAATAAAAATCTGAAAGAAGCTGCTGTGAGTCTTACAAGCTAAAAAGTCCCAACGAGGGCTTCCCTGGTGGTCCAGTGGTTAAGAATTCGCCTTGCAACGCAGGGGACATGGGTTCAATCTCTGGTGAGGGAATTAAGATCCCAAGTGCTGTGGGGCAGCTAAGCCTACATGCCACAACTAGAGAGCCCATGAGACCCGACACAGCCAAATAAATAAGTATTAAAAAAAACAAATACATGCAGAAGGCCAGATATCTGGGAGTCCTCACTCATCTTGAAGAATCTCAGATTGGATCAAGGCACGGTGCCTGGCGACTCTCCTCACAGGAGGGTAACGATCCCAGAACAGCTTCGCTGGCACCCAGACTCCAGGTCTAGAACTGACCGTATTTGCATCTCCCAGGTTAAAGAAAGGTTCGTGCCAGAAATGCTGGGTTTGTTCCACCCCCTGGGCCAGGCCCCTCAGACACAGTGGGCACGGCACGCGGGACCGCCATGCTTTGGGGGCCAAGGAAATCTGTTCCATTTTGCCTAAGGCAAACCAAAGGTGTTGATGCTTTGAAAGTCGTTCAAAGGTCATTTTAATATTGCTATTACGGTGGGACGGGCTCACATTAAGTCATTCAGCCCCTGCACACCCAAGGCAGGAAGCCTAGAAAGAAATACTGTGTCTGGGTCTTTGACTAATTTTAATTTTCGACTTGTTGCTTATCTGTACATTCAAGGATTTCTCTAAAGGAAGTTTAGCCCTGAGTCCTTGCAGTGTCCTAGAAACCCTTCCCCCCAGACCCCCCTTGCTCGTCCTCAGCCACACTGGCCCTCCTGCAGGCACTCAGAAACCCCAGGCATTCTCTGGCCCTGGGGACCATGTGTGTGCTGATGCCTCTGCTTGGAACCCTGTTCCCAGATATGCAACCTGACTCTCTTTCACCTCCTCAGTCCTTTACTCCTGTGGCCCCTGAGGTTCGGCACCCCTCTCCCAGCAGGTGCTGTGTGTCCTGCCGCAGGTCTGCTCGTCCTTCCCTGGAGTCGTCTCCAGGCCACGGGCCTCTCGTTCATCTCACCCTCTGCCCTTGGCACTGGCGCTGGCACACACGGGCGCCCAGAGAGTGCTGGTGATGAACAAAGGCAGGACGAGGTTGGAATGGGGTGTGTTTGACAACTCAGACGCTTTTATTGCTTCCTGGCAACAATTTTGCTAGGATCCTCTGGGCCTTTGGCAAGATTCTGCCCCTGAAATAGATACCCCCTCACGCAAGAAGTGTCTGTAGATAGGTGGACAGCCCCTGCTAGGGGCGGTCACCCAGCAAACCTAATCTGCTCCCACCCTAGACCCCACCCAGGACCCCGAACCATCAGCACAGGAGCGTCCAGTCAGAGGAGGGGGTCTCCAGGGAGGAAATCTCTTAGGACTGTCTGGCCATGTGTGAGCCACGTGCACACACCCGGCACACGCACATGTGGCTTTGGGCCAACACTGGAAACTTGGCCCTCTAGCCAAGGCTGCCAGAACAGAGAAACGTCTTCCTCTTCCTGGTTGCCCAGAGTCTGTCTCCTCTTCAAGGACCTCCAAGCCCTCGGGGTCAGGGTCCAGGCATGGGTCTCCCTCTGCCCTGAGGGCTGCTCACCAGGACCCTGGTGCACCAACATACTGGATGGTAGCCCAGCTGAGCGGTGTCCAGCCCTTGCACCCACAGGAAAGAGAATCGTGAGCCACTCGGGCAGCCACAACCTGGGCACATGCCCCGGGTCTTTCCCTATGACCACACCCAGCCCCCAGGCTGCAGTGGTGACTGACTTGATACTCCAAGTTTCTGGACATAAATCAGGTCCCAGCAGAAAGTGAGCCAGAAGACCAGGATATCTGGAAGCTGACCCCCATCCCCACCTGGGTACCCCCTTGTCTTTCTCCTGGTCCTGCCCCTGCCCATTCTTGCCCTCCTTTCTCCTCTCCCTGGTGTGCAACCTGGGCAGAGGGCCAGGATCACAGATCTACATGTGAGTGCTCAGACTTAAGAGTTGGGGAGGAGCGCTGCCCCTCCCAGCCTCGCCTACAGCACGTCCCCTCGCTCATGGTACCACCTCCAGCAAGCCTTCCTGGAGGGCTCAACCGCCCGTCACTGTGTGCAGCCCCCCTGCCTACCTCCTGCTCCATCTTGCTCCCACCGCGCCTGAACGTGGCACCTGGGAGGTGGTGGTGGCACGCAGTTGGGCGCTACAGACAGGAAGAACCGTGACAGCCCAGTGAGAGGGGCCCCTGCTCTTCCTCCTGCAGTGAGCATGGTTGGGCTCCTGGGGCTCCTGCTGTTCCCCTTGCTCCAGGCCGCTGGAGGTAAGGCTTCCCGACTCTCCATTACCCCATCCCCCACCACACCCCCCGCAGCAGGCTTAGCGCTTCCACTCAGCCGCGTTGCAGCCCTCCCCTCCCCACCTCAGACTGTCTTTCCAGGGAAGGGGGTGATCTCTGGTGACTTTGAGGGAGACCTTCCCTTCGGGCCCTGGAAGTCCCTGCTGGGGGTCAAGTCCAGCCTTGGACACTTGGACCCAAAACCATGGGTGTTGAGATGTGGCTGATGTCTGGGTACAGAGTCTCTGTGGTTGAAACTCTTCTTTCTCTTTATCTGAATTTTCTCCTACAACCATCAAGGCTGTTTTTGTCTTGAGAAAACATCGTCCTTCTGCTTGCCTTTTGTGCAAAGTTCTGCAGTGAGCAAGAGCCCTTAGTTCCATAAAGTGGGATGGGGAATTGGCGGGCACAATTCTTGTGCCCCCTCCCCCCAAAAAAGAGCTGCAAAATTTAGTTTCTGGAGAAGTCGATGTTTGGATTATGTTTGCACCTGGAAGCTGGCCCTGCTGGGCCCCACTAGGCAGACGAGGGAAATTTTTGGGTGTCTCAGGGACAAGTCAGATGTGCCCACCTCATGGAGCCACTGGCTTCAAGTGCCTGGAAATGGTGGGAAACTGAGGCAGTTAGTGTTAAAAGAAACAGGGAGAGAAGACAGTGCCCCTGGCTCTTGCGGGAACTGCCATTTAAGAGGGGGAGAAGGTGTAGAACCGGGAAGAGTGGTTGGAGGTCTAAGTGCTTTGGAAGGAAGAGGCCCCCCCTCCAACTTCCCCTGACCCTCAGGGTGGGGAGAGGTCACAGGTGGCCTGGCCCTCTGGGATCCCCCTGGAACTTGAGGACAGCCCAGGGTGCTGGCACCATGTGTCGCTTGCTCCAAGGCTTCCAAAATTTGCTTCATCCTTGGTGACATGTCAACAGTGGACTGTCCCTGGGCACCACTGCCCTGTCACCATCCCCTGCACAGAGATGGGTCCCTGCCCTTCTGGCCAGGCCAATGGTGATGGTGGCAGGTCCTCCTTGCAGAGGTGTGGCAGTCCCCCCGCAAAACGATCGCTTTAGAGGGGGACTCCGTCAACATCACCTGCTCCACCCCGGGGACCCTGCATGGCATCTACCTGAAAAAAACGTGGCCGAACAACAGCGATGTGATTTACTATGAAGATGGGTCGGAGCCCACCGTGGACCCGCAGTTCCAGGGCCGCATTGCCTACTCAGGGCTGCAAAGCAACCTGACCATCAGCTTGTACCACCTGCAGTTGGCTGACACCGGTGGCTATACCTGTGTGGCCATCATGGATGATAAGATCTTTGGTCCCGGCACCTTGGTCATGGTGACAGGTAGGGAGTATGCCAGTCCTGGGACCTCTCCACCTGCCACTCGCCAGCCTGGGGTCCATCTGCCCCTGTCTGGGAACCTTCCCTCTAAGTTTGCTTGAGTTACTCCTTCCAACATGAGCCCAACTCCTCTAGAAAGCCTCCTGGATTCCCCCCCACCCCCCATACACACTCCAAAGACCCACCCTGCCCTGAACCACAGAGATTCCCAGGGACTCCCTCACCTGCCGAATGCCTCTCTCTGTTCCTTCTTCCCAGACCAACTGCCCCAGGCAGCGAACACATGCCAGGAGTCTTGGCCGATACACTTTGCCCTCCCCACGGCCCTGGCTGTGGGCTTCTTCCTCATCGGGCTGGGACTGGGAGCAGTGTGTGTGCTGATAAGAACACAGGTCAGTATGGACCCTCAGGTGTCACCAGTGTCCCTAGAAGCCCACTTCTCTCAGAGAGCATGACGGGAAGGAAAGTGGGTAAGCCTCGGGGATCTGGCCTCATGGGAAACCCCAGCACCCACTCACTCCTTCTGTCAGGGGCCCTGGGAGCTTAGAGGGTTTGGATGGTGAGGCCCAAGGTGAGAGGAAGCCCAAGAACTGGAACCACCTGCAGGGATGATCGTGGTGCCAGGAACACAGGTCCTGGTCAGCTATTTAAGGGGGATTAGCAAGGTTCAGGGTGGCTCAGAGGGTAAAGAATCTGCCTGCAGTGCAGCAGACCCGAGTTTGAGCCTTGGATCAGGAAGATCCCCCAGAGAAGGGAATGGCTACTCACTCCAGTATTCTTGCCTGGAGAATCCACCTGAACAGTGGAGCCTGGTGGGCTACAGTCCCTGTGGTTGCAAAGAGGTGGACACGACTGAGTGACTAATACTTTTCACAGAGGGTTCCAGAGAGATCCTTTCAGAGAACATGGGCATGCTGCATGTGACTGTGAAAGTGTGCACACATATACATATGTGTGCATGCGTGCATGAGTGAGGCTTGTGAGCATGTGAAAACCACGTGCAATTGTGTGCTGGAGGTGGGAAAGGAGGGGCCAACAGAAACAGGGGCCAGGGAGTGGTCAGCTCACCCCTGGTCCTTCAGCTTTCACCCCCGCATTAGCCCAGCACCTCCAGCTCTGCATCCCCAGGGAGCCAGGCCCCCTTCCCTGTCCAGGGCCAGGGTGCAAGGTCAATTCTACCTTCCACCTCCCCACCGCTGCCCCTGGGGCCCTGCCTCTGCCCACATCACCCAGGCCTAGGCAGCGCTGGAGAACCGAGGGGCTGGCTGAGGACCCTCCTGGAACAGCTTCATGCAGGCCCCCAAATCTATTATAAAAGCTTCCTGAGGGGAAATGCCATGAAGACAGAGGGTGCTCCTGAGCGAGCTGCCGCAGTGGGAGACAGCAGGCTTTCTTTCAGATCCAGAAACTCTGCTGTGCGAAGGATAAGAGCCCAGTGTTCGTGATCTATGAGGACATGTCCCACAGCCGCTGTAACACCATGTCCATCCCCAACCAGTACCAGTGAGCCCGGCAGGACCCCAGGCCTCCCTCTGTCTAGCAGAGCTCTGGGCCGACCATCCACCCAGAACGAACACACAGGCAGCTCCCCACAGCAGTCAGGCTCCCACAGCCTCCTCCAGGAAGCCCTGCTTGCCTGCCTCCCACCCTTGAGGCTGCTCCTGGCACCTTGTAACCACTGGAAAGGAAACTTCTCTGCCCCACGGCTACCCTGGCCTTTGCATGGTAAAAGAGACTGCTCTGAAGGATGGACCTGCCTTGGGGTAGTGGTCAACTGGGAGGCTGGGAGCTGAACTCTGACCCCAGTCAAGCCTTGCCAGAAATAAAGGACTTCTCTTCTCCCCTTTCCAACTCCAGTGTCTATTTCTCAGCCAGTTCAGAGTCGAGGCGGGGAGGTTTGCCTGACACCTTCTCTGGCATCGCTGAGGATTTCTGCAGCCTAAAGGATTCTGTGTGAGATTTTCAGGAAGGAGGGAGGGGCCAGGGGACGCAAACTCACTCCAGTTCCTGTTATGGCTGAGAAGGTGCACATCAACCAGAGCCCTCCCAGCCTCGCTGGCCTCCACCACAGGGTGAGTTGCGGACAGAGGAAGGGGAGCAGTGATCTGAGAGTCTCAGCAGAGCTGCTGGGCTCTTAACTGGGCTGCTCCCAGTGGGCGCTCATGTTGCCGTGTGATGGGAATTGGGGAACCGACCTTGGGGAAACAAATGCACCCCGCATGGGTGTGAACTGTAGCTGCATCCTCCCGGACCTGGAGCCAAGAACTGGTAGACCATGCTGCCCACCAACTGAAATGAGAAAGCCCTTCATCCACTGGGTTTGCAAAGATTAAAATGTCTTTAAATAATGACACTCCTTTTAGCTGGAATTGAGTCTTGGGGACATGATCTTTGGTCACAGAAACAAGATTACAGTGATAGCCATGTCAGTGTTGCTTTCAATGACAAAACCAGCCACTGAGAAACTCCCTAGATGTCCAAATAAGAGAACCGCTCTACCGATTATGGTGCGCACACACACCAAGTGCTAAAAAGACGCCATGAAGAGCGAAACATCATGCTAGGACCTTTGCGAGATGCCATAAGGATACAAGCTGGTGCAGAGTATATGTGTGACCCCACACATGTACAGATGGGAGTGTGTGGTTGTTTAAATGCCTGGCAGCACCATTACGTCTACACGGATGAAATAATGGAAGAACAGAAGAGGTGGTTCTGTCTGGCTGTGGGGTGTGTGTCACTGGGGCAGGGATTCACTGAGACACACTGGGTTTGGGGTGGGCAGCTTGGGATGTGATCTCAACAGCTCTTGTGGAGGGTACCAGGACCTGTGGCTGGGACCCAGATGGGGAGGCAGAGACAAGGAACACAGCACGCCCGTCTCCCAGGGGCCCGAGGAAAGGCAGGCCGCCCCGCTGAGCCAAATGCGGCAAGTGTTCACCTGTTACCTGATGACTTCTGGTCCCCCTCCTGACCACTCAGCAGCATGTCACTGGGCTAGTCCTGCCCCTCTGGGACTCAGTTTTCCCATATGTAAATTAGGGGAGTGGGCCCATGCTCCCTTCAAGAGCTGGGTTCAGGACTTCCCTGGGGGTCCATTGGCTAAGACTCCATGCCCCCAGTGTAGGAGGCCCAGGTTCAATTCTTGGTCAGGGAGCTACATCCCACGTGCTGCTATCTAAAGATGCCACATGCTGCAAGGAAGATCAAAGATCCTGAGTGCTGCGACTAAGACCTGGCACAGCCAAATAAATAATAACAATAATAATAATTTACAAAGAGCTGGACTCTGTGGTTTCCCAGTCACAATGAGTGCCCTTTCCACTGCCCCCACCCTCAGCTCTCACCGTAGCTTTAGCCTCTTCCCAGCTCCTGAGACAAAAGCAGACAGCACCTTCAGCATCAGCCCACCTCCAGGGGCCCTTGTCATCGGACACATCTCTCCACCTGACTCCACCCCAGTGACCAGCGGTCGTGCCCCCTCCAACCTCTGCCCTTTCTTGTGGTCTGTGCTGGGGGTCATGCTGCCCACCGTCCTCCCCTCACATGATCACCCTTAACTGTCTGCTTCTCTGTCCTTTCTATGGAGGGCAGGGCTGAGTCCCTCCTCCATGTGCCCCCTGCCCCACATCGAGCCCCATGCTTGCTGGACGTGTTCCATACACGTAAGCACATTGGCATTTAAATACTGCTGGCTTTGTTTCTGTTGTGACAGACAGCCTGAGTGCGCTCTGGGTCTTGGTTCTCCCACATCTACCCCTGGGCCTTGATTTCCTCAGTGTCAAATGGGGACAGGGAATTCCCTGGCAGTCCAGTGGTTGGAACTTTGTCCTTTCACTGCCAAAGGCCCAGGTTTGACCCCTAGTCAGGGAACTAGGATCCCGAGAGCTGCACAGCGTGGCCAATAAATAAATAAATAAAAAAGAAGGACGGGGTCTGCTCTACCTAGGGGTGGGGGGGCATGAGGACTGAGATATCTCGGGACAGCCCTCAGAGTAGCCTCTGTACAGCAAACGCTCCACCACCTGTGCAGGTATGGGCTGAGCCCCTGGAAGCTGGAGGCAAAGGCCTTGACTGCAGGCAGCAGCCCCCATCCTCAGACTGAAGCTTTGGGGGTTCCAAGGCGGGCCTTTTAGAATTGGAGAAACAGAGTTCAGCTTGGCCCAGGCTGGCCTATCACTGGGGATAGCAATGGAAACACGGGCCTCTAGGCATTGGCTCCTCCCTTCTCAAGCCCCCAAAGCCCGAGAATGGCCACTGACCCTCCTGACACAGGGGCTGGCCAGGGGCTGCAGCCAAGGGGGAGGGGCTGGCATGGTGGGCAGAGGGGTTGGAGTGGAGGGTCTTGGCTGGCCCAGGGGGGGCCCTCTTTCCACTCCAGTTTGGCCTGCCCCAAAACCCTGGGCTAAACTCTCAAATTAAAAGAAAGTCTCAAATTGGATTTAAAAGAAAAGATTCAACACTATATTTTCTTCAAAGAGCCACAGGACACCTGTGGGACAAAAAGTATGGAAAACATATAAAAAGCTAACATGAACTACAGAGTTACCAATTCTATTTTCTGACAAAACAGTACTTCTGGCAAAGCAGCAACAGAACAAAAACATATAACCAACATGTACCCGTGTATCTAAAATTAGCAAAATAGGTACGAACAGGAAGGACATAACCGCGGGGAGAAATAGATAGATCAACCACTTACGCCTGAGATTTCAAAATGCCCCTTCAGATGTGAATTAAGCTGTTAGTTAACGTGAAATCCCACACTCATCAAACAGAAAACAGACACGATGGCACGGCATATGAAAAGCTTTTAAAAATGATCATTTACTGTCTAGAGGAGCTGAGCAAAAACAGAAACAGAATGAAGCCTGCAGACTCAACGCTGTTGACATGAGCTGCAAATGTTAACCGCACAAAAGAGCAATGCCCGTTTTATCCTAACTAGACATTCCCATGAGAAGTCAGCCCTGAGCTTCTGAGCGGGGCAGGGGGCAGGCTGTGAGTTATCCTGGATGATCTGGAGGGGCCTCTGACAGGGACCCAGCCTGGAGGCCGTGTGGCCAGCCCCAAGATCCACCCCGGGCTCGCCCTAGAGTGCGGCAGGGAGGCTCGCTCCAAGGTTCAGGCAGCATGTGCAGCCCAGGGGAGCCAGAGCTCACGCACACCAAGAGGGACTCTCTAAGGAAACCAACATGAAATCACCAGTACAAAACCAGAGACAGAAGCAAATGCTTATTTGAAACGAGGAAAGAAATCGCAAATTTTATAAAGCATCCAAAATATCCAGGAAATAACAATATTTTGAAATTAACTGACACCGCTGACCATTCTGGTTTTTTTGTTTGTTTTTGTTTGGCTGCATAATTTCACTGCCTCCTCTTTGGTGGCCTCTTCAAATGACCACGAAAGAACACAGAGAAATATCATCCTTATGAAAGCACAAGCCTGGCCAGGACAAGATGTTCATGAGGGACCAGGATGTGCTTGGCCAGCTGGGGATGTAAAACAGGTGCCTTGGCTCCCTACAAACACAGGAATTTCAGGAAATTCTACTTTTCAGGAGTCTCACACAAAAAGAAAAAAGGGTGGGGGCGGGGGGGTCGCAGCTATAATTGTGTCTGACTGCATCGTGGAGAGCAGTCCTAGAAGTAAAATGTGTGTTGACCAGCATGGACAAGTACCACGGCCTCTGCCAACAATCTCACATCTTATACACCTCACCTGACGCTGCCAG
Organism: Bos indicus x Bos taurus; assembly: GCF_003369695.1. Classification (NCBI taxonomy): domain Eukaryota; kingdom Metazoa; phylum Chordata; class Mammalia; order Artiodactyla; family Bovidae; genus Bos; species Bos indicus x Bos taurus. The sequence goes on from NC_040094.1 coordinate 51,634,835, forward strand.
GACATGGATGCGAAGGACACGGATCCCTTTTGTCCACCCCTTGAATGACACATCTCACACCTTCCTGTCATGAAGCCAGAGAGCCTGCCCAGAGCAGGGGGCGTGTAGGGAAGAAATCTGTACCTGGAGGCCAGAATGAATTACAAATGTAGTGGTTTAAAAAACAGCAATTAATTTTTTCACAATTCTAGAGGCCAGAAGTTCAAAACCAGCGTAGGGTTGGTACTTCCTGGAGGCTCCAAGGGAGAACCTGCCCCAGGCTTCTTCCAGCTCCTGGTGGTGCCGGCGATGCATGCTTCCTGGGCTTATGGCCGCGTCTCCACACTCTCTGCCCTGTCACCACATGGCCTTCTCCCAGTATCCAAAATCGTCTCTCCTTATAAGGACATCAGTCGAATTGGGATTAAGGCCAGACAGGATGGTCTCATCCTGACTTGACTACATCTGCAAAGACCCTGTCTCCAAATAAGGTTCCATTCACACGTCCCGGATGGACATGAATTTGGGGGAGTACCATTCACCCTTGGGCTTCCCTGGTGGCTCAGCCGTAAAGAACCTGCCTGCAATGCAGGAGCTGCAGGAGACGTGGGTTCGATCCCTAGGTCAGGAAGATCCCCTGGAGGAGAGCATGGCAACCCGCTCCAATATTCTTGCCTGGAGAATCCCATGGACAGAAGAACCTGGTGGGATACAGTCCATGGGGTTGCAAAGAGTCAGACCCAAGTGAAGCAACTTAGCACACACGTATTCACCCTCAGTGCTCCATTCCTCTCCCAGATAGATAGCAAAATCTTCATCGATCTTAAGAGCCACTGCACACCCATAAATAGACCTCGCAAACCAACTAAATGTATTCTCAGCTCAATTTGCTCTTAGCCAGGCCTCAGAGACGCTCTGGGCCAGACTGAGGCCACCTGACACGCAAGCAGACTGGAGGGAGACAGGGGTCTGGACCACTGCGGTTACACATCTTCACCAAGTTTTACATCATACGCGATGCTCCAGGCCTTGCGAGCGCCTAAGGCCTGATTGTCAGAACCACATAGCAAAGCCGCCTGGGCCCACTGGCTAGTTTATTTCCAGGAGATGGTGTCCACCCTGATTCTGCTCAAACCGCCTACGCACTGCTTCTAGATACCGTAGAGGGGATGGTTATTTCTGTATGGCAGGTGAGATGGGGCCCAGATCCTTGAAGGGCAGCATGGATCCCAGATCAAAGACCCACCTCAGTCCCACATCTTGAAGCTTCCTTGAGGGTCTGCTATGGGCTTCTCAACCATCAGGACTGAGACCACCACAAGCCCTTACCCTACTGTGGAGCTTTCCAGCCCGGCCACATACCACATTGCTGTGGGGTCAGCTCTGGGCTCTCCGAGGAGGGGACACCCAATTCAGGGTCAGTGGCTGCTTGGCCTGAAGAACACGCCGGGCTGTGCCTGAGTGATGTAACCACTTTGGGGTCCAAAGGCAGAACCAGGGCAGTTTTTGTTCTTCTCACTGAACAATTTTCATGTCCGTGCAACAAATACTGACCGAGTGGCCATTCTGCACAGTGGTCTAGGCCCTGTGGGTACACCGGTAAAACAGGGCCCAACCCCCAAGGAGCCAGCACTCCCAGGAGCCAGGAGAGAGGTCTGGAAAGAAGCACTTGGGTGCAGGTGACAGAAACAGCGTGAGGGGCTTCAGGGAGCCGGGGCCGGGGGAGGGCCGCAAGGCTTCACGGGGCCAGCTTGGGGACTCCCAGGGACCATGCCACAAGAGGGACAGAAGGATCTCAGCCTGACACCAGGCTGAGGGTCAGGGCTATAGACAAGTCCATCTGCTGCCTTCACTGCCCCCGTGGAGAACTCAGGTCACTACGGGCCTGAGCAAGGGGGAGGGCTAAACACAAGGAGCCAGGCACAGAGACGGGCAGCCACCGAAATGTCAGGCTACCCACAGGCGCCTGTCAGCCGCATCAGCAGAGGCTGTGGTTGCCACGACAGGGGCTTCTCTCAGGGCCACAGGAAGGAGAGGCAAGACCTGCAGTTGCCCTCACCAAATTCTCACCCCCCGACACCGCAGGCCTCACATCCGCCCCCAACCCTCCTCAGTCCTGCAGCCCCCCATCCTTCCCCACAAGCTACCAACCCCCACACGGGTAATAACACAAGTGGTGTCTGGTGCCTGTATCCTGGCAACTATCTTTCACACCTAAACCCAGGAACCTGCGACTCATAAAGTGAGCCCTGCCCCCGCCACCCTGGCAAATGGAAACTCACAGCCTCAATATGGTCCAGGGACCCTTGGGCACCCTGTCCTGTCCCCCTGCCCCCACCCAGCTACTGGTGCAGCCAGAGTCCTGGCAGGCCCAGGCCTGACCCCCATGCCCACCTCACTGGGTCCTGCCCCACCTCCTCTGGAGCCCTTGGCCAGCCCTCTCCACCTGTCTCTGGCTTCTGGGTGCTTCTTTCACCCTCCTTCCCTCCCCTCTGCCTCCTCCCCTTCCCTCCTCTTCTTGGGTCCCCCTCATCCCTCCCCTCTTCCTCCTCCCCCTCCTCAGATTCTGACCACTCTGTTCTCTGGTGGATGGTGTCCAGGGCCTCCTGAGCCTCCCTGGTCTCCCTGGGGATGGATGACCATGGGCAGGTGGCCTGTCTTCTCAGGCTGGGGCTCCCACAGATCCTCAGACCTGCCCCCCAACACACGCATGGCCTCTGCTTCTCTCAGCCTCAAGCCCTGGGCTTCAGGCATTTCAGTCCTCAAAAGGCCACAGTCTGCCTCCCCCCAAGTGACAAAACCAAGTCAGGGTGGGTGACCAAGTCAGGGGCCCCCCTGAGCCCCCACTTCTGACAGATGGCCCAGGAAGGAGGGCTCCCTGCAGGTTGTTACCAAACTCAGGTTCTGCTGCTCACCACTCAAAAGCCAATAATTCAAGAGGCAAGTATCAGTAGAGAGGAAAGTTGCTTTACTCACAAAAGCCGGCAATCTGGGGAGAAGGTGGACTCATGTACGGAGACCAACTCTGAAGATTCTGCTCAGACAAGACAGTTTTTATTTTTTATTATTTTATTTTTATTTTTTTTAACACCAAATATATTTTGTACTGGGGTACAGCCGATCAGCCATGACAGTTTTTAAAGGGGAAAAAAGGGAAAGAATCTCAGTGAATCACTGAGGCAGGAAGTTGGGTGCTATATCATTCTCCTTTGCATGCATTGGCTGCCTCTCTCTCTCCATGTTATCTTGCCTTTGTGATCTGCCTGCAGGATTGTGAGAGCTGGTCATTTTTTAACTCCGCAGTTCTTCGTTCTTACTTCTTTTTATCTAGGAAACAAGTTAACAGATTAGGCAAGACATGGTGTGCATTCAGGAGAGCATAAGCCAAGAGTTAGCTTAAGTTACCTAGTGATCTTGTTCCTAGAATTAGTCTTTTAAGGTTGGAAGGGAACAGAAATGGGCAAATAGGAAATGAGGCAAAAGAGCTGCTTTCAACTCCCCACTGTCAAACATCATTCCATTTCTATAGAATTATGGGTGAAGTTCCATCTTCTGTAACTTCATGATGATATAAGACACCATATTGCTAAGAGTGGAAGATGTCAACTTGGGCCTATAGCAACTCTTCGCTGACAATTTTAGGATTGCCTGCTTACATATATGGGCAGAGCAAGCTACAGTTATTTTGATGCCCACAAAAGGTATGGATTATTATGAGAAAAAATGTTAATCCCATTCTCTTGAGGCCAGTTCTTGGAATTGCGATAGCCATAGATTCAGTGGGTTTCCCTGGTGGCTCAGAGGATAAAGAATCTGCCTGCAATGCAGGAGACCCAGGTTCAATACCTGGGTTGGGAAGATGCCCTGGAGAAGGGAATGGCAACCCCTCCGGTATTCTTGCCTGGAGAATCCCATGGACAGAGGAGCCTGGCGGGCTACAGTCCGTGGGGTTGCCAAGAATCGGCCACGACTGAACAACTAACATACACACACAGATTCCGTGTGGCTCAAGTTGGAGCAGCTTCTTTCGTGGCTGTGGTCTGGTCATCACACAGTTAGATTTTCCTTCTGGTGGCAGTTATAGTATCTGTAAAGTCAACTCAAAAATGTGTTACCAGACTCTTTGTGACTCTGTTGTCCTGATCATTAACTGTTTAGTTTTATATTTGGGGAGGGGGGTCTGCAGGGTTCTGCTTGGTTCCAAGGAGAGACCCCACATCTCCTTGAAGGTAAGGGGTCACCATCAAGTCCTATGGTTGCATTTCAGGAGTTGCATCAAAACCACTGCTGCCCCACCCCCACCCCATTCAGACACAGCAGCCCCAGGAGATGAAAGGGAGGGGGCTCGCTTCACTGAAAGACCTGCAAACAGGGGAATCTCCCCACTTGACATTTGACACGTGGAGACTCAGAAGGCCAAGCGACACAGCATTGGGCCTCAGTCCCCCATACCCCAATGTGTCCCTTCCCCATAGCTCCATAGCCTGGAACACAGCTCACCCCTCCAGAATCCCTATCCTGTAAGACCCCACCCCTCTGGTAGGATGGGACTTTCCGGCTCTCCTAAAGGCTCAGGCACCCAACAGCCCAAGGCCCTTCCCTACAGCTCCTGGCAACAGCAGCCTGCACCCCTCTCTGTACTCACAGCTCAGCATGGTCTTGGGGCTTCCTGAGTCAGAGCAAACCTGCCTAGATACCATGGAGAAAGACCGCAGAAAGCTTAGGGACCCCATCCTGGACTCCTGTCAGTCATCCCCATACCCACAGTGGTCACCAGAGTGGTGGAATAGTTTCTATTTCCAAGAAATTGACTCTGAGCAAGATGTGGTACCCTGGGTCCGGGGGTCTTTGAGGAGCCTCCTGGGCTACAGCTGAGTTGAGTTCAAGAGTTACCTGTCCCCTGTGTCATAAGCTCCAAGCGCACTCTGGCCACCCAGCTCTTCCTCACCCACAAATGTGGGAATGCCACTCAGGATCCAGGAACAGCTCCCAGAGGCTAGAGGAGATAGCCCACCTTGTCTGTGAACCTGCCGGACCTCATGATGCTAGGCCACCATCGGGGGAGCCAGCCCAGACCTACAGCTCCTGCAGGCCAAGTTCACCCAGCAGGGCCTACAGGTAGATGCTGTGGAGGCTAGGCTTCTTGTTTTTCACAGGTGGGCAGAGAGCCCACATCCTGCCTGTCCTAGGGGTGCACTTCTCTGAACATACTCTGCTCCAGGGCAGTGTTCTCTCCGTTCCCAACCATTGTCTCCCCTCTCCTGGGGCCTCCACCAGGTGCCTCCATAGCAGGAACACAGTTCTCCCCTCCAGGATCTCCATCCTGTAAGACCCCACCCATCGTGGTGGGATGGCACTCTCCAGCCTGGACCACCCTCCATCATTCCAGGATCCCCACCCTGTAAGACCCCACTCATGGTGGGATGGCACTCTCTGGCTCTCTTAAAGGCTCAGGCACCCAACAGCCATCCCCCACAGTCAGGCCAGGAGCATGAGGCCCAGAGGATGTCCCACCTGCTCAAGGCCACCTTGGTCCCCACCTGATAGGTGACCTCAGAAGGAAGATCTCTTCAAGAGGGAACCCAAACCCCATATTTTGTGATTTTACCATATATAATTTGAGTAACAAGGCATGGGACTCTCAGCAGGGACCCTCAGCTCTGCCTCAGGCATGGGTGTGAGTCATGTGATCTCCAGAAAGAGGGATTCCTGGGGGAAGATCAGAGGACCAAACCATGGGTGCAGGGTATTCTGGGCAACCCCACTTTCTCTCCTGAACATGGTACATAGCAAGAAGTTCCGGCTGTACTTGGTACATCCAGAGAACAATCACCCTAACTTCCTTCTACCTACCTTCCCCCCCACACACACACCTTCTGCCTGAGTGTCTCACTTCACCTAGACTCAAGGCTTTGGCCTTCACATGCCACAGGTGGGCAGTCTCCTGGGGGACCAGCAGAAGCTGGAAAGATCCCCTGCCCACTCTTGCAACTCCTTGGGTCCCGACCTCCCCCTGCCAAGGGGCTGTCACTTGCCAAACTACAGGGGTGGAAAACAGTGGTCAACCCCCCAAATTAGCTGTCCTCCTATGATCCTCCAGCCATGGCATCCTGGGGACACACTGATGCCCCTCACTTGGGCCTCATCAGCGTCATCAGAAAGGATAGCTGGTGTTGAATGGGATCTCTTGTGACATGGCCCATCACATCATCTTGCCTGTAGCCAGGCCACTTGGAAGTGGGGCTACCTCTCTCATCCCTTCCCAGGACATTGTATGTCCCCCAGGTCAACCTCAAGCATGCTGGACTCCTGCCTGGACCCTTTTCTCTGTTCCGGGGCCCGGGCTCCCACCATCATGTGCTGCCCCTCCCTACTCGCCCACTTCTCTTCTGGTTCCCTGCTGTTGTCACTCTTCACCCAGAGAGCCTGCTCTGAGCTGAGATCTGCCCCTCCATTTCTGCCCTCTCGTGTCTAGGCCAAACCCTGATGGCCCCACCCAGTCCATTCTGGGCACTTGTGACTAGGAGGTCCAGTTGGGCCCACATGTCATAGCCTCTCCCTTCCCAATATCTCAGCCGGCTATCCTCCCATTGCCCCCAGAACCCCTGGCTGGTTTTGTGGGACTGAAGCCTTCTCCACCTACTTCCTCTGGAGCCACGGGAAAGGTTTGAACAAGGAAAAGGGCCCTGAGTAGTGGCTGTGCCCACGACACAGCCTGCACACACCCACACCCACCTTTTCTTTCCCCTGGCTTGCCTGTGACCCACCCTCTTCTCTCTGTTGGAATCCTCAGACCTGGCCCCTAGCTGCCTTCAAGGGCCTTCAGTGCTCGCAGGTGGAGCTCCCAGATGGTGTCCCTGCCTGCACCCAGCCTGGTACAGCGTGGTGGCCGGGCGGGGTCTGAACCAGGTCCCCCAGTCCCTGTGGGTGCTATGGAGCCCAAGGAGCCTTAACCAATTCACATCTATGCAGCGGCAGCTGCCTCCCCTCAGAGTGATGTGAAGTGCAGAGCCTCCTGCCCTCTGGCGGCAGGATCAGGATACGGCAGGGAGCCGGCCCTGCTAGTGTTCCTGGTTTGACACATCAGGCCAGAAGGGGAACACCAAGTTCCTGGAGTGCAGCCCCTCATTGACAGGTGGGGAAACTGAGGTCCAGGCACAGCAGGGGCCTTTGACAGGACACAGAGAACCTCCAGCCTCGAGATGACTTTCCCAGTGGGCTAGATGCTGATTATGGACCGGTAACAGGGTCTCACCAGACTGTCACCTTGTCCCCAAGAAATGAGCATCCTCACAACATTTCTGATGGTTTGGGGGTCTTGGGTTTGGGAACTTTAACAATCAACCTGAGAGGCTGGGGTTATGAGGGCCAGAAGAGCTCACACCCCAAAGTCAAGATTTGGGGAGCAGGAAAGAACAGAGGGCAAGGATCCAATTTTCTTCCTGGGAAAAAGCACTCTGGAAATATATAAGAATGATAGGAAGGAGCAGGCAGGTCTCAAACAAGGTAACAGCTGATGTAGATGCATTAAAAAAAATGCTCACCCCCAATTAAAGAAAAGCAATGGGCAGCTGCCAAGTGCAATTTTCACCTGCAACTGAGCAAAAGTCTCAGAAATCTCAGAAATACAGGATTGGCAATGCTATGAGGATCAAACCCCTCACACACAACATCTTGTTTACAGAGATGAACTCAGCAAGAGACACGGGCCAAAGGAGCCCTCAGTTCCCAGCAGCTGAGAACTGTGGCTGTAAACACAGGACCTGTGGCCCCCACCACCAACCAGGAGAGGCGTGCTGATGCAGCCAGACAGGTGGGGGACACCTCACCCCTCAAACTGGCTGGACAATTCAACCTCAGCAGACGTGGAGGTTTGGGTGTGTGCCACGGGGGTATGGGGCACAGGCATCACTAATTGTTCATTTAACCGAAACTCTGCAGGGGCCCACGTCAGCCCTAGACCAGGCTCCGGGTTTTCTTTTTAAAGAAGAAAAATTGTATTAGAAATTTTAATAAGAATCTAAATACAGCCTCCGTACTTTCATCAAGTGGTTTTAAAGCACAGACATCACCAAAGATGAAAGAATATTGTCCTGGGTTGTCATGTGAGATGGTCCAGGTGCTGGTGGCGAGACACTGGGATCTGCTCCCACCGTCACTGTGGCCCGGCGCTGCTCTGTGCATCTTCTGATGCCCTTACTTCTCGTGTCAGGCTTCTCTGCGTTGCGGGCAGCAGATGGGAGATTCCAGACCCTCCACTGCATTCAGTAGAACAAACTGCAGCCACAGAGCGGGTGTCTGCATTTCCGAGGCTACGTGGGAAACTGAAGGAAGCAGCATCATCCTCTCAGGGGACGTCATCACTCTCCTGTTTTCTTGCTCGTTTAGTCATTGTGGGCACAGTTGGTAAGAGTCGATGAGTAATGGTGAAATTATTCCTGTAACTGAGCAGAGCAGTTTTACAGACACTAAACCCCCTACCAAAAGGCAGACATTCATGTCCATGAGCCCATAGCCCCCAGTCCTTCTGGAGCCTAAGGATACTGTCAACCCCTGTGACACCTCCCAGTTACCTCACCATCAACCAATCAGAGAACTATGCCCAAGCTGATCTCTGAGGGGCACCTTGGGATGCCCCTCCCCTCACCTGGCCTTTAAAAAGGCTTTCCTGAAACCCATCCGGAGTCCGGGCTCTCCCAGCACTAGCTATCCCAGATTCTGTTTATGGTGTACGTGCTAATTTGCTTCAGTCACGTCCTACTCTTTGCAACCCTATAGACTGTAGCCCGCCAGGCTCCTCTGTCCATAGGATTCTCCAGGCAAGAACACTGGAGTGGGCTGCCATGCCCTTCTCCAGGGGATCTTTCCGACCAAGGGATCGAACCCTAGTCTCTTACATCTAATGCATTGGCGAGCCAGTTCTTTACCATTAGCGCCACCTGGGAAAGCCCCCTTTTAAGGCTTCTGACATTAAGTGCTGCACTTTCCTTCACCACTGGGTGTCAGCAGATTGGCTTCACTGCAGCAGACCCAAGTTTGGTTGGGTAACAAATATTCCCAAGAATGATGAACTAGCAAAACGCCTCAAGATACAGGAAAAGTAAGACCAAGGTCAGTGGACCACAGTGGTGACTGCAAGCCGGGAGATGATTTATTCTATCTGGAATAGAATAAAGGAAACAAGTAACACAAGGAAACAAAAATAACCTTGTGTTCCCCTTGTGCTTTGAAGACCTGTAAACATTAAAGTCTCACAGGAGTTAGAACTGCCCACTACCTGGTGCTAAAGAGGCACTGGAGACCCCGTGTTGCACCTGGCCCCCGGAAGGTGCAGCTAGGGTGCGTGCGGGCACCACCTGGAAGGGCGGAGAGAGGATCCAGGAAGGGGAGGAGGGCAGGGTGGGGGTCACTACAGGCTGGGGAGTGGGGAGAAACATCACAGGGAGGGAGAAGGAGCAGGGTAGGGAGGAGTAAGGTGGGTGCAGAGAAGGGAGGGCGTGCAGGTTCAAAGCCCAACACCCACCCACCTGCAGGCGCTGAGGGGGCGGAGGGAATGGGGGAAGCTAGGCATCCAGGCCGCTCCAGACCAGACTGTTTTGGAGGCGCCCCTGAAGTAGAGGAGCCTGCTGAGCTGGGGGTTGCCCCCTCTGCACTGCAGGGACCACTGAGGATCAAGGGAGGGCCAGGAGGCTGGCTTCGGACCAGACCAGACTCTCCAGAAGGGTTTGTGAGCATGGCACCCGGTGGACAGAGACCCAGAAAGCTGGGCACGCCTGCGAGGAGATCCCCCTCCGTGTCTTCATCAGAATGCGGAGCCTCGGGGGACCTGAGCCATCGCACCGACCCTCCGGCCAGAGCCCAGGAGTCAGCCCATGAGTGAAGGGGCTCCTTGCAGGGCCCAATGCCAACCCTCCCACACACACTGAGGGTCAGTGCCAATGCTGCTTTCTCCAGGAGAGGCGCAATGCAACTGCTCACTTTATATGCCATCTGACTTTTTGCAAAGGTGCCAGAGCAGCCCAGCAAACAAAGGTAAGTCTTTTAACATATGATGCTACAATAACCAGACCTGCATGTGGCAAAAAATGAACCCTATGCTACACTGATAATGACGGAGTAAAGGCACAAAGTGAAAAGTGTGACAGTCACTCGGTCGTGTCGGGCTCTGTGACCCCAAGGACTGCAGTGCCCTCAAGCTCTTCTTCATGGAATTCTCCAGGCAAGAATACCGGAGTGGGTTGCCATTCCCTTCTCCAGGGGATCTTCCCAACCCAGGGATTGAACCCAGGTCTCCTGCATTGCAGGTGGATCCTTTATCGTCTGAAGAATCAGGGAAGCCCCAGAAGGGACGAAATAGGTGATTAAATAGTTAATCCCATTAGGGGATTATAAGCAGAAGAAATACATGAGACTCTTGTAAGTTAACGATTACTCAAGAGAGCAGTTTTGCTTAACCACAAAACCAAGCAGGCTTGCTTAGCAACAAACCTGTACAACAGAAGCATGAGACATGCCGCCAAACAATAAAACAATGAGGCCTACATTTTGCCCAGTGAACTCAATAAGTTAGGACATGCTCTCTGAGCATGTAAAAAACAATAATCTGTGGACCCAGCTTGACCTTATAAGGACAAGAAAACTCCCCCGCTCAACCTGGAGGAGGAACTGATGATGGAAGCATGATGTCTACTCAAGAAAGCCAAGAACTTCTCCCCCTCCCCACTTTTCCTTTGATTATAAAACTGTAGCTCAGTACGTTCTCAGGACATGGTACCCCCTTGCCCACCTGTGTGTAGGCCTCATAAGCATCCTATTCTAAAAAATCACTTCTTATCTATCACTTTGCCTTTTGCTGAATTCTTTCTGTGCTGAGACATAAAGGATTATAGTATTATAGCTCTTCAGAACTCCCCCCAAAATGACACCCAACAGTTTCAACATTGTGTGCAAAAATTAATTTACAACGCACCATAGATTTAAAAGTGAAAGCTAAAACCCTAAAGCTTTAGAGGAAAATATCTTTTGACTTAGGGAAAGGCTTCTTAGTTCTGAGAAAATGGAGAAATTTGACTTCATTGAAATTCAAAAAAATTTCTGTTCAAGAAAATCCACTGTTAAGACGATCAATCAGCAATCCAGAGGATGGGAGAAAATATTTGCAAAACTAATATCTGACAAAGAATGATCTCCAGACTATATAAATAACTCCCACTGCTCTAAATGAAAAATTCAGACTACCCACTTGGAAAACTTCATCCTATCTCACTTTTGTTTTTTTGGTCACATTTGAAAAAGGGTCAGCCAAAGCATGGAGCTGAATGCAACTGTCTTTTACGGAACAAAGTCCGTGGTTTGGGGGTTATTTCCACTGCACCTTGACGGGGAGAGCCAACCAGCCCAAGAAAGTGAATTGGGAGCTGTCATCAACTGAAGGACACAAAGCAAAAGCACCCAGGAAGAAGCTAATGTATCAGAAATTGGAATATCTGCTTTTTTCCAGATGTAACAATATTTTTTTCGATTTTTTTTAATGTGGACCATTTTTAAAGTCTCTATTGAGTTGTAACTATATTGTTTCTGCTCTATGTTTTTGGTCTTTTAGCCACAAGGCAAGTGGATTCTTAGTTCTCTGACCAGGGATCGAACCTGCACCCACTGCATTGGAAGGTGAAGTCTCAACCACTGGACCACCCGGGAAGTCCCCAGATGTAACAACTTAATTGCCTACATGATAGAAAGTTACATAAAATATACACTAACCTCCTTACTCTTCAATTATCAAATACCCTCCTTGCAACATGAGTAAAGCTGTTAGAGGGAGGTGTGCTGCTCAGAATTACCAAAAGCCTAAAAATCCTCTTTTGCAGCACAGACGTTTAGGTGGTCCCATTAGACTAACTACACTTCTGCTATCTTAAACAAGGGCTTGATCACTGGGAGGGGTATTCGAAAATTCCTTTTCTGTGTAAAAATCCCTTTTAAAAGCCCTCCTGGAAGTTACCTGTGATAGTATGTTTCTAATATTAACAAAATGCCACTGTTGAAAAACAAATTTAAGCTAAATAACCTAGTTTTTTAAATGGACAAAAGATTTGTTATTTTCAAAAGAAGAAAAAAGTGCTTTAGTATCATTCATTATCAGAACAATGAAAATTAAAACCACAGTGAGATACCACTTCACTTCTATTAGAATGGCTACCACTTTTTTAAAAGTACTGATGAGGATATAGAGAAATTAGAACCCTCATACACTGTTAGTGGCCTGAAAATTGAAAGTCATGATGGAGGAAGCTCTGTCAGCTTCTGGTGAAACAAACACACTCCTATCCTTTGACCCAGCCCTGGATATCTGCCCAGAGAAATAAAAGCCTATGTCCACTGGAAGGCTTCAAAAAGAATGTTTGCAGAAGCTTAATTTACAATCGCCAAAAAACGAGCCAGTCCAAGTGTCCATCAACAGGGAGTTTACAATGGGGCCCTACCAGCAGCCAAAAGGGCAAACTATCAATGCAGGAAACGAGAGTGGGTCGCAAAACCATAATACTAAGTGAAGAAACCTTACACAAGAGTGTGTACCCTGTGCGTCATTTATATGACTCCTAGAACAGGCAAAACTAGAGTGGAAATAATCAGAACAGTGGATGTCTTTGTACAGTAGAGGTGGACATGGAATGGGAAGGGCAAGAAGGAGCTTTCTGGGGTGATGAGCATGTTCTGTTTGTCCTGACTGTGTCTTGGGCCACACAGTAGTGTGTATTTGCTAAAGCTCAGCAAAACTATGATTAGGGTTTATGTACTTCATTGTAAATTTAACATTAAAAATCTATAAACTAATACTACGTGCTAATGCTATGCATGCTAAAGTATTTGGGGGGACAAGTGCTTATATTTGCAATTTAATAATATTAGAAACATTAGAAATATATAGTTTTATGTTAATGGTTTAATAATGAGCACCTGCAAATCTACCACCAGCATCAAAACTGGAGCATTTCCAGAAACTTGAGTCTATTGTGAGCTTGTCCCCATCCCTTTCCCCAAAATTTTTAGCATTTTCTTGCTTTAAAGGGTTCCCCTGAGCCTTCCTAAGTGATCAATGCAAAGAAATAGAGGAAAACAATAGAACAGGAAAGACTAGAGGTCTCTTCAAGAAAACTAGAGCTACCAAGGGAATATTTCATGCAAACATGGGCACAAAAAAACGACAGAAACAGTATGGACCTAACAGAAGCAGAAGATATTAAGAAGAGGGGATAAGAATACATGGAAGAACTATACCAAAAAAGATCTTCATTACCCAGATAACCACGATGGTGTGATTGCTCACCAAGAGCCAGACATCCTGGAATGTGAAGTCAAATGGGCCTTAGGAAGCATCACTATGAACAAAGTTAATGGAGGCAATGGAATTTCACTGGAGCTATTTGAAATCCTAAAAGATGAGGCTGTGAAAGTGCTGCACTCAATACGTCAGCAAATTTGGAAAACTCATCAGTGGCCACAGGACTGGAAAAGGTCAGTTTTCATTCCAATCCCAAAAAAAGGCAATGCCAAAAAATGTTCAAACTACCATACAATTGCACTCATCTCACACATTAGCAAAGTAATGCTCAAAATTCTCCAAGCTAGGCTTCAATAGTATGTGAACCGAGAACTTCCAGATGTTCAAGCTGGATTTAGAAAAGTCAGAGGAACCAGAAATCAAACTGCCAACATCACTGGATCATAGAAAAAGCAAGAGAATTCCAGAAAAACATCTACTTCGGCTTGACTGTATGGATCACAGCAAACTGTGGAAAATTCTTAAAGAGATGGAAATACCAGACCACCTGACCCGCCTCCTGAGAACTCTGTGTGCAGGTCAAGAAGCAACAGTTAGAACTGGACATGGAAAAACAGACTGGTTCCAAATAGGAAAAAGAGTACGTCAAGGCTGTATACTGTCACCCTGCTTATTTAACTTGTATGCAGAGTACATCATGAGAAACGCTGGGCTGGAAGAAGCACAAGCTGGAATCAAGATTGCTGGGAGACATATCAATAACCTCAGATATGCAGTTGACACCACCCTTATGGCAGAAAGTGAAGAAGAACTAAAGAGCCTCTTGATAAAAGTGAAAGAGGAGAGTGAAAAAATTGGCTTAAAGCTCAACATTCAGAAAACAAAGATCATGGCATCTGGTCCCATCACTTTCATGGCAAATAGATGGAGAAACAGTGGCTGACTTTATTTTTCTGGGCTTCAAAATCACTGCAGATTGTGACTGCAGCCATGAAATTAAAAGACGCTTACTCCTTGGAAGGAAAGTTATGACCAACCTAGATAGCATATTCAAAAGCAGAGACATTACTTTGTCAACAAAGGTCCATCTAGTCAAGGCTATGGTTTTTCCAGTGGTCATGTATGGATGTGAGAGTTGGACTGTAAAGAAAGCTGAGTGCTAAAGAACTGATGCTTTTGAACTGTGGTGTTGGAGAAGACTCTTGAAGAGTCCTAGGATTGCAAGGAGATCCAACCAGTCCATCCTAAAGGAGATCAGTCCTGGGTGTTCATTGGAAGGACTGATATTGAAGCTGAAACTCCAATACTTTGGCCACCTGATGCGAAGAGCCGACTCATTTGAAAAGACCCTTATGCTGGGAAAGATTGAGGGCAGGAGGAGAAGGGGACGACAGAGGATGAGATGGTTGGATGGCATCACCAACTCGATGGACATGGATTTGGGTGGACTCCGGGAGTTGGTGATGGACAGGGAGGCCTGGAGTGCTGCAGTTCATGAGGTCGCGAAGAGTCGGACACGACTGAGTGACTGAATTGAACTAACTGAACGGATTTAGATGCCTAACAGTAGGCGGGCTTGTGGGTGTAAATACTAACGTGGTGGTGTTCACTGGAAAACAGACTTTGCTGAGTCTGAAATTATCCACTGAAGAAAACACCGAAGGGCAGGTTGGGGTGAGGCAGTGCTCTGACCTCTGGGTTGTCCACCCTGGACGAGCGCTTTGCTGGAGGAGAGAGGCGGGGATTCGAGCGCTCAGAGCTGGCCTGTTTGACCCAGTCTCCGGAGGCTACTGGGAACCCCGCCCCCACCCCCGACACCAGCCCCCCAACGCCAGCCCCAGGACCCGGATGCCTAGGGCGGACCCTTCCGACCGGACCTCCAGGCCCGGAGTAACCACAACTACCCACCGCGGTCCAGCACCTCCTAGGCACGTAACTGGACCTGACCAATCACCGTACCACAAGCTGCGGCCTTTGCGATTGGGCCAGAGGTTGACACATGATCCTACCTCACCAATCAGAGCCCAGGGAAGCCTATTTAAGGCTGAGCCGGCCTCACATCCTCAGCCCGGCCGACCGAGGTCTGTTTCGTGGAAGTGAGTTCTTGCGTTGGCCACGATCCGGCGGGACGCTGGGGGATCTGGAGAGTTGCGGAGACGCGAGAGGCGCCAGCTTGGACTACGCGGCACTTGCTGCAGGACGACTTGGAATATCTCCCTAATAAGCACGCAGGGTCTGAGCAGGTTCCTTGGCGTGGTGATCCTGACGTCCTGAGTCACCAGTCCCGAGAAAGCCCGGCCCAGGGGACCCGCCCAGAGACCGGCGATACGGACATCAGGCCTCTCTCGCAGTCCCACCGCCTCTTGGCCCCCTCAACGTGACAAGGACGCGCCCCTGGAAGGAGCACAGGGGCTCGGGATTAAATACCGGACGTTTATTGACAGCCAATACACTTACTGTAAAGTTCACTTATTTAAAGTGTGCGCTTTTGAACCAGCTTCCTTTCCTTAATCAGTTTCTAGAATTTGCATTTCTCTAGTTATGCTGCAAGGCTTGTCTGTGAGGGTTGAGGGTGTTAAGATATAGTGCAGTTGTGGTTTGAGAAAGTGTGAGAACACTCAGTCTCCTGAAAAATGTCTAGGCTTTTGGTAGCTGTAACAATATTATCAATAATAAATAAGTAAAGCGTGCGGTTTAGTGGTTGTCAGATTCAGAGTTGAATTTCTATTTTCATCATTTCAGATGGGAAAAAACTTGCGCTTGTTAGCAGCCGTTTTCCTCCCAGTCCCTCCAGCCGGGCTTAGTGCTTAGTCACTTCAGTTGTGTCCGACTCTCTGCAACCCCATGGACTGTAGCCCACCAGGCTCCTCTGTCCATGGGATTCTCCAGGCAAGAATACTGGAGTGGGTTGCCATTTCCTTCTCCAGTGATAAAGTATGAAGTGAGTGAAGTTGAGTGAAGTAAAGTCGCTCAGTCGTGTCTGACTCTTTGCGACCCCATGGACTGTAGCCTACCAGGCTCCTCTGTCCATGGGATTTTCCAGGCAAGAGTACTGGAGTGGGTTGCCATTTCCTTCTCCACCCTCCAGCCCTAGGTAACCACTAATCTATTTTTGGTTCATATAGATTTACCTATATTGCACATGCTGAAGAATTATTCCTTGTATATTTGAAGTACAAGTTTAACAGGATATCTTGTATGTTTGTTGGCTAAATTTGGCCCCCTCAAAGGGGAGTATTCAAGCACTCTGGCTTGAGGAGGAGGACCAAGGCATTGACTGGAGTGTGAGATCTGCCCATAGTACATACTTCCACAGGGTATAGTTTCCAAGAAAATGGAACTGCAAAGAGGCAGACATCCAGCAATTTCTGGCTGTGCATGGGTCCTCTGGGACTATCCCTGAAACAGTCTCCATGGAAGAAGGTACAGGAGCTCAGGGAGAGGAGCAGGGAGTGAGGGCGACTTCAGGTCTCACAGGCCCTGAAGGCATTTCGTGAATGTATTTTTTTCTGCAATGATCCTGCTTCCGTATTTTTTAGTTCTCTCTATATTTAAAAATAGTCCTATTTGTTGTTGTCCAGTCGCTCAGTCTTGTCTGACTCTTTGTAACCCATAGACGGCAGCATGCCAGACTTCCTGCCCTTCACTATCTCCCGGAGTTTGCTCAGACTCCTGTCCAATGAGTCGATGATGCCATCCTACCATCTCATCCTCTGTCACCCTCTTCTCCTGCCCTCAATCTTTCCCAGCATCAGGGTTTTTTTTTTTTTCTAATGAGTCAGTTCTTCACATCAGGTGGCCAAAGGATTGGAGCTTTGGCTTCAGCATTAGACCTTCCAGTGAATGTTCTGGGTTGATTTCCTTTAGGATGGACTAGTTTGATTACCTTGCAGTTCAAGGGACTCTCAAGAAACTTCTCCAGCACCATTGTACAAAAGCATCAGTTCTTTGGCGCTCAGCCTTCTTTATGGTCCAACTCTCACATCCGTACATGACTACTGAAGAAACCATAGCTTTGTCTATATGGACCTTTGTTGGCCAAGTGATGTCCCTGCTTTTCAACACACTGTCTAGGTTTGTCACAGCTTTTCTTCCAAGGAATAAGCATCGTTTAATTTCATGGCTGCAGTCAGTATGCTTCTTAAATCACATTTCAGTTTTGTTGTTTTTGACTATTTCCCACAATTTCATGATGTGGTACTGGTCTCTGAGCAGCTCAGTGACCCTTCCTTTCACTTAGATGGTCCCGCTGATGGGGATTGAGTCTGGTGCCTCTCCTCTCTGCTCTCCTTCACAGCAGACTAAACAAGCTGGGAGGCCCTGCCAAGCTCACCAGAAGGTAAAGGGGGCTCTACGGCTTGCAGGCTAGCCTTCCAATTTCATAGCCAGTTTCCTTCTCTGAGGGTCAGGTTCATCACATGTCTCAGGTCATGGAAGATGATCATGTTTCCTAAGTGCTTGCAAGGCCCTCTCTTGTTTCATCTATTTATATTTTACTCATTCATTCTCTGCTCTCATATGCCTGACCTCATAGACAGCCCTTCAGAGGTATGTGCGCATGTATTTTTTTTTTAATCTCAAGAGTTGATAGATTTAAACACTAACTCTTACTACAATTATTAGCAAGCTAGGAATAATAAAGAAGATCTTTAACTTGCTATGGTAACAACGCCAAGCCTACAGCAAATATCCTTTTTTTTTTTTTTAACTTTAAACTGTTTATTTCGCTGCACTGTGTGGCTTGCAGTATCTCAGTTCCATAACCAGGGATGAACTCAGGCCACGGCAGTGAAATACCAGAATTCTAACCACTAGGCAACCAGGGAATTCCATAAACTATTTTATTATAGTACACATGTATGTTTATAGAAAGGGCTTCCCTGATGGCTCAGTGGAAAAGAATCCCCCTGCCAAGCAGGAGACATTGGTTCAATCCCTGGGTTGGGAAGATCCCCTCAAGAAGGAAATGGCAACCCACTCAAGTATACTTGCCTGGGAAACCCCATGGACAGAGGAGCCTGGTGGGCTACAGTGCATGTGGTTGTCAAAGAGTCAGACACAACTTAGCAACTAAACAACAACATGTTTATAGAAAAGCTGTGAAGAGAATACAGAGTTCCCATATACCCCACATCCAATTTTCATCTATTATTATCTTACATGAATGAGTATGATACATCTCTCATAATTCATGAGTCAATATTGATACATTATTATTAACTAAGGTCCACACTATTCAGGTGGCGCTAGTGGTAAAGAACCCTCCTGCCAATCTAGGAGATTTAAGAGACCTGGGTTTGATCCCTGGGTTGGGAAGATCCCCTTGAGGAGGAAAGGGAAACCCATTCCAGTATTCTTGCCTGGAGAATCCCATGGACAGAGGAGCCTGGAGGGCTACAGTCCATAGGGTCGCAAAGAGTCAGACTTGACTGAAGTGACTTAGCACGCATGCACACTATTCAGGCTTCCTCAGGTTTAACCTCACGACTTCCGGCTGCTCCAGGACCTGTCCCGAGCTCACATGACATGTAGTCATCACATCTCCTCCCAGATGCTCTTGGCAGGGAGGGTCATTCAGACTTTCCTGGTTTGAACGACCCCAATGGTTTGGAGGAGGGCTGGACAGAAATGTGCACACTGTCCCTCTGCTGGTTTGTCTGATGCTTTCTTGTTGTTTTTCTGGGCTTGTGGGTTTGTAGGAGGAAGACCGCAGAGGGAAATTGCCCTTCTCATCACATCCTGTCAGGGCTGTTCTCTCAACACGACTCCTCCTGTGCCCTTGGTCACCTGACGAGGTGTCTGTTAGGTGTCACCACTGAGGAGTTCCTCTTTCTCCCCCTATCCACCCCGTTCTCCCCGGAGAGGGGACCCACACTTGTGGCCCACACTTAAGGAGGGTTTGGTCTCCCTCCCAGAGGGCAGAGCATCTACATACGTACCTTCAGATTCTTTCACACAGATTTGTCTCTTCTCCTCATTCCTGTATTTATTCAGCCATTTTTATATCAGTATGGACTCATGGATACCTATCTTTACACTGTGTTTTCATCTGAGGGCTTCCCTGTTTATTTTGTTGCTCAAGCTATTCCAGCCTCAGGCTTGGGAACTCCTTTACTTTGTATCCCTTTTAACAGAGCCCCTTTGTTCTGGGTTGTTGTTTCATTTTGGTTTTGAGCATTTCTTTCCTTTCTAGCTATATTTGCCTGCTGCTGCTGCTGCTACTGCTAAGTCCGTGTGTCCGACTCTGTGCGACCCCATAGAGGGCACCCCACCAGGCTTCCCCATCCCTGGGATTCTCCAGGCAAGAACACTGGAGTGGGTTGCCATTTCCTTCTCCAATGCATGAAAGTGAAAAGTGAAAGTGAAGTTGCTCAGTAGTGTCCGACTCTTAGTGACCTCATGGACTGCAGCCTACCAGGCTCCTCTGTCCATGGGATTTGCCTGCTACGGATACCATAACCAAGCACCACAGACTGGCAGGCTTAAACAACAGAAGTTTGTTTTCTCACTGATATGGAGACTGGAAGTTCAAGATCAAGGTGCTTGCAGTTTGGTTTCTCCTGAGGCCTTTCTCCTTGGCACTTAGATGGCCATCTCCTCCCTGTGTCCTCACACAGCCCTTCCTTTATTTACTCACTCACTCCTGATGTCTCTTTCTCTTCTTGTATGGACACCAGTTCCATTGGATCAGGGCCCCACCCTTATGACCTGATTGAACCTTGTGTGCATGCTATGTTGCTTCAATCATGTCTGACTGTTTGCGACCCTGTGGACTCCAGGCAAGAATACTGGAGTGGGTTGCCATGCCCTCCTCCAGGGGATCTTCCTGATCCAGGGATCAAACCCTAGTCTCTTATGTCTCCTGCATAGGCAGGCAAGTTCTTTACCACTAGTGTCATCTGAGAAGCCCAATCTAACCTTAGTTACCTCTTTAAAGACCCCGTCTCCAAATACAATCACATGGGGAGTTAGGGCTGCAATCTATGAATTTTGTG
Organism: Bos indicus x Bos taurus; assembly: GCF_003369695.1. Classification (NCBI taxonomy): domain Eukaryota; kingdom Metazoa; phylum Chordata; class Mammalia; order Artiodactyla; family Bovidae; genus Bos; species Bos indicus x Bos taurus. The sequence goes on from NC_040094.1 coordinate 51,655,091, forward strand.
GCGGGGCGGAGGGGGTAGATTTTTGGCCACAGTTCACTGTACTAACCTGTATATATTCACATATCTATAAATATTTCTACATGTTCCCACAAGAATCCATAATAAGCATGAATTCCTATTGCTGTCTCTAATTCTATTACCTCCTCCCAGCCTTTTCCTGCCGTATCTGTAAACTCCCACTCCAATGGAGAGAAGCGGCTCACAGCATCTACCATCATACACTCAATAGTTCAATGTGCCTGCATGGTGGTTTCAGAGTTAACCAGTCCCAGTGGGAAACAGCATTACCAACTACAGTTCAGGTCTATGTACTGTTCCTTTACTTTTAGTCTTAGAGACCCACGAGTCCCAAAGTCACTTGGGTCAGCACCTTCCCTCACCCCTTTCAGTAAGATGGTCTCAGCTACAAACTGTGGTGCTGGAGAAGACTCTGAGAGTCCCTTGGACAGCAAGGAGCCCAAACCAGTAAATCCTTTAGGAAATCAACCCTGAATATTCAGTGGAAGGACTGATGCTGAAGCTGAAGCTCCAATCCTTTGGCCACCTGATGTGAAGAGCTAACTCATTAGAAAAGACTGATGCGGGGAAAGATCGAGGGCAGGAGGAGGAGGTGGTGACAGAGGATGAGATGGTAGGATGGCATCATCGACTCAATGGACATGAGTCTGAGCAAACTCCAGGAGATAGTGAAGGACAGGGACGCCTGGCGTGCTGCAGTCCATGGGGTCCCAAAGAGTTGGACGTGACTTAGTGACTGAGCAACAACAACTTGTAACGCAGCTGGATTCTTCTGTCATTCCATCTGGAGATCCCCGTCTCCTAAATGATCCTCTTAAATTTGCATACATTAAGCCTCATATAGTCTCTGGGTTTTAACAAACGTACACTTTCATGTATCCACCATTACATTACCAAACAGAGTAGTTTCACTGTCCTAAAAATCCTCTGTGCTTCAGCTATTCTTCCCTCTCCCTATCCCCACCCCTACCCTTGGTAAGCATTAATCTTTTTGCTTTTTCCAGAATGTCATATAAAAGGAATATACAGTATATAGCCTTTTCACACAGACTTTTTTCAATGTAACATGCATTTATGATGTATCCATGCTTTGTGTGACTTGACAGCTTGTTTTGCTAAATAATATTCCATTGTGTAGATGTTCCAGTTTGCTATCCACTCATATAGTGAAGGATATCTTGGGTATTTCCAGTCTGGGGCAATTATAAACAAACTTGTTAAAACTATTTGCAAGAAGGCTTTTGTACGGATGTGCGTTTTTACCTGTTGGGTAGATTCCTAGCAGCATGCCTTGGTTCAGGCTGCTGTGACAGAACACACAGACTGGGTGGCTTAAAAACAAACATTTATTTCTCACAGTCTGGAAGATGAAAATGGCCAAGATCAAGGTGCTGGCAGACCTGGCGTCTGATGGAAGCTGCTTCCTGACTTGCAAAGATGTCTTCTTGTTGGGTCCTCACTTGGCAGAAAGCAGAGTGAGAGTGAGCTCTCAGGCCTCTTCTTAGAAGAGCGTTAATCTCATCAGGAGCTCTGCTCTCCTGACCTGTTGTTGTTCTTTAGTTACTAAGTCATGTCCAACTCTTTGTCATCCCTGGAGTGCAGCATGCCAGACCTTCCTGCCCCTCACCATCTCCCAGAGCTCACCCATGTCTGTGTCCATTGAATCAACGATGCCATCTAACCATCTTATCCTCCACCGCCCCTTCTTTTACCTTCAGTCTTGACCTACTCACCCCACCAAAGGCCCCACCTCCTCACACCATCACACTGGGGGCTAGGATTTCAACATAGGAAATGGCAGGGGGGCAACATTCATTCAATAGCAGGGCATGACTGCTGGCTATTGTAGTCTCTGGGATGGTCTTGGTCTGAGCCACCACATGTTCTCCAACCACCAGTTCTATAGGCTTGGGGGCATGATTCCCACTGGTCTTCTGTTTCTACTGTGCTGACAGCTTTTTAATCAGTAACAAAATAGACTAGATCTGTTGTGTTCAAGACACATGTCAAGTGCTTTTCTGTCCCTATCAACTTATTCATAGGATCTTTCTCCTTTATTCATGGAATGAATTTGGATTGATGTGTTTGGTGTTAAACTAGAGAAATCCAGACCATGAGGTCTATTTCTCACTTACAATCATGAACTTTTTTCATTGGCTGCTGCACCAGTGTTCTTGCCTGGAGAATCCCAGGGATGGGGGAGCCTGGTGGGCTGCCGTCTATAGGGTCGCACAGAGTCGGACATGACTGAAGCAACTTAGCAGCAGCACCTCGCAGCATGTGGGATCCTAGTTCCCTGACCAGGGATGGAACCCACTCCCCCTACACTGGAAGCACAGGTTTTTAACCACCAGACTGCCAGGGAAGCCCCCTATAATTGGGCCTAATATTTTATTTCAGATGTTTTGCACCCACGTTCCTGAGTGAATGGGCCTCTCGTTTTCTCTTCCCATTTGTCTGGTTCAGAGCCAGACACAGTGAGCTGGACGCATCCCACACTCTTCCACTTTCTGGAACATTTTGTCCAAAGCAGGAATTAACTGGTCCCTGGAATCAGGGTGGGACTCAACTCACAAAGCAGCCTGGGCTCCAGACTGGGAGAGAGGAGGGCTTGGACCATCACTTTTTAGTCTCTTGCTGTTTGCCCTTCTTTTTGTGATAATATATTTTTTCTAAGAATTTATCTACTTCATTTAGGTTTTCAATTTTATTAGTTTATGAGTATTCCTAATTCTATTATTTTAAAATCTGTGTTGTGTCTGCACTTATTCCCTCTTTGTATGTTTTATTTGGAGTGTCGTGCTCTCCCCTTCTTTCTTGCCAGAGTGTTTTCATGTGATTGTTCTTCCAATGAATCAGCTTAGGGTTTTGTTTATCTCTGCTCTTCCTAATCTCTCCCTCCTCCACTGATCTCTGCCCTTTTCAATTTCTTTTTGTGTTTTCTCCTTCTTGTTTCTTTGGGCTTGCCATGAGTTAAACTACATTTCTGGAAGCCATGCTTGGTTGGAGCAGAGATGGTCCTGAGTCAGCTGCCTTTCCCACCCCATCCCTCTCTGTGTTACAGAGATTATTTCCAACAGTCGTGACTGTTGCCCTTTCCCGGAGTTTGTGCATCCTGCGTAATGCAAGACCCTGCACCACATTCTCCTCCACCCCTGCCCTGCACTCCTAGGCAGGTATCCTCAGCCTCATTTGAGAATATTCCAAGTCTAGCCTTGATTTGACCCCGGAATCCTCAGCTCTTGTCCCAGTTCCCAGGGCACCTCTCCTGGAGGCCTCCCAAGGGAACAGGTTTCAAACTGGCTGGGGTTGGGTCACTCAACCAGACACCTTCTGCCAGCTGAGATGGTGGGGTGTTCTGGCTGGAGGGCCCCCTCAGAGCCCCAGCCACCACCCTGTCAGACTGTGCCATGGGACCTTCCAGGTGTGTGAGGCCCCAGGGGAAGTGGTGTTATGGAAGCGCTTGTGGTCGCCAGCTCACCGGTGGCATCCATAGAGGCTTTGCCCACCTGGGGCAGAATCTCGGCCCAGTGATTCACTGCCCAGTCACATAGTACAGCTGGAGATGCAAAGGTTGGCAGGTGAGGGGTCTGGGCTCTACCAGCTGGCCTGTCCATGGGGCACACAGGGTGGCCACAAGAAAGGGGAGACCACCTGAGGCCAGAGAAAAGCCAGAAGCTGCAGCCCATCAGAGAAGGGATTTGAGGGTGACTCCAACTTCCTTCTGTCCAGGCTAAAACCACAGGTGCCTCAGCCATGTGGGCATCACTTCCTGCCCATAGGCTGCCATCCCTGGCATCTGGGACAGCATCTACAGCCCTGCCCATCCTCAGGGTGAGGAGGAGGGGGCTCTCGAGGGAGCTGTGTGGACAAGTAGGGGCAGGAGCCGGTCTAGACCCCAACTAGAGGACACCCCCGATCTGCCTACAGGAGATGACAGTGGACAGAGAGTGGCGGGGTCAGGCTCTGGGCCAAGAGTAGAGGTGAGAACCCAGGAGAAAGGCCTCCTGCAGAAGGGGCTACCTCCAGAGGGGCAGGGTTGGGGGCCAAAGGGGTGCTGCCCTTGGACTCCAGAGAGGCTGTAGGGACCTGCTTCCTGTCCAGGAATAGGGCTGGGGACCACTCTGGGGGGACCCTCTTGCATCCACTGACCATGGGTGCCAGCAGTGCGAGCTCTGGGAAGTACCTGCTCTTTACAGCCCCGCCTGAGCCAAGGATCCAGACCAGGAACCAGCTCCCTGAGGCTGAAAAGTAACAGGGAACCACAAAGAGGGGGTGGGGAGCTTGGGATCAAAGGTCAGTGTTGATTTGCTTTCAGAGCCAGGTTGCTGCCTCAGCGCCTGCTGGCTCTCTGTCTGTCCCATCCAAGTGCTGAGCACCTGCTGAGGCTGTGTAGCCAAGTCCCTGCCCTCCGGAGAGGCTGGGGCGGGGTTGGGGCGCTCCCGAGCTGGGCCTGCTAACACAAACATGGAAGACCTGACCTGTACCCAACCCAGGTGACCAGTCGCCTGTTGAGTGTGCCCCTCCCCAGCCCCCCACAGATCTGAGACTCAGAACTCCAAATGTCCAGTCCCCTGCCTTACATAGAGAAGGGCAACACACTTGTGGATGTCCTTGAGCATGCCCCCCACCCCCACCAGAGGCTGACACAGTAGAGCCATCCATCGACCAGGCCTCTTCCAAGCTCCCACTCTCACCTGACCCAAGTAAAGGACCCACGTGGGAGTCAGCAGGCAGAGATGCTAATCAGGTGCTGGGCTCCGTCCAGGGCAGGGAGCTCTCCACCTTGGCCCCCATGACACTTGGGGCCAGATCATTCTTGTTGCCGGGGGGAGGGGGGCGGTGCGGTACACTATGCACTGTAGGATGTTGAGAGTGTCCACCCATGAGGTGCCAGTGACCCCCTGATTGTGATAACCCAATATTGCCAAACGCCGCCCCACCCCCACCCCATCGGTCTCCAGCAGCCCTGCCCAAGAGAGCTTTCTGGAACGATGGAAATACTCTGTTCTGTGCTGTCCAATCCAGGCATCACCGAGCACATGGAACGTGGCTAGTGAGACCAAGGAACCGGGTCTTTATTTTACTTCATTCTAATGAAGCTAAATAGCTATGCATGGCTAGGGGCTGCCTCTACAGCAAATACCCCTCAGTCCTAGCCCAGCTCTGGCCTCCACCCCAGTCTGGCCTGGGCCTGGGCTGACTGTGGGAGTTTGGTCGGCGGCATGAACTCACTTCCGTTTCCTTCCTGGTGTGGGTTGGGGCTGCACGCCTCTACCTGATGAGTCATGAGGCTGGCACGGAGCGCCCAGAGCCTGGAAGGTTGTTCTGCCTGATCCCAAGGGTGCTCTGTCAGGCCGGGGACCCTGGATGACCCCAGTATTTTGTGGAGTTTTCCTTGGCCGGTGGCTGCATGCTAGCTGTTTGGGAAATACTCACACATACACACACACACACACACACACACACACACACACAAGCTGCTGGAAGCCAGAAACCATAGCCCAATGCCCCCCTGTGCCCGTCTGGAGCCTGTCTGGGAGCTCCACAGTTCACTTCCTGATGGTGGGTTCAGTCCCCTAGATAGGGACTCACTGGGCAGGTTTGGTTAATTTCGTGGGGATGATCATACGAACTGGCGGCAAGGTGGGGGCATAGAACCTGCACCAGGATCTGAGCAGGAGGCTCCTGAGGAGGGCCTGGCCCTGGACTGACATGAAGAAAGCATCCCTGCCTGGAGGGCACTCTGCTGCCTGAGATGCCGCGGAGGTTGGGAGTCAAGGATGCAGCTGGAAAAGCCAGGCCCGAAGCACAGGCAGAGTGGTTGCACTCTGGGCCTGGTCTGTGGTCCCTGAGGCAGGCCCTGCTGTGGTCCCCACGATCCCCATGCTAGCCCTAGAATCATGCCCTAACCCCAGAGTCTCCTCCTGCTTCCAGGGAGAAGCTGTTAGCAGAAAAGACGTGTCTTTCAGTAACAGGGAGCAAAGTTCTTAAAGTAAGAGAAGGAGAGAGGCTGAGAGCAGGCTGCATGGTGACCCCAGGGTGATGGGGACAGTCCAGGCTCTGGGCCGCACCCCGGGAGAGTGGGAGCTTGGAACAGAGAGTGAGAGAGCTGATGTGTAGGCCTACTGTTTAAAGGTCAAAGGTGGTTTCCATCAGCCAAGGTTGTGCTCCCCATGAAGGAAGCACAGCTTCACCTTGGTCTCAGGGAGGAGTGAGGAAGTGAGCACGTCTTGTGGGCTGATCTTCCCCTCCCCCTCTACCCTGGGAGCAAAAGGAAGGTTGGTTGTGTTTATCCTGGTGGCAGTGGAACCCTGGACCCTTTATGCCCCCAGCCAGCACTAGGGGAGCTTTCCTCCCCACTAGGAAGGCCCAGAAGAGCAGCTCTCAGACAGCTCTTCCCAATGCTCAGATGAGGGCCCCAAGAGAGAGTTCCCAGCTCTCTGACTGCACATCGGGCCCCTGGATAGGGACGGGCAGCAGTGAACTGTGTGCGGAAGTGGTACTCCCACACCTGCTGACCCACCGAAGTCTCTTCATGTGCTCTCCCTTTTGAGAGGCCAGCTGCTTCATCTCTCTGGGCCTGTGAATGACTGACAAGCAGAGTCTCCTCCCAGCCATGATGGGGGATAAGCAAGAAACTCTTGCTTTTGGTCCCTGAGGTCTGGGGGCTATTTGTTACTCAGCTTATCCATCCAGGCCCGACTGAGACAGTCTGTACTTATTGATCTCAATGTATTCAGGGCTGGGGACTGGAAGGTGGCTACCTGGAAGGGGCTGGGGACTTAGGAGCGCCCCCCCCCACCCCAACTCAGGCAAGAAACACTGGCTCATTGTGGGGACCCAGGAGAAGGTCAGTCAGAGAGCAAGTGTTGGGGGGTGGCATACCAGCCCCACAGAGAGCACTGAGGGTCCAGAAGTTCGCCCACTTTCCTTGTTCTTCCTCCAGCTCCAGTTTAGTTCAGTTCAGTTGCTCAGTTGTGTCTGACTCTTTGCGACCCCATGGACTGCAGCACACCAGGCTTCCCTGTTCATCACCAACTCCCGGAGCTTACTCAAACTCATGTCCATCGAGTCAGTGATGCCATCCAACCCATCTCATCCTCTGTCTTCCCCTTCTCCTCCTGCCTTCAATCTTGCCCAGCATCAGGGTCTTTTCCAATGAGTCAGTTCTTCACATCAGGTGGCCAAAGTATTGGAGCTTCAGCTTCAGCATCAGTCCTTCCAATGAATATTCAGGACTGATTTCCTTTAGGATGGACTGATTTCCTTTAGGATGGACTGATTTGATCTCCTTTAAGTCCAAGGACTCTCAAGAGTCTTCTCCAACACCACAGTTTGAAAGCATCAATTCTTCAGCTCCAACCACCAGGGTAAAAAAGCAGACACAGGAGATGAAGGGACTGTCCCCTCCAGTTCCAAGAACTGTAGGCGACCTGGGCCAGCGAGAGACTGGACCTGGGATCCCTGGAAGGCTAACTACCTTGGGGTTGGTTTTTTTTTTAATTTATTTATTTTTTATTTTTGGCTGTGGTGGGTCTTCGTTGCTGCTTGGGCTTTTCTCTAGCTGTGGCGCCCAGGCTTCTTACTGCAGTGGCTTCTCTTGTTGGGGAGCACGGGCTCCAGAGCTTAAGGACTGGACTTCAGTAATTGCAGCCTCCAGAGCACAGGCTTAGTAGTTGTGGCACATGGGCCTAGTTGCTCAGAGGCCTGCAGTATCTTCCCGGACCAGGGATCAAATGTGTCTCCTGCATTGGCAGGCAGATTCTTTACCACCGAGCCACCAGGGAAGCCCCCTGGGACTTGGGCTTTAATAAATGAAGAGGCCAGAAACCACAGATCTGCCCAGAAAACCCATCGGGCCTGGAAAAGCAGTTTTCTCAGAGCAGGCTTGGGACAGCAGGGAGGAAGTCGTAGCTGCTCCCTGCTCTGGCCCCCAGATTCAGGCTGCCCAGCCATGCCTGGCCCTCCCTGCTCCTTCCTCTCCCCACATGGGCTCCCCCGAGCTCTGCTTCTGCCCTGGAAGCCCTGCAGTACTTTCCATTCATCCATGACGTTCCTTCCCCTTCCTGACGTTAATAAGCCCAGTTTTTTTTTTTTCTGCTGTTATTTGAAAGGAAGACACCAACTATTTTTCTCACCAAGACGCTCTACTCCTCACCCTCCGCCCCATAACAAGATGAAATCTGTGGAACAATCTTTCCTGTTTCCCCCGCTCCTGATCACCTATCATAAGACCTGGGGAGGAGTCTATTCCCTGACCCCTTCCCCTCAATTTCAGATTTGGTAGTGCTAGCTTACTGATAGTGGCTTCCCTGGCGGCTCAGTCGGTAGAGTCTGCCTGCAATATGGGAGGCCTGGGTTCAATCCTGGGTCAAGAAGATTCCCTGGAGAAGGGAATGGCTACCCACTCCAGTATTCTTGCCTGGAGAATTCCATGGACAGAGGAGCCTGGTGGGCTAACAGTCCCTGGGGTCATAAAGAGTCAGGCATGACTGACTGACTAACTTTCACTTTCAGTCGGCTGATAGACTTCTTGGCAGCCACCTCTATGTATCAAGGATCTTTATTTTTAACACTTACTTCCCCCAGTTCCCCGGATATGATCACTACCTATTTTCCACTATATGTCAGCACGCATGTGAGTACATGTATGCAAACCACATGTATGTGCACATGTGTATCTGGGCACACATCTGCATGCATGTCTGCACAGGTATACGTGCAGGCACACACATGAACTCCCAGATGCATCCATGACTGTGGTGTGCATATACACACACGTGAGTGCTCACATGCCTATGTATAGGTGCACACATGAAGGCACGCACGATGTGCATGTCTGTCTGTGCAGGTGTGCATATGTACAGATAAGGGGCTAGGGGAAAAACAGTTCAGCACAGCTCTCCTGGTTCCTTTATGTCTCCGCCCGGAGGTCTGGCTCCGTCTCATTCTTGTTTACCAGGAGGCCTCTCTGGGCCCCTTTCTGGTTGGGCTCAGGTTGTCAGGTGCCGGCACATGAGTTGTAGGAGTGGTCCAGGCTGTTCAAAGATGCTCTTCCCCCGCCTCTGCAGGTTTCTGGTCACATAAGGAGCCCAATGCCAGTCTGACTGTCTTTCCTTTGTCAGCAACCTCTTTCTCAATGAAGCTTTGAAAATCTCTTTACCCGTGGGGTTTAGGAGTTTAACCAGGATGGGGCTGGGCGGGGCCTACCTTGGCCTCCTGCGTGGAGCTCGCCGGGGCTAGTGTGCCTACAGCCTTGGATCTTCTGGGATATGTTCTATTATCTATCCAGTGCTCCTGGTTGCACTGACCACCTGTTGCTTTTGCTCCTCTGGGACTCCATCCACAACTGAGGTCTAAGCCTTTCACCTTTTCCTGTGTGCTTTGCCTCTCCTTACATTTTCCCTCTGTGATATGAGGTGTTCCTTCTACCTGGACATCCAGGTGTTCTTTGACAGCCACCTCTCCTTCAGTTCATTTTTCTAGTTCAGTTGCAGGGAGTCCTCTCTGCGTGTGAGCACACTAGTGTGTGTGTTTGTGTGTGTGTGTTCAAATGTGTGCACACAGGTTTTCTCTGTCGGGGCAGAGGGGTGGGATGTTCACACTGCCTCCTCTGGCAGATCTTCCTCTTTGACTCCTGGGCTTGGGTCTTCGTCCCCCTGCATCGTTGCCTCGTTGGTGCCGGGTCTGATGGGAGGGGATACTGGGCTCAGCATCTGTGGTCCCACCAGCGAAGAGGACGAAGCCATCATCTTGTCCTGGATTGGTGGCTGCCCTGGGCTGGCTGCTGCCATGGACTGGCCCACCTGCCCCCTTCCTGGCACCATCTCCACGGCACCTGTGGCCTTATCCACAGTCTCGGTTACAGAGTTAAAACACAAACAAACAAGCAAGACTCCAGCAGACACCACAACACTGTTGCAGCTGTGTGAAGCTCTTGACACCCAAGTGAGGAAAGCAAGAAAGACTGGAGCCATCAGAGTTATGGTGGGTGGGGGAGGGGTGTGTGTGTGCAGCGGAGGGGTAAGAAAGAGCAAGTGCTGAAGGGGGAAAGTCTTCTAGGATGAAGGGTCCCAAGGCCCCTGGAGCCTTTTAGGACAGAAAGCTGTTTACACCAGCCACTCCTCTGCCCCTCTTCCCCTCTGTCTCTTTTTTAATCCATGGATTTTTTTTTAATGTGTTAAATATACATAACATACACTCACCATTTAAACCACTAAGTGTACAGTTCAGTGGCATTAAGTACAATAAGTACATTCACGCTGTTGTGTAACCATTCAGTTCAGTTCAGTTCAATCACTCAGTCGTGTCTGACTCTTTTCAACCCCATGAATTGCAGCACGCCAGGCCTCCCTGTCCATCACCAACTCCTGGAGTTCACTCAGACTCACGTCCATCGAGTCAGTGATGCCATCCAGCCATCTCATCCTCTGTCGTCCCCTTCTCCTCCTGCCCTCAATCCCTCCCAGCATCAGAGTCTTTTCCAATGAGTCAACTCTTCGCATGAGGTGGCCAAAGTACTGGAGTTTCAGCTTTAGCATCATTCCTTCCAAAGAAATCCCAGGGCTGATCTCCTTCAGAATGCACTGGTTGGATTCCTTGCAGTCCAAGGGACTCTCAAGAGTCTTCTCCAACACCACAGTTCAAAAGCATCAATTCTTCAGTGCTCAGCCTTCTTTACAGTCCAACTCTCACATCCATACATGACCACTGGAAAAACCATAGCCTTGACTTTGTTGGCAAAGCAATGTCTCTGCTTTTCAATATGCTATCTAGGTTGGTCATAACTTTCCTTCCAAGGAGTAAGCGTCTTTTAATTTCATGGCTGCAGTCACCATCTGCAGTGATTTTGGAGCCCCCCAAAATAAAGTCTGACACTGTTTCCCCATCTATTTCCCATGAAGTGATGGGACCAGATGCCATCATCTTCATTTTCTGAATATTGAGCTTTAAGCCAACTTTTTCACTCTCCACTTTCACTTTCATCAAGAGGCTTTTTAGTTCCTCTTCACTTTCTGCCATGAGGATGGTGTCATCTGCATATCTGAGGTTATTGGTATTTCTCCCAGCAATCTTGATTCCAGCTTGTGTTTCTTCCAGTCCAGCGTTTCTCATGATGTACTCTGCATATAAGTTAAATAAGCAGGGTGACAATATACAGCCTTGACGTACTCCTTTTCCTATTTGGAACCAGTCTGTTGTTCCATGTCCAGTTCTAACTGCTGTTTCCTGACCTGCATACAAATTTCTCAAGAGGCAGGTCAGGTGGTCTGGTATTCCCATCTCTTTCAGAACTTTCCACAGTTTATTGTGTAACCATTACCACCATCCATCTCCAGACTCTTTTTCACCTTCCTAAACTGAGACTTTGTCTCCATTAAACACTAACTTCCCCTCTCCCTCTCCGTCTCCCTCTCCCTCCTCTGGGAACTTCTACTTGACTGTTGCTATGAATTTGCCTGCTCTAGGGACCTCATGCACATGGAATCAGACTGCCCTTGGCCTTTTGTGACTGGCTGATTTCATTTAGTACAATGTCTTCAAGGTTCATCCACGTTAAGCACTTGTTGGAATTTCCTCCCTTTTTAATGGCTGAGTAATATTCTAATGTATGTACAGGCACACCTCATTTTATTGTGCTTTGCAGATATTGCATTTTTTTAATTTATTTTTGTTTTTGGCTGCATTGGATCTTTGTTCCTGTGTGCAGGCTTTCACTTTCATGCATTGGAGAAGGAAATGGCAACCCACTCCAGTGTTCTTGCCTGGAGAATCCCAGGGACGGGGGAGCCTGGTGGGTTGTCATCTATGGAGTCGCACAGAGTCAGACACGACTGGAGCGACTCAGCAGCAGCAGCAGGCTTTCTCTAGTTGCAGTGAGTGGGGTCTACTCTTCATGGCAGTGTGCAGGCTTCTCACTGTTGAGAAGTTTCTCTTGTTGCTGAACACAGGCTCTAGGCTCGAGGGCTTCAGCAGTTGCAGCAGGCAGGGTCAGTAGTTGCAGCTTGCAGGTTCTAGAGCGTGGGCTCAGTAGCTGTGGCACAGAGGCTTAGTTGCTCCACAGCACGTGGAATCCTCCCAAACCAGGTATTAAACCCATGCCCCCTGCATTGGCAGGCAGATTCTTATCCACAGTGCCACCAGCGAAGTCCTGCATTTTTTTTTTTACAAATTTGAACATTGATGCTCTGTATCGAGCAAGTCTATAGACACAATTTTTCAACAGCATTGTTTTAAAATTAAGGTGTAGGGACTTTCCTGGCCATCAGTGGTTAAGACCTCGCACTTCCCCTTGCGCTTCCAATGGAGGGAGTGCTGGTTCCATCTCTGGTCTGCAAACTAAGATCCCACATGCTGTGTGGTGTGGCCAAAAGACAAATAAAATTTTAAAATAAAATTGGGGTATTTTTAGCCATAATGCTTTTGCACAATTAATAGACTGTAGAATAGTGTAAACATAATTTTTACTGAGGTATAGTTGTACAGCAGTATTATATGCTACAGGTGTACAATACAGTGTTTGACAATTTTTAAAAGTTATACCCCATTAAAATAAATGGCTATTATTTTACATTATAAAATAATTGGCTACATTCCCTGTGTTGTGCAATATATCTGTATTTCTTACTTTATACATAATAGTTTGTACTTTTTAGTCCCCTACCCCTATATTTTTCTTCTCCCTTTCCTCTTCCCACTTGTAATCACTAGTTTGTCCTCTATATCTGTGGGTCTATTTCTTTTTTGTTATATTCACTAGTTTGTTATATTTTTTAGATTCCACATATAGGTGATATCATACAGTATTTGTCTTTCTCTGTCTAACTTATTTCACTTAGCATAATATCCTCCAAGTCATCCATGTTGTTACAAATGGCAAGATTTAATTCTTTGTTTTTTTTTAATTCTTTTTTTTTAAAAGTCTCTTAGTCGTGTCCGACTCTTTGCAATCTCATGGACTGTAGTCTACCAGGCTTCTCTGTCCATGGGATTTTCCAGGCAAGAGTACTGGAGTGGGTTGCCATTTCCTTCTCCAAGGAATCTTCCTGACCCAGGGATCGAACCCAGGTCTCCTGCATTGCAGACAGACGCTTTACCCTCTGAGCCACCAATAGTCCATTATATATATACATATCTTCTTTTTTTTTTTTTCCAGTTTTATTTATTTATTTTACTTTACAATTTTGTATTGGTTTTGCCATACATTGACATGAATCCACCATGGGTGTACATGTGTTCCCCATCCTGAACCCCGCTCCCACCTCTCTCCCCATCCCATCCCTCTGGGTCATCCCAGTGCACCAGCCCCGAGCACCCTGTATCATGCATTGAACCTGGACTGGAGATTCGTTTCACATGTGATAATTTACATGTTTCAATGCCATTCTCCCATATCATCCTGCCCTTGCCCTCTCCCACAGAGTCCAAAAGACTGTTCTATACATCTGTGTCTCTTTTGCTGTCTCACATACAGGGTTATCATTAACATCTTTCTAAATTCCATATATATGCGTTAGTATACCGTATTGGTGTTTTTTTTCTGGCTTACTTCACTGTATATAATAGGCTCCAGTTTCATCCACCTCATTAGAACTGACTCAAATGTATTCTTTTTAATGGCTGAGTAATATTCCATTGTATACACATCTTCTTTATCCATTCATCTGTTGATGAACGCTTAGGTTGCTTCCATATCTTGGCAACTGTAAATAATGCTATGAACATTGGGGTCCATGTATCTTTTTGAATTTGTATTTTTATATTCTTTATATTCTACACCCAGAAGTGAAATTGCTGGGTAACATGGTAGCTCTATTTTTAGATTTTAGAGAAATTTCCATACCGTTTTCTATACTGATTGCACCAATGTATATTCCCATCAACAGTGAACTGGGGTTCCCTTTTCTCCATATCCTCACCAACACTTGTTATTTGTATTCGTTTTGATGATAGCCATTCGGACAAGTGTGAGGTGGTATCTTATTATGGTTTTGCTTGCATTTCCCTGATGATTAGTGATGTTGAACATCTTCTCACTTGCTTTTTGGCCATCTACATTTCCTCTCTGGAAAAACTGTAAACACAGCTTTCATATGACTGTTGTTGTTCAGTCGCTAAGTCATGTCTGACTCTGCAACCCCATTGACTGCAGCATGCCAGGCTTCCCTGTCCTTCACTATCTCCTGGAGTATGCTCAAACTCATGACCAATGAGTCAGTGATGCCATATAACTAACTCATCCTCTGTCACCCCCTTCTCCTCCTGCCCTCAATCTTTCCTAGCATCAGGGTCTTTTCCAATGAGTTGGCTTCTCGCACAAGGTGGCCAAAGTACCAGAGCTTCAGTTTCAGCCCCAGTCCTTCCAATGAATATTCAGGGTTTATTTCCTTCAGGATTGACTGATTGGATCTCCCTGCTGTCCAAGGGACTCTCAAGAGTCTTCTCCAGCACCATAGTTCACAAGCATCAATTCTTTGGCGCTCAGCCTTCTTCAAATGCACTGCTGCTGCTGCTGCTAAGTCGCTTCAGTCGTGTCCGACTCTGTGCGACCCCACAGACGGCAGCCCACCAGGCTCCCCCGTCCCTGGGATCTCCAGGCAAGAACACGGGAGTGGGTTGCCGTTTCCTTCTCCAATGCATGAAAGTGAAAAGTGAAAGTGAAGTTGCTCAGTCACGTTCGACTCTTAGCGGCCCCATAGACTGCAGCCTACTAGGCTCCTCCATCCATGGGATTTTCCAGGCAAGAGTACTCAAATGAGTTCTCCTCAAAAGCACTAGGAAACCCAAAAATTCAGGTGACTGACTTTACTGTGATATTTGTTTTGTTTTGATAGCCTGGACCTGAACCTGAAATATCTCCCAGGTGTCCTGCCTGTCTATGCTATATTTTGTTTATCCCTTTATCCATCTTGGGTTGCTTTCATCTTTTGGTTATCCCATCCTCTCTTGAATCTCTCTTTTTGTTGGCTTTTGTTAAAATCACAGAGAAGTTGAAATTGCAGGTGCCCCAGAAAATCTTGGAATTTTACTCAGATGGCCTCTCTGGGCCTGTTTCTGCATCTTGTAATGATGTAATGATGATTTCTAAGGGAACAACATGAATCAGCATTCCTATGGTTTGTTGACATGTAGCAGAAGGGAGCGGAGAAGGCAATGGCAGCCCACCCCAGTACTCTTGCTTGGAGAATCCCAGGGACAGGGGAGCCTGGTGGGCTGCAGGCCATGGGGTCACACAGAGTCAGACACAACTGAAGTGACTTAGCTTAGCTTAGCTTAACTTAGCAGAAAGGAGGAGAATCATTCCTGGGTGCTCCGGTAGGTCCCAGTCAAGGAAGGTAGCCATCGGCTCAGCCTTCCCTCCAGGGTGTGAGCCTGAGCCACAAAACCCCTCCTTGGTGACCCTGGGCTGCCCCAAGCTCTGACAGAGGGAAACCACAGGTGGATACAATTTGCAAATAGCCTTGGCCCCTGTAATAGCTTATGGTGAACAAAGTCAGATTTGTGATCTCTGAAGAAGATTTAGCTTCAGGACCAGGGACCAGGCTTGATCACTCAAAAACTTTTGTGTAGCAGAGTTATTAAAGTGAAAAAAGGACAGAGAAAGCTTCTGACATAGACATCAGAAGGGGACAGAAAGTGCCCCCACTCACCAGTCTTACCAAGGCCTTATATACTTTTACCAGACCCACTCCCACAACATACATCTTAAATTAATAAGATTCAGATCAGATCAGTTGCTCAGTCATGTCCGACTCTTTGCGACCCCATGAATCGCAGCACGCCAGGCCTCCCTGTCCATCACCAACTGCCGGAGTTCACTCAGACTCACGTCCATCGAGTCAGTGATGCCATCCAGCCATCTCATCCCTTATCCTCCTGCCCTCAATCCCTCCCAGCATCAGAGTCTTTTCCAATGAGTCAACTCTTCTCATGAGGTGGACAAAGTACTAGAGTTTCAGCTTTAGTATCATTCCTTCCAAAGAAATCCCGGGGCTGATCTCCTTCAGAATGGACTGGTTGGATCTCCTTGCAGTCCAAGGGACTCTCAAGAGTCTTCTCCAACACCACAGTTCAAAAGCATCAATTCTTAGGCGCTCAGCTTTCTTCACAGTCCAACTCTCACATCCATACATGACCACAGAAAAAACCATAGCCTTGATTAGACGAACCTTTGTTGGCAAAGTAATGTCTCTGCTTTTGAATATGCTATCTAGGTTGGTCATAACTTTCCTTCCAAAGAGTAAGCGTCTTTTAATTTCATGGCTGCAGTCACCATCTGCAGTGATTTTGGAGCCCCCCAAAATATAGTCTGACACTGTTTCCCCATCTATTTCCCATGAAATGATGGGACCGGATGCCATGATCTTCATTTTCTGAATGTTAGCTTTAAGACAACTTTTTCACTCTCCACTTCCACTTTCATCAAGAGGCTTTTTAGTTCCTCTTCACTTTCTGCCATAAGGGTGGTGTCATCTGCATATCTAAAGTTATTGATATTTCTCCCGGCAATCTTGATTCCAGCTTGTGTTTCTTCCAGTCCAGCGTTTCTCTTGATGTACTCTGCATATAAGTTAAATAAACAGGGTGACAATATACAGCCTTGACAAACTCCTTTTCCTATTTGGAACCAGTCTGTTGTTCCATGTCCAGTTCTAACTGTTGCTTCCTGACCTGCATACAAATTTCTCAAGAGGCAGATCAGGTGGTCTGGTATTCCCATCTCTTTCAGAATTTTCCACAGTTTGCTGTGATCCATACAGTCAAAGGCTTTGGCATAGTCAATAAAGCAGAAATAGATGTTTTTCTGGAACTCTCTTGCTTTTTCCATGATCCAGCGGATGTTGGCAATTTGATCTCTGGTTCCTCTGCCTTTTCTAAAACCAGCTTGAACATCAGGAAGTTCACGGTTCACATATTGCTGAAGCCTGGCTTGGAGAATTTTGAGCATTACTTTACTAGCGTGTGAGATGAGTGCAATTGTGTGGTAGTTTGAGCATTCTTTGCCATTGCCTTTCTTTGGGATTGGAATGAAAACTGACCTTTTCTGCCAGAAGCCGGTGAGGCATTCCACTCGTGACAAAGGTCATGAGGAAGGAGGCTCGGCATACGCAAAAGCGGGATCGAGCCTCAGGAGTCCCCCCGGATATTCTGGAGCATCTACCCCCAAAAAAACCAGAGTCTGCCTACTTTATTGCTTTGTGCTCTCACCTCTGACTTTACTGGGGGCTGTCCCCTACCACCATCTTGCTCTCTCTGTCAAAGAGTTAACTTACAGCTCCAATTAATAAAAGTTCCTGGGCAATTAGGAGTGTTTAAATCCAAACCCCTCAGATGGCTCTCTAACTCGCCTGACAAGTTTACCCAGACTCCTACAGTTATGCATACGATTGTTTACAGTCTCCCAGCCTCGAGAGGCACGGGAAGCTTAAGATATTCAAATAGCTTAGAACCTCTTAGAGAGTTAGAAACTGTCAGAATAAAACTAGTAAAAGATTTCATTGATGAGCCAATGCTTGTTGCCAAGTTTTTACATCCCCTGAATTGTATCCTTGAATGTGTATTAATTAATATAGTTGGTATATAGAAAAAATAAGTAGTGGCCTTGGTGTTAGTAACTTTAGACCCTTAAGGTAATAAATTCTTTCCTTTGTTGTAAACCCATTACACATCCGCCCTATAGGAATGCAATTTTATCTTCGAAAGATGGCGCCAAACCTTAAAATAATTACTCTTAGAGAAAATAAGTCTTTGTTGATAAGTCCTTGTCAAGAGTCATAAAATGTTAATAGGCCTTCTGGCCAGAAGATGACGTAAATCACCTAAACCATTTGTATACGATAAATTTGCAGGAAAGAAACCCTGGTTTTTGATAAGGATCAAAAACTGCTGACTTTGCATCCCCTATTATCCTCTACGTGTAACTTAGGGTATAAAAGCCCCTGTTAAAAATAAAGCTACGGGCCTTGCTCACCAACGCTTGGTCTCCCCATGTCATTCTTCCCTTTAACTTCCAGCTGAGTCTCCATCTGGAGCGCGGAACCCACCATGCTTACTAATTATGCCTGGGCTTCTAAGACCCACTCGAGAAGGTGTCTAGGGTGGGGCACCTTCCGCTATTCGAGAGGGCGCCTGCGGCCTACGTAAGTGGTGCAAACTTCTTGTCTTGAAGTTTTATTGATCTCCCGCGTAAACCAAGCTACTCAGCCTCTTTTCTCCACTGAATTTTCCTACTGAGCTATCCTCATTCTATTACTCTTATATCTCTAATTAGCATATAAATAGTCGCCTAGGCCGTCTCTCCTTCGAATACCCTGGATCAGCCGGGGCTGGACCTCGGCACTTTTCCAGTCCTGTGGCCACTGCTGAATTTTCCAAATTTGCTGACATATTGAGTGCAGCACTTTCACAGCATCATCTTTCAGGATTTGGAATAGCTCAACTGGAATTCCATCACCTCCACTAGCTTTGTTCGTAGTGATGCTTTCTAAGGCCCACTTGACTTCCCATTCCAGGATGTCTGGCTCTAGGTCAGTGATTATCTGGGTCGTGAAGATCTTCTTTGTACAGTTCTTCTGTGTATTCTTGCCATCTCTTCTTAATATCTTCTGCTTCTGTTAGGTCCATACCATTTCTGTCCTTTATCGAGCTCATCTTTGCATGAAATGTTCCTTTGGTATCTCTGATTTTCTTGAAGAGATCCCTAGTCTTTCCCATTCTGTTGCTTTCCTCTATTTCTTTGCATTGATCGCTGAAGAAGGCTTTCTTATCTCTTCTTGCTATTCTTTGGAACTCTGCATTCAGATGTTTATATCTTTCCTTTTCTCCTTTGCTTTTCACTTCTCTTCTTTTCACAGCTATTTGTAAGGCCTCCCCAGACAACCATTTTGCTTTTTTGCATTTCTTTTCTATGGGAATGGTCTTGATCCCTGTCTCCTGCACAATGTCACGAACCTCATTCCATAGTTCATCAGGCACTCTATCTATCAGATCTAGGCCCTTAAATCTATTTCTCACTTCCACTGTATAATCATAAGGAATTTGATTTAGGTCATACCTGAATGGTCTAGTGGTTTTCCCTACTTTCTTCAATTTAAGTCTGAATTTGGCAATAAGGAGTTCATGGTCTGAGCCACAGTCAGCTCCTGGTCTTGTTTTTGCTGACTGTATAGAGCTTCTCCATCTTTGGCTGCAAAGAATATAATCAATCTGATTTCGGTGTTGACCATCTGGTGATGTCCATATATAGAGTCTTCTCTTGTGTTGTTGGAAGAGGGTGTTTGTTATGACCAGTGCATTTTCTTGGCAAAACTCTATCAGTCTTTGCCCTGCTTCATTTCGTATTCCAAGGCCAAATTTGCCTGTTACTCCAGATATTTCTTGACTTCCTACTTTTGCATTCCAGTCCCCTATAATGAAAAGGAGATCTTTTTTGGGTGTTAGTTCTAAAAGGTCTTGTAGGTCTTCATAGAACCGTTCAACAGCTTTTTCAGTGTTACTGGTTGGGGCATAGACTTGGATTACTGTGATATTGAATGGTTTGCCTTGGAAATGAACAGAGATCATTCTGTCATTTTTGAGATTGCATCCAAGTACTGCGTTTCGGACTCTTTTGTTGACCATGATGGCCACTCCATTTCTTCTGAGGGATTCCTGCCCGCAGTAGTAGATATAATGGTCATCTGAGTTAAATTCACCCATTCCAGTCCATTTCAGTTCGCTGATTCCTAGAATGTCGACATTCACTCTTGCCATCTCTTGTTTAACCACTTCCAATTTGCCTTGATTCATGGACCTGACATTCCAGGTTCCTATGCAATATTGCTCTTTACAGCATCAGACCTTGCTTCTATCACCAGTCACATCCACAGCTGGGTATTGTTTTTGCTTTGGCTCCATCCCTTCATTCTTTCTGGAGTTATTTCTCCACTGATCTCCAGTAGCATATTGGGCACCTACTGACCTGGGGAGTTCCTCTTTCAGTATCCTATCATTTTGCCTTTTCATACTGTTCATGGGGTTCTCAAGGCAAGAATACTGAAGTGGTTTGCCATTCCCTTCTCCAGTGGACCACATTCTGTCAAATCTCTCCACCATGACCCGCCCGTCTTGGGTTGCCCCACGGGCATGGCTTAGTTTCATTGAGTTAGACAAGGCCTAGTGTAATTAGATTGACTAGTTTTCTGTGAGTATGGTTTCAATGTGTTTGCTCTCTGATGCCCTCTTGCAACACCTACTGTCTTACTTGGGTTTCTCTTACCTTGGGCGTGGGGTATCTCTTCACGGCTGCTCCAGCAAAGCGCAGCTGCTGCTCCTTACCTTGGATGAGGGGTATCTCTTCACCGCTGCCCTTCCTGACCTTCAACGTGGGATAGCTCCTCTAGGCCCTCCTGCGCCCGTGCAGCCACGGCTCCCTGTTAAACACTGGCAGCATCACGTACAGCTTCTCTTCTTGTTCCTTCTGGGTCATGTGCCGAGGAGGGTGGCACAGCTCTGTGAAGAGCCGGTGGAAACAACAGAAAGGTCTTACCAGACCCACTCCCACAACATATGTCTTAAGATAACAAGATTGGTCAGAAAAACTTGTCAAGGATAAACATGTCCTTGAGCAAGATACATTGTTATATTGACTAAAACAAAAGTGAAAGTGAAGTCTCTCTGTCATGTCCAACTCTGAGCGACCCCATGGACTGTAGCCTACCAGGCTCCTCTGTCCATGGGATTTTCCAGGCAATAGTACTGGAGTGGGTTGCCATTTCTTTTTTTGTTGTTGTTTGTTTTATTTTTTTTTAATTTAATTTTATTTTTAAACTTTACAAATTGTATTAGTTTTGCCAAATATCAAAATGAATCCGCCACAGGCATACATGTGTTCCCCATCCTGAACCCTCCTCCCTCCTCCCTCCCCATACCATCCCTCTGGGTCGTCCCAGTGCACTAGCCCCAAGCATCCTGTATCGTGCATCGAACCTGGACTGGCAACTCATTTCATACATGATATTATACATGTTTCAATGCCATTCTCCCAAATCTTCCCACCCTCTCCCTCTGCAACGGGGGATCTTCCCGACCCAGGGATCGAACCTGGGTCTCCCCCATTGTAGACAGGCGCTTTACCATCTGAGCCACCAGGGAAGTAAAACAAAGCAAAGTAGAAAAAAAATTTTATCTTCATGACCCAGATAACCACCATGGTGTGATTACTGGGCTAGAGCCAGACATCCTGGAATGGGAAGTCAAGTGGGCCTTAGGAAACCTCACTATGAACAAAGCTGGTGGAGGTGATGGAATTCCAGTTGAGCTATTTCAAATCCTGAAAGATGATGCTGTGAAAGTGCTGCACTCAATATGCCAGCAAATTTGGAAAACTCAGCAGTGGCCACAGGACTGGAAAAGGTCAGTTTTCGTTTCAATCCTAAAGAAACTCAGTGCCAAAGAATGCTCAAACTACCACACAGTTGCACTCATCTCACATGCTAGCAAAGTAATGCTCAAAATTCTCCAAGCCAGGCTTCAATAGTACGTAAACCATGAACTTTCAGATGTTCAAACTGGATTTAGAAAAGGCAGAGGAACCAGAGATCAAATTGCCAACATCCATTGGAATATCAAGAAAGCAAGAGAGTTCCAGAAAAACATCTATTTCTGCTTTATTGACTATGCCAAAGCCTTTAACTATGTGGATCACAACAGACTGTGGAAAATTCTTCAAGAGATGGGAATACCAGACCACCTCACCCAGCTCCTAAGCAATTTGTATGCAGGTCAAGAAGCAATAGTTAGAACTGGACATGGACCAACAGACTGGTCCCAAATCAGGAAAGGAGTACGTCAAGGCTATATATTTAAATAACCCTGCTTATTTAACTTATATGCAGAGTACATCATGAGAAACCCTGGGCTGGATGAAGCACAAGCTGAATCAAGATTGCTGGGACAAATATCAATAACCTCAGATATGCAGATGACACCACCCTTATGGCAGAAAGTGAAGAGGAACTAAAGAGCCTCTTGTTGAAGTAAAAGAGAAGAGTGAAAAAGTTGGCTTAAAACTCAACATTTAAAAAATGAAGATCATGGCATCCGGTCCCATCACTTCATGGCAAATAGATAAGGAAACAATGGAAACAGTGACTTTATTTTGGGGGCTCCAAAATCACTACAGGTGGTGACTGCAGCCATGAAATTAAAAGACACTTGCTCCTTGAAGAAAAACTATGACCAACCTAGACAGCATATTAAAAAACAGAGACTTTACTTTGCCAACAAAGGTCCATCTAGTCAAAGCTATAGTTTTTCCAGTAGTCATGTATGGATGTGAGAGTTGGACTGTAAAGAAAGCTGAGGGCCAAAGGATTGATGCTTTTGAACTGTGGTGTTGGAGAAGACTCTTGAGAGTCCCTTGGACTGCAAGGAGATCCAAACAGTCCATCCTAAAGGAAATCAGCCCTAAATATTTATTGGAAGGACTGATGCTAAAGCTGAAACTCCAATACTTTGGCCACCTGATGTGAAGAACTGACTCATTAGAAAAGATCCTGATGCTGGGCAAGACTGAAGACAGGAGAAGGGGATGACAGAGGATGAGATGGTTGGATGGCATCACCGATTTGATGGACATGAGTTTGAGCAAGCTCCAGGAGTTGGTGATGGACAGGGAAGCCTGGTGTGCTGCAGTCCATGGGGTCGCAAAGAGTTGGACATGACTGAACCTAACCTGCCTCTTGAGAAACCTATATGCAGGACAGGAAGCAACAGTTAGAACTGGACATGAAACAACAGACTGGTTCCAAATAGGAAAAGGAGTACGTCAAGGCTGTATACAGTCACCCTGCTTATTTAACTTATATGCAGATTACATCATGAGAAATGCTGGGCTGGAAGAAACACATGCTGGAATCAAGATTGCTGGGAGAAATATCAATAACCTCAGATATGCAGATGACACCACCCTCATGGCAGAAAGTGAAGAGGAACTAAAAAGCCTCTTGATGAAAGTGAAAGTGGAGAGTGAAAAAGTTGGCTTAAAGCTCAACATTCAGAAAACGAAGATGATGGCATCCGGTCCCATCACTTCATGGGAAATAGATGGGGAAACAGTGTCAGACTTTATTTTGGGGGGCTCCAAAATCATTGCAGATGGTGACTGCAGCCATGAAATTAAAAGACGCTTACTCCTTGGAAGGAAAGTTATGACCAACCTAGATAGCATATTCAAAAGCAGAG
This sequence comes from Bos indicus x Bos taurus, assembly GCF_003369695.1. Lineage (NCBI taxonomy): Eukaryota > Metazoa > Chordata > Mammalia > Artiodactyla > Bovidae > Bos > Bos indicus x Bos taurus. The sequence continues at coordinate 51,678,335 of NC_040094.1, forward strand.
ACATTACTTTGTCAACAAAGGTCCGTCTAGTTAAGGCTATGGTTTTTTCTGTGGTCATGTATGGATGTGAGAGTTGGACTGTGAAGAAGGCTGAGCACTGAAGAATTGATGCTTTTGAACTGTGGTGTTGGAGAAGACTCTTGAGAGTCCCTTGGACTGCAAGGAGATCCAACCAATCCATTCTAAAGGAGATCAGTCCTGGGTGTTCTTTGGAAGGAATGATGCTAAAGCTGAAACTCCAGTACTTTGGCCACCTCATGTGAAGAGTTGACTCATTGGAAAAGACTCTGATGCTGGGAGGGATTGGGGGCAGGAGGAGAAGGGGACGACAGAGGATGAGATGGCTGGATGGCATCACTGACTCGATGGACGTGAGTCTGAGTGAACTCCAGGAGTTGGTGATGGACAGGGAGGCCTGGCGTGCTGGGATTCATGGGGTCGCAAAGAGTCGGACACGACTGAGCAACTGAACTGAACTGAACTGAGCAACTGAACTGAAAACAAAGCAATGCAGAATAAAACATTTGTCTTTTTGTCCTTGAGAGCCCCAGACCCCTTTCTCCTCCTTGGGGACCCTGGACTTCTTATCAAGCTACCTAGGAACTGACTCTCTCACCTGACCCATTAATTGACTCTTGCCAGTGACCTGTGACCTGAGGCAGAAAAAGAACCAGGGACCAAGACCAGCCAGTCAGCTGGAGGAGGCACAGTAGGGAGGTCAGGGGAGCTCAGGGACAAAAATTTACCTGAAGCCAGAGCAACCAGCCAGAGGAGGAAGGAGAACAGAGGGAGTGGCTGGGAGGTGAGGGGCCACAGTGAGATACTGCAGCCAGAGGACCCAGAGCATCTCCCAGATCCTGCCCAGGCCCAGATCAGGTGTCCTTCCAAGGACACAGGCAGATTCATAGGCCTCGTGTCTCTGGAGACTGGAGTATCTATCCCTCTCCCCTAAAGGGTCTGACAACCCATAGCACGAGGCCAGGGTGGGATAAGGGAGATGTGTGCTCTCAGGGGACAGGAAAATGCAGACCTTTGCAGCCTGATGTCAGCCCTGGTCTGACCTCAGAGAACACAATGGCTTCATTCATGCATGGGATGTGCAGGAGTAGGTGTGGGGTACGGGCTTTTTTTGGGGGTGATGAAAATGTAAAATTGACTGTGATGATGGTTGCTATATTCTAAAAACCATTGAACTGTACACAAATTGTATACTCTGAAAGGGTGAAATGTGGTTTATGAACTCAGTCTTGATAAAGCCACTCACAGAGGCACACAGTCATACCCAGCAGAAGCCCAGGAACCCTCTGGGTACCAGGACACACAAGATCTCAGCTTGCTTCCTTCGCGCTCTGCTTTCACTTGAGGGCAGGGGACAGGCTGGGCAGCCTCTTCCCTCAGGAGCTTTCTCACCTACCCAGGAAGTCACAGGGAGTTTGGGTTAAAGCAAAGGGGACTACATGTTTGGAAGTGCATTAAAACTGCAGTGCCAGGTGGAGAGGGGATGGTCTGCAGAGAGAGATGCAAGGCTCTGACAGCGACACGCAGGGGATGGAAAGCGGTGTCAGGGACCCGAGGGGAAATCTGGGCAGCGGAGAGGCCAGGAGGGAGAGGATCGGGTGAAAGGCCTCCAGCCCTCCAGCCCCCACTCCCCAGCCTTTTGGATAAGACTTTCCTTCTGCAGTTTTAGATTAAAATAAAAAGACCCCAGGCAGAGGCAGATGGGCCCCCAGCCCACTGGGGAACACACCTGGGGCAACCTGAGTGTGAGTGAGTTTTTGCTGGAGCGCTGGTACAAGTCAGTGTCCATGCTGGAAGCAGAATCATGAGTCTTGGAGGGGGGCTGTGAACATGGGGTCTGAACCCGGCAGTTCTGCTTGGAAATGGCCTGGCCTAGGAGCTGGGAGTTCATCCGTACGAGTCATTCATGAAGTCAGGGTTTACTGAGTGCCTACTATATGCCAGGTGCAGCCTGGGTGTCAGCTTGGAATCAGCCTGAGCTGGGATGCTAATGAGGCCATTTCCAACAAAAAGAACACTCACCTATGTGGCAGAGTCCAGGCCACATGCCAGCCTTCTGGCCATGTTATTCCTGATCCTGACACCATGCCCCAAGGGATGGTCTAGGGCACTGACTTTGACCTTCTCAGGGTCACACAAGAGCAGGGATAGAGGGCAGAACATGAGCAAGGAGAGCATTGTGATTCCCGAAGGTGTATTAGGCCCCGTCCCAGGAGGCCAGAAGTGATGAAGCAGCTCTCACTGCACAGCCTCTGTAAGCCCTAGCCCTTGGAAGGGTGCTTCACAAATGGGAAACTGAGGCACACACAGCAGATGGCCATGGGATTACCCAGTCCAATTCTGGGGGCGGAGGGGAAAGGAGAAACAGGCAGAATCCTGGGGCATGAGAGGAGCCCAAAGAGCTGCAGCTTCTTGTTGAGAAAGGACACTGAGGCCCCAGCAGGGGACTGCTGACCAGCAATCAGCCCCAGGGCAGCTAAGGGAGTGGCCAGTCCAGTATTTCCAGGAAGCTGGGGCCAGGCCCCTTTCTGTTTCTAGCCTGCACTCATGGTTTCTCTGATGGGACTGGGCACCTCAACAGCATATTCTGCCAGCAAGGCTATTTTTCACTAGTTTGCCAAAAATCTTCCCAACGTCCTAAGACTGAGAAACTAGGTTCACCTCTGTGCATGGATATGAGGTGGTCCTGATTGCCCACCAGTCGATAGTGGTTGACCCCAGTTTGCCTTGAAGCCTCTCATTCTGTCTTCAGGCACTGCTATGTAACGTTCAGGAACTGATGCTTCCTCCTCCAACCTGACCGCCAACAGTTTTCAAACAGGGTCTGCCCTACTGTGGCGGAGCAGTGGAGAGGGAAGATTTGTGAATGGAAAGACCAGGCATTTTCCTCCTCTGCAACTAGAGAAGATGATCCTGAATCAACAGCCTGTGCAGCTATCTCACCCACACCTCTACGTAACCCCTGTGCTCAGAGTAGTATGTCTGTTGGCTGTCCAAAAATATGCATTAACAGCTTGTTCATGGTTCCTTCTTTTTGGCTGGGGCAGGAGATAGGCCAAGAGAAGAATCCAGGTGAAACTCATTTCCTTTTGGTTCAGGGGCCTCTCTGAAGAGCCAAGGCAGACTAAATGAAACCAGAGATCCAGTTTCCAGGAGACAGAACTGGAGAGGCAGGCGATGCAGGTCTCATCCTCTGAACCACGGTAGCGTCAGCCTCACCTTTCAGTCTGACACCAGAGGTCCTCGAACTGCTCCTCCTTCCGACAGAGGCTTGAGCTTGCTGTAGGCCCTTGAGCCTGCTGTAGGCCCGGGGCTTGGCTCAGAGGGTGGGAGGGGAACTGCACAGTGCACGCCCTGGCCAGCCCAAGAAACCTGTGCACACTTGTGTCCCGGCCTGTGTCAATTCCTACAGACACCTGTGCAGGGAAGGGCGTCCCCACTCCCACCACCCCAGCCGCCGAGAGTCCCGAATGCGTGGGTCTGGGGCCTGCAGAGACAGGCTGTCCCCTCTCTCCCTTCGGCAAAGGGCACTGCCTGGAAGCCTGTCCCATGCCTGTCGCGAGGAGAAGCTGGCTTCCCAGACACCTGCGGGGACAAACGAAGTCCCTGCGAGAGCACGTGGATCCTGCATGCGGAAAGGGACCAGGCAGGGGGCTCTCGGCCAGGGACTGCTGGGCGGGGGTGGGCAGGGGCAAGGAAAGAGGAGGACTGGCCGGGACACCCGTGGATCGCGACTACGCCACACAGCACTGGCCCCAGGCCCAGCCCTCACCCAGGCTCTCTCCCGAGGCCCCGGCCGCGCCCCTAACCCCGCCCCTAGCCCTGCCCCTAGGCTGCGCGGCCTCGCCGCCTGCCCTCCGCCCGAAGCCGCGGCCCCGCCCCTCGGCCAGCGCAGCCCCGCCCCACCGGGTTGCTAGGGGAAGTGACGTCACAGCGCGATGGCGGCGGCTCCTTCAGGCAGCTGAAGGGAGATTTAGGCCCGGGAGATCCGAGTCCATCCGCGGCGGGGAGAGGGCGAGCGGGGCCGGCGGGGGCCGGGACAGGGGCGGCGGCGCTCGAACTGTCCCATCCGCCCCGTATTGAGGCGCTGGGAGCGGCGGGGCGACCGGAAAGCGATGGTGAAAGCGGGGCCGTGAGGGGGGCGGAGCCGGCAGCCGGACCCGCAGTAGCGGCAGCAGCGGCGCCGCCTCCCCGAGCTCAGACCCAGGAAGCGGCCGGGAGGGCAGGAGTAAAGCGGTCCCGCTGCCGCCGCCATGGAGCTTAGAGTGGGGAACAGGTACCGGCTGGGCCGGAAGATCGGCAGCGGCTCCTTCGGAGACATCTATCTCGGTGAGGCGCCCCTCCCCCCGGCGCGGGCCACCCCAAACCGGCGTCCGCCGGCCCCGGTTCCGTTCCGGCCTCCGCCCCGGCGACCCCGCCCCCGGCGACTCGAACCCCAGGCCCGACCCTCTTCGCCGCTGGCGGTGAGCCGGGTCCCCGCTGGTTCGGATCTCCCAACTCCCCAGGCAGGAACTTTAGGCCTTTTTGACCAGCGCCCCTCCACCCCACCACCCCACTCCGAGGGCACCTGCTTAACCTGAGCTCGCGGCCTCTGGGCAGCGGCCGGGAGCCTTGGTTAGGCCCTCGCTGCCCGCTCTGCCTGCCCTGCCTGGTGTCCGCTCCCAGTGGCCCCCCCAGGCAGACAAAGGCCGTCAGCGAGTGCGGCTCCCACGTCCTACGCCCGTGCGGCGGGCACGAGAAGAGTCCGGGGCTGGCCGAGGCTTCCTCGGCGCTCCTCGTGACGGTGCAGCCTCAGCTGACCAGCCCCTCTGGCTCGGAGCCTGGGTCGTGGACCGCAGGTGGCGCGCAGGGTCGCCTGGGGGCCAGTCGAGTGGTCGTTGAGAACGTGTTGCGCATCCAAGTTCCGTACTAGGTACCTCGGCTTAAACGAGAATGACATTCAGGTGATTCTGGACAAAGTCAGCGCTAGGGTGTTGGCAGACTTAGAGGCAAATAAAGTGGCAAAGCTCTACTCATTGGCTTGCCCTTTTGCTATGAAAATTCTTCCAGGTAGACCGGGGTGGGGGGGGGGGGGGCGGGGCGGGGCGAAGATTAGAACGTTCCGGATGGCTTCAGATTTCCAGTGAAAGAAAGCGCATATACACGTGTGTAATAAAAGGTTGTCTTGAGTCTTACAGTTGAAAGTTTAAAAATACCTTATTGGGTTTTCCCAGAGGAATAATTGTATATAAGTTACTCCTACCCCCACATTGGGGACGTCCATCCTGGCACGCGGTGCGTGTGCAGAGGGACTGTCATTGCGCAAGTTTGGGGGTAAACATGCTCTGTGCTTGCGCAGCCCGCTCTGGTGTTTTTGTTTGGCTGGTGTCAGGGAGGGTCAGGAATAGCTTCGTTTGTCAGTAATGCTTCTGGTTATGCCTTTCAGATGGTCCCAAGTCCGTGTGCTCACTGCCGCATCCTTGGCTATAGTTCGCAAAAGGATGCACGACCTCCTGGGCTGACAGTGTAAGAGGAATCCACACTTAGGGTAGTTCCTAACTATTTTTGGTAGCCTTACCCTACGGGGAAACGTGTCACATCAGTGTGTGCTTTACTTCCCTGCTGAGTAGAATACACTTTAGAGACACTTGCATTTTGCTGTTTAAATATTTATGTCCGGTAGTCAGCAGTTGCCTTCTCAGCAGTGTTTTGGGAGGCAAAGTGCTGGGTAAATGCATGCTGTTTGCCTTATTTATAGAACAATAGATTTTGGCAAAAGTTTTACCCTAAGACCTAGGAGCCATACTGAAAAGCCAATCCATTAGCCACCTTTACACTGATAGGAAAAAGTCAAGTGTTTTGAAACTTTTTGTTCTCTGGTCTGAAACCTTGCCAGACAGCTCTCTGCTTTCCAAAACTTTGTTCAGTCAGAGTGTGGAACACTGTCACCAGGGCATTCACAAAGAAGTTGAGAGTTTTGTGGGAGACCCTGTAGGCTTATTCACAAGTGTGTCCTTTGGGCCTCACCTTGTTCTGGGCACACCAGTGGTGCTTGATACAGATCATCATGCTGACTGGTCCCAGAGGGATCTGTCTTCAGTTTTCTCCTTCACATTTATCCTAAGATGGATACACTGTGGCTCTTGAGCACTCCTTATGAGTACCCACATGGCCCAGCCCTTGGAATACACTTAGAGTTACTTGTGTGTGGTTGGATACAACCAGTTATTTTCATCAGCCATGGCTCTTGGCCCATGTAGTGGTGGCTTCAGGCTACATGCTACCTCACTGAGAAAATGTGACGTGGTCTTGTTAGATTGAGATGTGTGACTGGAAAAGTGGGTCAGAGGTGGTTCAGTTGCTAAGTTGTGTCTGACTGTTTGTGACCCTGTGGATTGCAGCACCAGGCTCTCTGTCCTCCACTATATCCCACAATTTGCTCAGAATCATGTCCATTGAATTGATGGTGCCATCCAACCATCTTATCCTCTGCTGCACCCCGTTCTTCTTTTGCCTTTAGTCTTTCCCAGCATCAGGGTGTTTTTCCAGTGAGTTGGGTCTTCACATTAGGTGGTCAAAGTATCGGAGCTTCAGCATCAGTCCTTCCAATGAATATTCAAGGTTGATTTCCTTTAGGATTGACTGGTTTAATCTCCTTGCAGTCCAAGGGACTCTGAAGAGTCTTCTCTAGCCACCACCATTTGAAACCATCAATTCTTCAGCTCTCAGTCTTTTTTATGGTCCAAGGACCATGGGATGTATTGAGTCATCTGTACCACTGTTGTTTCTGGGTTGGTTTTTTTTCCATTTTTTAGGCAATTAATTAGTCATTAGTTGAGGAATGATGAATTTGGTTCTCATCTTAAAATTATGTCCTACAAATTACAGTATGATGACGATTAAAGTTGTTCCAGTTGCTGTCACTTTGCTATAGGTCAGATCACTCTGGACTCCTCCTCCTCCACCTTGCTTTGAGCGTGGGGTTTGGGGTCTTCTTGGACTTTCTAGTGCTTTTAGGTGTTTGAAGCTGAGGGATGAGAGCTATCCTTCAGCTTGCTAAATGCCTTATGAACCAAGAAGGCCCAGAGCTGGCCTCCCTTTCCAGAGGCCTGCTGTGCTGACATGAGCACTCAGCACTGTGCCCTGCAGTTTATTCCAGTCTTTCCCAAACTGTGATCCCCCTGTTCTCATGGAGCTCTATTCTTGTCCATGTTTGTCTTGTAGAGGTGGTTACAGTACCTTGGACCCACCGCCTTTCATGATTGGTGGAATGAAGGAGGTTTTCTTCCTGCAAGCTGTTGGCATTTGTACTTGATCCTGACAATCGGTTTGTCAGAGGATGGCCTCATCTGTCCAGTCTTCACCCAGGTGGACTTTGCAGTTTGACTTTATCATATACACAAACACTTTGGGGGGGGGACCTAAAGCTTAGTAACCTCTTCATACTTGGTTTTCATGTTTTCCCTTCTCTGACTTTCACTTCTCTTCAGTGGGGTATCTGGCACGCAGTAGAGGCTCCAGAATGGTAGCTGACAGGCCAGGAGAGGAAAGCAGTTGCAGTGTGAGCTCCTGCAGTCACACACCTGTGTCCTCTACTGTGGTGGCCTGAGTGTTTCTAGATACCAAGTCAGCTGCTTTGTCAGTGGTTGTCCTACAAGAGTAACTTTTGACCTGCTGTTGAGAGGCCTCTCCCTATTTCTTAAGATAAGACAGCCATCGGTGGGAGTTAACCTTTCTCTTCCAGGAAAGGGCCAAGCTTAGAGTTAAGTTCACTTCATTTATCCTCTGCCTTTGCTCTCAACTTGAGGGACATAATTTTGTTTTCCTAGGACCAGCATCAACCTGTGTCTAAACATAGACTAACATCTTTACCTGGTGAGAGGGAACTCTTGTCTGACCAGCAGTGGAACTGCGCAAAAGAGCTGAGGTTGTTGGGGGATAAAACATCTCACTATAAACAGACACTAAGAGTAATCATGATGTACCGCTTGGTTTTGACTTGCTCTGAATCTGGAACCCAGAGCTCAGTAATACCTTTCAGATTTTTTCGTTCCCCATCTAGAAGTGGAGAAGGCAATGGCACCCCACTCCAGTACTCTTGCTTGGAGAATCCCATGGATAGAGAAGCCTAGTGAGCTGCAGTCCATGGGGTCGCTAGGAGCCGGACACGACTGAGCGACTTCACTTTCACTTTTCACTTTCATGCATTGGAGAAGGAAATGGCAACCCACTCCAGTGTTCTTGCCTGGAGAATCCCAGGGATGGGGAGCCTGGTGGGCTGCCATCTATGGGGTCGCATGGAGTCGGACACGACTGACGCGGCTTAGCAGCAGCATCTAGAAATACTTCTAAAAGTTACCTGTTGTGAAGGCCCAAGCTTTGTAATTTCCAGTTGTGGCAGACCAGCACTTTTGTTAAATAAGATTAAAATGCAGCAATGTCATGTTGCCATCAGAGATCTTGGGTGCTTCCTCGCTATCCTGTGTTTTCCCTTTGTGGACTGGTGGCAGTCTGGGGACAAGACGTGGGCCAGCACTGGTGGTAGAGCACAGGGGCTGCTGTCAGCCAGGGGAGTTGGGATAGGACTGCAGGGCTACAGAGTGGTGCACCCCAGTTTTGCTCAGGGGTCTCTCTTGTTTAGTTCCCATGGAACATACAGAACTTGAAGCTCTGCTCCTTCACCCAGTGGTGAAGACCTCTCAGAGGAGACAGCCTGGAGTGGGTGCTGCCCTCGAGTCTGTTTGGCACAGAACCCATGTCCAGCCTTTCCTCTTTCAGTCATCAGACTCAGGGCACCCTTTGCATCTGTGACGCTGTAGGGGGCTGACTCTGTTCTGATACGATCGTGGAGGAGGTGGACTCTGTCCTGGTGTAATCTTAGGGTAGGCTGACTCTGTCCTGGTGTAATCTTAGGGTAGGCTGACTCTGTCCTGGTGTAATCTTAGGGCAGGCTGACGCTGTTTGCTGGTGTAATCATGGAGGAGGTGAGCTGTTTCCTGGTGTAATCTTAGGTGAAGCTGACTCTTGCTCTGTGTGGTCTTGGGGGAGGCTGGCTTTGTTGCTGGTGTGATGTTAGGGGAGACTGGAATTCAACTGTGTTTCAGAGTTGCCTGTGGTCATTTGTCCCCAAGACTGTCAGTATTGCAGGGGTGACTCAGATGTTAGCTTTATCAACCATGATACAGTGGAGCTAGAAGTGTTCTCAGCCTTTTTGAAGGTGCAAGTTCAGTAGGTAGCCTGTGCAGGCTCAGGCTATGTTGTCATTGAGAACCTGCCTCTTGGCAAGGTTGACAGAACAGACATAGTTGAAAGAGCAAGAGTGCTATAATCACAGACTTTCTGATGCTCCTGCTTTGGGGTGGGGGAGTAGCTGAGGTAACTAGAAAGATGAGTCATCTGTTCCTCATGGGCTGGCAAGTTCAGTTCAGAGTTCCAGGTCCTCACAGGAACTCAGAGTTCATTTTCCATTTACACAGTACATTTTAAAATGAAGTCATTTCTCTTGTGATTAGGTAAATTATCCCAATCTGAGGCAGGAAGGACAAAATGTATTACCTATCTTTCTTCGGAGTACCCAGGAGTTTTTGTGGCATGGTAAAGGGAGCTCTTCAATTGAAGGTGGTCACTAACAGTGATCAAATGGTGGTTATTCCCGTGGAACCCCAGCACTGGTGACCAGCTTTGTACCTAGGGCCACTAGAAATGGATACATTTCAAGCAGCTGTCCCAGCAGACTAGAGGAGACAGTTTCTCTTTTTTGGGCATTTACTGGGTTCATGAATGTCAAGCAGACAACTCTCCTGCAGGTCTTCATTGTTCTAATGCTTGCTGACCTTACTCTGCCTTTTGTCCAGGAGTCTCAGTGTGCTTTGTAACCAGCAACTCATTCATCCCCACAACTCCAAGAAACAGACTCCTCCTGGTCTCCCCTCTGAACTCAGGTGGTGAAACTTGAGTTGCCAGGGACTGGCAACATTGCTTTGCCCAGCATGGGTCTCGGTTTCGTCTGGGCTGCTGGAGCCAGTGTTAATTTCTTCACAAACAACCGTACTTCTGGGAAGAATTAAAGTGCTTTAACTTAGAACTGGTGAGGAAAGCAAAGGGAGACCTAGGTATGTGCTTTCTAAGACTGCTTTTCCTATTCTCTCTAGTGAATGTGCCTTGGGAGGGTGAGGGGGGTCTTGTAGCATAGCTTTGAGTCAGACTGGCACTCAGGAACATTTTTGTGATAAGCCTGCACGGGTAGTGGTTGTCACGTATGTAGGTCCACATTGTAGTAAAGAAGAGAGTGGCATCGTGAGGTTAAACCTCTGATCTTCAGTCATAGGCTGGTGATCAGGAGATGTGAGCAGATATGTTGCTAGTTTTAACACAAAATTGGCAAAAGATAAGTGACAAGTACGTGTTGCGTAGGTGTGATTAGGGCTTTGCGGACAGAACCCAGTCCTGATCCAGTGTCCCTAGGAGACACAGAGCAATGTCCTGGTCCCTGGGAGGGAAGGGACGTGCTGGGTCTCCCTGGGCCTGACCTGTGTTGGGCGAATGATGGCTCCTGCCGTGTCGTGGGAACCAAGCCCCCTTGAGAACCACCCTGCTGTTTGTGACTTGGTACTTGGGCCGCATGGACTGAGATGGGCTTAGGCCATGTGGTTGTTCAGTGGAAACCCAGCTTTCCCTCTGGAGAGAGGATTGTACACCCTTGAGGCCCATCAAGGAAGCATGGAGAAATGGGGTCGACATAGAATGTGTTGCCCTGGGACTCCCCATGGTCTAGCCTAGGGTGGGTGAAGGCAGGGCTGACCAGCAGGCTGGATGAGAAGGTTCAGACCAAGTAGGGATCCTGTGGAGAGAACTGTACAGCCTGTCTCTGGGTCTCCTGGTGATCAGAGGAGGGCCATATGGAAGTGGGTGATACAACGCCATGTAAAATTTTTCTATACATATTACATACTCCTATTTTAAAAAGTGAAAATAAGGTTATTTTCCCACAAGGGTTTATCTACCACTGACACCATTTTGTAGTAGAAAGTGGAGTACATCCATCAGCTGGTTGTCCTCAGAAGATTCTGAGAGCACTCGTTGTCTCTCCAGTGTGTTGTAATGTCGGGTTAGGTGGGAGATACCAGATGATTAACATTTGTGGTTTTCTTTCTTTGCCAAGGTACGGACATTGCTGCAGGAGAAGAAGTTGCCATCAAGCTTGAATGTGTCAAAACCAAACACCCTCAGCTCCACATTGAGAGCAAAATCTACAAAATGATGCAGGGAGGAGGTATGATTTTTACCTATTAAGAAAACCAAGGTGGTGTTTGATAAGGGAGATGGCAGATGTCATGAATCACAGTCTGGTTGATTTGGAAAGGGGGCAGGAACGTTCATAGCCTTTACCCCATCCTGTGGCTTCCTTCAGATACTATCTGAGAAGCCTGCAAAGGACCTCACTCGACAAACATCATTTTATGCTCTTTGCATGAATATTCCCTTCTTAGGGAATGTTATGTACTTGGTGTCTTTGAACACGAACTTATGTCAGCACTGACTTGAAGCTTCCTGCTGATCCTCCTGTGCTGTCTCAGTCATGCCTGTGGCTTTGGGACGGTCCGCGGACTCTTCCTCCTGAGTGAGATCCCTTTCAGCTCAGTTACCGTCCGGCTTCTGTGAAACCTCCCCTTGGGCCTGAGGGTACCGGATGTCAGAGAGCACCCATCCTGATTTCAGAATCTCCCTTTTAGAATTCTCTAGACTCTGAGATTGTTTGGCTAATAGAGCAGGAAGGGGTCTTATTCGTGGGGGGGGGGGGGTCTCAGTCCTGAAGACACTGCAGCATTTTGAAGGATGTGCCTGTGCTGCTCCCCAAGGAGCTTGGAAAGCCTAGGCACAACCCTGAATGTCTTGAATTTCTCTGGGGACAGGGCTTTGTGTGTGAAGAATAGCTGTGTTATTCCCTCTTGGAAACCCTTCAAGGCAGAAGCCCCCATGATACTTTGAGAGTTGGAGATGGGGGGTGGGCTCCTGGCACTTTGCCAAAGGAAAGCTTGTCTTCAGAGTCTGTGTTGGCACCTTTGTCAGGTGGAAAGGGAGGACTGGTGAGGTGACTTCTTGGCATCTTTGCTTCACAAAGCAGCTTAATTTGTGCTGCTGCTACCAGAAACCAGATCTGTGCTGCTACTTCGAGAAAGCACCATAGCTCTGTTGACGTAGCACAAGGTGTCTCTAGCAGCAGGTACATCTTAAAGCAACATTCAGAGTCCTGTGAGATGATTGCAGGTGGGGTGTCCGGTGCCTCTCATCCCTAGTATTATGAGACCAGAAAAAGCTGTAGGTTCTCGGATGGCACATAGAGAGGAGACTCCCTGGCCCCTCCAGTGCCCAGGAGAGGTTGACAGAGGACCCTGTCAGTGTGTCTGCCCTCTGGAGGCCCCCGGTGAGCTTCTCAGGCGCCAGGTGCAGTCTCCACAGCTTTTAAGGTGGTGCTGAATAGGAACAGGTGACTTGGGATATGGCCTTCATGGTGGGAGGAGCTTGGTAATGGGGATTGGATGAAACCTTCTGACTGAAAAGCCTGTGCATTTGAGGAGCAGCATCTCTGGGAACTCAGCAGCTGGGCGCCCAGGGACAGAGGGAAGGAGAAGAACTGATGCCAGGGAGGAACTAATATGGAGTAGATTAAGACTCAACAAAGGGAATTCCCTGGCAGTCCAGTGATTAGGACTCTGCTTTCTCCACTAAGGGCACAGGTTCAGTCCCTGGTCAGAGAACTAAGATCCTGCCTCAACAGAAAAGAGTTTATTTGGGTTAGACAGGGTCTCTCCTCCAAAGCGTTACTGTTTATTGTGGAAGCTGTCTCCTGCATGGAGGACAGAGAGCAGCATCCTAGGTGCCAGTAGGCCCTCACCCCCTCCCCCAAGTTGGGATGATCAGAAATGTCTGCAGATGCTGCTAAATGCCCCTGCATGTACTTTCTGCTTAGACCCCCTATTTTAGAATGCAAAAGATCACTTACTTTAGTCTTCCCATGCCCTTCCCGTAGGATCATGGAAACCCACCAGAATTCTAGATAAGATATTCTGCTGTCTGACCCTGCCCACACGTAGATTGGGTTTTACTCTTGCTTCAGATATACACTTGGTGAATTCTATCAAGATGTAAATGTTTGTTTTAGAAAACGGATTCTGTCCGGGAGCAGAGAGCTCCATGCTGGTACTATTTTGTGAGCTTGTCGAAGCTGGGATGGCAGAGGAAATACAGGCCTCCGCCTGGAAACCTCATAGCTCTGCTGTTGGCCACCCTGCTGTATCCATCTTAGGTGGTACATCTCTGATCATGGTTTTTTTTTCTTTTTATACTGAGCTCTGGGCTTCTTTGCAGACAGTTGATAAATTGACATCATCATAGGAGAAAGCTTGTAGCCCAGGGCTTGCTTTGCCCTCTCTAGCTCGTAGTACAGTGTTGCCTGGGTTGCTGCCTGGTAATGGTGGCCTTACAGTACTCCACTAGAGAGAGGTGCTGTGCTGGCTCACTCAGGCCACCTAAGGGAGGGAGGGGTTGGCATTTAAAAAAAACAACAGCAACATGTTTGGGGGTGTGGATGAGATGGGTGAAAAGTTTCAGTTGTATGGTAGCATTTGGCAACCAGACTTACAGTGGTGATCACCTTTTATTAGTGTATACAAAGATGAAATTGTACACATGAAACTAATATGTTTTATACCAGTTTTACTTCAATAAAGGCAAAAGCAAAAAAAAAAGACACACCAGTGTCAGGTATTGTTAAAAGTGTTTTTACATGTGCCAGCATGTTCTCCACCACAGTCGTGTGCAGTAGGTGTCATCACCCTCATATAACGAATGAAGAAACTGAGGCTGTTTCTAAAGAACACAGGTTTGAACATGAGCACTGTAGCTCCCAGACCACTCCTGCAGAGCAGCCCTCTATTGAGTGTCAGCAATCAGGAACGAGCCCCAGATCTAGTTGGTGCAATAGATTAAAAAACTTGAAATAGCAGAAATAATTTTAAGTTAATTATGTTGGTGAAGGACTTGGGTGGACACCCAGTTTTTATCAAAACAAAGTGGACTGCCAGGCAGAACCTAGAGGCTGACCTAATAACCCCACAAAGTATCTTTAGACCACATTCTCCTTGGAAAACCTTCGAGTGGAGATATTTTGTTTAGTTCACAGCTGCTTCTGGTCGAGGCTTGTGGCAGGTGTGGGAGGAGAGGGTGGGCCCTTTGAGAATTCAGGCCAGGGGTGAAGGGTGGGAGCTCTGTGCTGATGGTGGGTGAATGCCACCAGTGACGTGGCAGTAGAAACAGGTGGCCTCTCACCCAAGTTCACTCTCATTTTACATGCCTGGTCAGTTCCCACAGTATATTTAAGACAGTTATAATCTTTTTTATTAGGAAAGGTTTCACAGTACCTAAGAACGTGTAGAGCTCGTGGCTGTTGGAATACTAAAATGAACCCCCAGAGCCATGTGCTTGAGAGAGCGAGCAGGAAGGCCTTCTGCACCCGTGTGCCCACCCAGGACTTCTCTGCAGCTGCCCAAAGCCTGGCTCCCCGTGCCCTTGCTTAGTTTGTTTCTAATTTTTTTTTTTCTCCATTATCCTGCAAGAAGTTAGTTTTTTAAAATCTAATGACATCGCCCAGAAACATTTGGCCATGGTATTTACAGTTGTTTTAAGGTTGAATTGCCAAACACTTAATGAACTATTGTATTTGCATTAATACTGAGTCCCTATCTTTACATTGAAACTTTCCGCAAATCCAACGGAAAGCATTTACCTGGTGGTATCCCTCCTGTTTCACCCCCAGGCATATGCTTTGGTTATCTTTGGACTGAATGAGGGAAAAAGTATCAAGTGTCCAGAGCTGCACATAATAGTCCAAGTGACCCATTTCCCATGTTAAGGGCAAGTGGGCAGGGGCAGCTGAGTGTCCCTGGCATGGCTGGTCACCAGGTAGCACTCTGATGGCTGTGTCTCTCACCTGCGGCCTCACATGTCCTGCCCCAGCCCCAGGAGCGGCAGTCTGGCATCCCAGGTGCGTTTCAGCTTTCTGGTCTCGCTGCATCACACCTCTGAGGTCATGGGGCAGCTGTCTGTGCACAGGGAGCAGGGTTATTCTTGTGAGTGGCTTTAGAGTTGATTGCTGCCTGGACCTCAGCATTTAGTTTGCAAGACAGTCTGCCAAGGATGAAGCAGGCTACATAGCATCTTCCTCTTCTGGCCAGGGAACCGAGAAGAGGAGCGCCCTGCTTCTACTGCATCTTATCTTGAGGTGATAAGGTGTGTTGGGGTCACCAGTAAGAGATGGTGCTGCCAGTGAAGTGGACCGTCAGAGCAGACGAGTGGCAGGTCCGTGCCCCACGTCTCCTAGTTCACACACTTCTGGACATGAGTAATACAGTCACACTGTGTGTATTCTACAATTTTCCTCTTTGACCTGCTGTGTTCCTGAGGTTCTTCAATGTTGACACAGTTGTGGTTCGATGGATTTCATTGCAGTTTATAGGCTCTTGTGTCTCCATAAACAGACCTCCCTGTGTTGAGGAGGAGCCCTGGCTGGCTTTTAGGGTTTTGCTCTTAATCATGGTGCCACAGTGACTCCCTCGCCCATACCCGCTGGTGCAGAGCCTGTTGGTGGAAAGGCATTCTGTGAAGCAGGCAGGTGCTCGGCCTGTAGGGTGGCACCCCAGCCACAGGGATGTGTTCCCAGGTGTTTACCCACATTTGCCTTCACCTGGAAAGTCTTGGGGGCTCCTGTTACATCCACATCATCTTCAACCTTGCCATTAATCATTCTTCTCCAGTGTGACTTGGCATGTCTCAGCTAGCAGAGAAGGGGGAAGTGTCAAAGAATAAAGATGGAGAAGAAAGAAAGAAAAAATTTACTTGTGCATGATCTGACTTCCTACATAGGAAACCAACAAGACAAGTTAGAGCGGTGAGCCAGATACTTCAGATCAAAGTATAAAATTAGTTCTCTTATTACACCACCAACAGTCAGTTAGGAAATAGAATTCTTTTTCTCCTCAGTGCAAGCTAGTCTTTATTCTTTACATTTGACAGGGAAAAGAGGAAAAGAGCCAGCCCATGTGACAGGACATGGCGAGTGAGAAAGGAAGTGGGGGCACAGCAGAGTCAGCCACTGAGTCTTTGCTTTCCAGGGGTGAAGTCCCTGCAGCCCCAGGGCTGAAGTCTCCTGTAGTTGGAGAGCAAGGGGAAGGGGAACCAGAAGAGGACAAACTACTCCTTCCTCATAAATTCAAGATTTCAAACAAAGCTTTGGTGTCTAACAGAGAACATGGAGTTCTATTTGTTTCCTGTTAAACAGTCGTGTGGCCACTTGGATAGACGTTTCTTACACTTGCACAAAAGCTCTTGAGTGACCTGGAGATACATGTATCTTCCCCTGAGTGATCTCCCAACCTCACTTTCTACAAAGAAGCACCCCCACCGACCTTCTCTCTTCCCTAGGATTTGAGATTAAAGTAGTTTTGATCCATGCAAATGCAGCAGTGTGTTTGTCATGAATCATGTCAAGTAACAGCCTTGACCTGGAGTTGGGGACAAGGGATGGAATGTTTCTAGCTGCTTCAGTACTTCTGGACAAACGTTTTGAGTTGTGGAGATACCCGCACAGACTAAAGGTACAGGTGTGTTGGTGAGGATGGAGAAGGGAGTAGAATAGGAGTCAAGTTTTTAGTACAGAAGATTTGGTCTGAAATGGGGGAAGGGAACACGAAAGAAGGTCTTAAGACCCCTGTTTTGAGATGGGGGGTGGGGTACCCCCAAATTTGTGTCTGAGATCCTTTGCCTGGTGCACAACCTTTTATCCGTCTCTTCTTTGAATACAGTAGGAAGCTTGTAAACAACAAAACCCCAGAAGAACATGGGAAAAGGCCACTGCCTTATATTTACACCACCTAGGCTACCTCGTGTTATTTCCAGATCAGTGACTCATGAAGTCCTGTGAAGCCCCCACAAATAGTAAGTAGATGGGCAGACACTGGGGTGACAGAACCCAGCATCAGACATACGTCCCTCCATGTGCTCCACTGTATCTACCCCATTCCAGCACTGAGTCCCAGCTTGTGAACTGAGCCCCTTGTCCTTCAGCTGCCACAACACTGACCACTGCTGCTGGGGGCAGGTTGCTGACGCCAGATACTAGGAAGAAGCCCTTGCCTGTGGTCGTGAGAAGCCAGGGCGAGAAAGCTCAGCGTTATTAAAGCGTAAGGATTTTGCTTCATTTTCACCTGGAGGCTCGAGCTGGTACCCTTTGAATCCACTTTTTACAGACACACAGGAACCCTGGTGAAGGCTCAGGGAGGTGAAGCAAGTCTGTGCCTGGGATCGCAGGTCCGAAACGGGAATCCCTCATCACACGTAGAGACAGCCCTTACCCAACCACGCTTCCTCTTGGTGCTGTCACCTGGTCCTGCCTCTCCTGACCTGTCTACACCACATTTCCTGCTCAAACTGATTTCCATCCTTCCAGTAGGAGATCAAGTGATGGGGCAAGAGTTAAAACCTTGTCTCCTGTGGAGCATTGATGGTAGAGAATGCACTGCTCTAGACTGAAATACACAGTGGAGCATTTCTATGAAGGAAAAAGTTAAAATACAGATGGTTCATTTGCACACAGCTAGTGCAGCTTGGCATCCTGAGAAAGTGGGCCCCCAGGGAGCAGTAAACAAGTGGTGCTGGCTTCGGTGGAGGGAGAGGGCTAGCAGGTCTGCAGCTGTTGCTAGCCATCTCTCTGCCTGTCCTCAGTCCCGTGTCCTATCCCAAGAACAGGTCAGGAGGAGGCCAGCAGGGGAAGCCCTGCCTCAGCCCTGAGAGAGGGGGTCCCAGAGAGCAGTGGTGTGTCCTGTGGTCTTGTGCTCCGCCTTCTCCGACACAGGAAGTGTTATTACTACATAGCCTTCCACAGGAAAACACTTCCATGTCCTGGCCACTTGGAAAAGCTGGAAATTTGGGAGTAGAGACCAAGAGGTATGCAGGTTCCGGAGGTGTTTCCTCCTCGCCCGCAAGCACTTGCCCAGAGCTGCTGCCTTCTGTCTCACCCCTCCCCTTGCCAAGAAGGAAGTGGGGGGATGCCATGGACCCTGCCTGAGGTCCATGGCAGTGCCCCTACCCACCCTTTCCCTGCTTTTGCCTCTTTGCTCCTCAAACCTTGGGTTGTGAAAAGATAGCCCCTCCCATGGCTGCTTTCAGCCCCCTGGTGACTGGAGAGACTCCATGCCCTTGGGGGACTTCTCAAAGGTCAGCTCCACTGCTTTGCCCTCCTTTAAGTTCCGTAAGCCCTCTGTGTACAGCTCACTCTAGGGCTTAGAGACATCCACTTGGAGGTCAGGTATGACCCCAGGGGTCATGGATGGGAAGCTGAACCTGGAGCATAGCGACCCACTTTCAGTTGCCAGTACTGCACAGCAGCTCCACTGGCTCCTTGGCACAGCCACCTGCAAACATCTCGTCGGACAGAGAACCAAGATCCCTGGTCAGGTGGCTGTTGGCCCCAGAGAAGTCCAGAGGCCAAAGTGGTGTTCTTATAATACTGCTTACAGTAGTGAAAGACGAACCATAAGTACAGAGGAATAAACCCTAAGCCAGGTGTGACCCGTATGTGGAAAACGCATCGGAGGATGCTGATGAGGATTCAAGCAAGCGAAGACATTCTGTTCATGGAGAGAACGACTTGGCAAGATGTTGTGTCCCAGAGCTGCTCAGAGAGAGGGCTCAGGGGATTCTGCTCACAGTCCAGCAGGGCCCTCCTCCCACAGGACAGGCCAACAGATTTGAAGAACGGTGAAGGGCCAGGTTGACCAAGACGTAAATGCCACACACTCAAGCCGGCACCCAGGTGGCAGCTTCTAGTATCACTCCACACCAAGAGGAGCCCAGATTCCAGGGTGAGCCGGGAAGAGGGAAGGTGAGTCTGAAGCATGTGGCTGAAAGGAAACAGGTACTCTGGCAGGAGTCCCGAGGACACAGGAACGAGCTTGAAGTGGCTTCAATTAAAGCCTCATCATGAATAACGGATTGTAATATGTGAAAGAGATTCTCAACACTTCTATTCAACATAGTTCTTTTGGACAAAAAAAAACAAAAGGTATCCAAATTGGTAAGGAAGAGGTAAAATTGTCTTTATGTGCACATAGGTGTACAGAAAACCCTGTGTACCGACTTCACACACAAACTACCAGAACTGATAATGAATTCATCAAGGTAGCAGGATACAAGTGTAACATACAGGAATCTATGTCATTTCTTTACACTAACAATGAAATAACACAAAGGGAAGGTAAAAAGACAGTCTTTTTAAAAATTCTATCAAGTAGTATAAAATACTTAGGAAAAACCTAAGCGAGGAGGGTGAAAGACATATGCTGAGAACGATTGAATGCTGATAAAGGAAATTGAAGATGAGTTAAAGAAATGGAAAGATATACCGTGCTTTTGGATTGGAAGAATGAATAGTGTTTAAATGGCCATACTACTTAAAGCAATCTACAGAGTGGATGTGACCCCTATCAAATTACCCATGACATGCTTCACAGAACCAGAACAAATAGTGCTGAAATTTATGTGACACATGGAAGAGGGGAGAATTCACACATCCACAATGTTCTGCATACCCACACACACAATCCTAAGATTTATATGACACATGGAAGGGGGAGAATTCATGAGTCCAGAATTCTCTACACATACACACACACACAGTCCTAAAATTTATATGACGCATGGAAGAGGGGCAAGTTCATGAGTCCACAATGCTCTACACACAGAGAATTCATGAGTCTACAGTGCTCTATACACAGGCGGCAGGTGTGAAGTTAAGCTCTACAGAGGGGCAGAAGGAACAATCAAATGGAAACTCGGCACTTTGTGGACACTGTTTTGTTACTTGATTGGTTTAAAGGGTAACTGGATGGATACAAACATATCAGGTTGGTACAAAAGTAAATTACTGCCGTCTGTGAATTTTAAAACATTTTAACTAGGCTCAAAGACATCTTTATTGATCAAAACAGGAACCATTACAATGAACACATTGTTGCAAACAAGAAATAAGTTTGTTTATTCAAATCTGTAGCATAAAAATCTGTGCTTCAGGATTGGACCAACTTTTAGAAAGCATTTTCTGCCTCTTGCTGGTTGTGGAAGCATTTTGCTTGCAAAAGAATGTTGTTGAGATGCTTGAAGAAGTGGTAGTTGGTTGACCAGAGATCAGGTGAATATGGTGGGTGAGGCAAAACTTTGCAGCCCAATTTGTTCAACTTTTGGAGAATTGGACCCATTCTGTTGACCAACACAGCCACTGCAATTTTCAGTGCATCTCATCGATTTGCTGAGCATACTTCTCAGATGCAGTGGTTTCACTGGGATTCAGAAAGTTGTAGTGGATTAGACGGGCAGCAGACCACCAAATAGTGACCATGACTTTTTTTGGGGGGTGCAATTTTGGCTTTGGGAAGTGCTCTGGAACTTCCATTTCTTCTCAGTCCAACCACTGGGCTAGTTAGTTGTCGCTAGTTGTGGTATAAAATCCACTTTGCATTGCATGTCATAATCTGATTGAGAATGGTTCATTGTTATGTAGAGTAAGAGAAGGTGACACTTCAGAGCGACAATTTTTTTTAATTTTCTGTCAGCTCTTGAGGCACCTACTTGGCAAGCCTTTCCACCTTTCCTATTTGCTTCAAATGCCAAACAACCATAGAATGGTTGACATTGAGTTCTTTGGCAGTTTCTCGTGTACTTTTAAGAGGATCAGCTTCGATGATGATCTGAGTTTGTTGTTGTCAACTTCTGATGGCCAACCACTACGCTTATCTTGAAGGCTCTCATCTCCTTTGCAAAACTTCGCATACATTCATTAGCAGTTCCTGGGTCAAATGTGATGATGTTGCAAGTTGTCTCTGCTGCTTTCCGACCTATTTTGAACTCAAATAAGATTGCTTGAATTTGCTTTTTGTCTAGCATCATTTCCATGGTCTAAAACAAATGTAAAATAAATAGCAAGTAATACATTAGCAAAAAAACATAAAGTGAGAAATGCACATTAAAATGATGTGTAGTATAACCACATTGAAGAATGTATTCCAATATTAAACAGCAAAGTTCAGCGATGCAAAACCACAGTTACTTTTACACCAACCTGATACAAGTTCAAGTATTGACACTGCCCTCAAAGCTTCATCCACAGATTACTTTTTTTTCCCTCACAGATTCAGTTCAGTTCAGTCACTCAGTTGTGTCCAACTCTTTGCGACACCATGAATCACAGCACGCCAGGCCTCACTGTCCATCACCAACTCCCGGAGTTCACTCAAACTCACGTCCATTGAGTTGATGATGCCATCCAGCCATCTCATCCTCTGTTGTCCCTTTCTCCTCCTGCCCCCCAGTCCCTCCCAGCATCAGGGTCTTTTCCAATGAGTCAACTCTTCGCATGAGGTGGCCAAAGTATTGGAGTTTCAGCTTCAGCATCAGTTGCAGATTATGTATTAATAATAAAAAGGAGAATTCCCTGGTGGTCCCCTGGTTAAGACTCTGCGCTTTCACTGCCTAGGACCCAGGTCCAGACCCTGGTGAGGGAACTAAGATCCCACATGCCCTGAAGCACAGCCAAAATAACTTACAAAGAAAAAGTAATTTTTGTTGGAGAAATCTGGCAGATTTCCATCTGTCAGGTGATGAGAACCAGCAATCAGGCAAATCCAAAATTGAGGACCATTCAATATTGACCTGAACTCTTCAAAAATTTCTCTTTGATGGAAGGTTAAAAAACTGTTCTAGACTTAACCATGGTGACTACATGGCAGTGCATGGTCCTAGGTTGTACCCTAGGCGGGGAACTTCTGTGAAGGAGATTACTGGGGCAGGCGGTTGGGCCAGTGTGAATGTGGACTCTGTCTGCGCTGCGTCACATGTGCCACCTGCAGTGCTGTGCCACCCACACTCCAGCTGCAGAAAGACCCTCGGGCACCGGATTCTGACGTCAGTGGAGGAGGTGTAATGGTCAGTGAGCGAGGCCTTGTGAACACACGTGGCCAAGGTTGCTGAAAGTCCTGCCTCCCCTCACCCCAAAATCCACTTCAGATGGCTCAGGTGACTTTAGCGTGAAAAGAAAACTAAAACATTCTGGTTTATTTTTTTTTTAATCAGCATTATTGAGAGGAATCAAACTGCATGTGTTTTGAGTGTGGTGATTTGAGAATTTTACCACGAGTGTCCTCTCAAGAAACCATTGCCATAATCAAGGTGACAAACATATCCGTTGCTCTTCAAAGTTTGTTGGGTCCCTTTGTGCTTCCTCTACCCCCGCCTTTTGTCATCTGCTTTTGTCGCTATGGGCTGGTTTGCATTTTCTAGAGCTTCCTGTGCAAGGAGTAGTACTGTGTGTCCTTTCTTTTGAGAATGTGTGTGTGTGTCATGGTTACTCCTTTTTATTGCTGAAAATTATTCCCTTGGATGCCTAGTTTCTTTATCCCTGCACCTGTTCACGGGCACTTGGATTTGTTCCAGGTGTCAGGCACTCCAAACAAAGCTGCTGTGAACTTTCGTGTAGATATGGACATTCTTATCCTTTTACTTCTGGGTAAGTGACTAGGAATGAAATGGCTGAACCAAAAGTAGTGAATGTTTTTTCTCTTTGAAGAAACTGCCAGACTGCTTGTACTTATGTTCCCACCAGCAGCATACAAGGGCTTTGTTGGTTCGTATCTTTCAAATAACTTGTTTGTTTCACCTAAATTACTGAATGTATTGGCATAAAGCTATTTATATTGCCCCATGTTTGTGCGTGCTCAATTGCTCAGTCATTTCTGACTCTTTGTGACCCCACGGACTGTAGCTCCCCAGGCTCCTCTGTCCGTGGGGGGTTTTCAAAACCCTGGCAAGAATACTAGAGTGGGTTGTCATCTCCTCTTCCAGGAGATCTTCCCAACCCAAGGATTGAACCCACGTCTCCTGTGTCTCCTGCATTGCAGGTGGAATCTTTACCATTGAGCCGCCTGGGAAGCCTGAATCTAGTGATGTTGTCTCTCGTTCCTGCGTGTTTTGTTGTGTTTTTCATTTTGTTTTGTTTTTGGTTGTACCATGCAGCTTGTGAGATCTTAGGTCCCGGACCGGGGATAGAACCTGGCCCCTCAACAGTGAAAGCACAGAGTGCTAACCAGTGAGCCTCCAGGGACGTCCCTCGTTGTTGCTGTTGGTAATTTGTGTCTTCTCTGGTTTTTCCCGAATCAGTCTCATTAGAGATTTATCAACAATCTGCTCAAAGGGCCAGCTTTGGTCTCAGTCATTTTCTCTTGTTTCTCAGTTTTCTGTTTCATTAGTTTCTGCTGTGATCTTTTATTTCACTTCTGACTGCTTAGGGTTTAACTGTTTTCTTAAGGTGGAAGCTGAGATCATTGATGTGTTTTCTATAGTATAGGCACTTAGTGGCTATAAAGTTTTCGCCTACCATAGCAACATTTCAAATCCTGATGAGTTTTCTTTTTCCTGTAGTTCAAAATGCTAATTCCCCTTTTGATTTCTTTCTTGATCCATAAATTATTTTGAACTGTATTATTTAGCTTCCAGATATTTGAGGATTTTTTTCCATAGAACTGTTATTTCTTTTTTTTTTTTTTGGCATCAACTATTTATTAGTAGTTACAAACCAAATTTATTCCTTACCAATATCTCTACATGAAAAACCTTCATGTAATAAATTTTTAGTGCCCAGAAGATAGAAATAAATGGAACCATAACAGTATAGCACAAGGAAAAAAAGATACGCATACTCTGGTTCATTAAATGAGACTTGTCCTGTTAACAGCATACTTTTAACATCGGAATAATCTTTTATATTCAAATATTATAGGGTTTCATACAATCTAACAGTGTTATGCACACTAAGTTGTAATTTCAATACACTTTCTCTTTTAATAAATGTGCAGAGAACTGGATCAATTTTCCACTCAATGAATTTTTCTTATATAGATGAGAGAGAGATAAGTATGGATTAAACAACAACAAGGGCTATTTGTCTTTTGAATTACATTGATATGTTGTAAGAGTTTATTTGGCAATGATTTTCCTAATGTACGTTCATGAAGTAATAATGTGAATTATTGGGATATATAGACAATTTTCACTCTACCTGCTGCTGCTGCTGCTAAGTTGCTTCAGTCGTGTCCGACTGTGTGACCCCATAGACAGCAGCCCACCAGGCTCCCCCGTCCCTGGGATTCTCCAGGCAAGAACACTGGAGTGGGTTGCCATTTCCTTCTCCAATGCGTGAAAGTGAAAAGTGAAAGTGAAGTCGCTCATTTGTGTCCGACTGTTAGTGACCCCACGGACTGCAGCCTACCAGGCTCCTCCATCCATGGGCTGTTCCAGGCAAGAGTGCTGGAGTGGGGTGCCATTGCCTTCTCCATGTTATTTATTTCTAAATGAATTCCACTGTTTTCTGAGAAAATATGTTGTATAACTTGAATCCTTGTAACTTTATTGAAGCTTGTTTTCTGACAAGAATGTGATGTATCTTGATAAATGCCCTATGATACCTGGGGGAAAAAAAGCTTGTTCTGCTGCTGTGAGGGGTGATTGACATCTCTAGTCAGGTTGTGGATTTGTCTCTCTCCTTGTATTGCTTCATGTATTTTGAAGCTCTGTTGTTAGCTGTGTGAACACTTAGAATATATGTTTTCTTGATCAGTTGATGCCTTTATCACTGTGAGATGACTGATAATATCCCTGGAAACACTCTTCTGCACAAGTCTACCATGTCTGATGCTGACACAGCCCTTCTCGTCTGATGTTGGTGTGGTGCACAGTCCTCCTTGTGACCTAGTTAGACCTGAGGAGTGTTTGGTGTGGATCCTTTCTTTTCCATCTAATCTGAGAAAGTGTGCCTTCCCTGTGGTGTTTACATTCAGTGTGATTAATGACAGGATTGGCTTTGCTGTTATTTTTGTGCCATCTGGTCTTTGCTTCAGTTTCCTTCCTTTTTAACCTTATTTTGAATTAAATTTTTTGTGGGTTTTTTTTTTTTAACATTTCTAAATGATTTTTCTTGTGATGGCCTCCTCTGTTGAATTTTTTCACTATCTTTGTGGTGTCACAATGGTGGTTCAGTTAGGGTCTGTCATCGCCAACAGGATGCAGAGAAACCTGACCTCGTGGACTGCTGCTTGCTTGCCTGTGTGATAGTGTCGTGTGTTTTATTTGCATGTTGTAAACGCTGCAGTGCGTTGTTATTTTTGTTTAAGCAGTCATGTCTTAATTTTTTTTTTTTTGCTGCTCTGGGTCTGTGTTGCTTTGCGTGGGCTTTCTCTAGTCGAGGTGAGCAGGAGCTACTCTTCATTGCCTTGCGTGGGCTTCTCATTGTGGTGCTTCTCTTGTCGTGGAGCACAGGCTCTAAGCATACGGGCATCAGTAGCGGTTACAGAATTCTGGGCTCAGTAGTTACGGCGCAGGGTTCCAGGGCACTTGAGCTTCAGGAGTTGTGGCGTATATGCTCAGGAGTTGCGACTCCGGGCCCTGGAGCCATGGGCTCAATGGTTGTGGCACGCGGGCTTAGTTGCTTTATGGCAGGTGGAACCTTCCTGGAGCAGGGATAGAACCTGTGTCCCCTGCATTGGCAGGCAGATTCTTAACCACTGTGCTACCAAGGAAGTCCCATAAACAGTCATACTTTTTAAATTTAAATAATTTTTATGTACTCATGTTGTTTCCAGTGCTTTTCATTCCTTCTGTAGCCCCACACTTCGATGTGGCATCGCTTGCTTCCTGCCTGAAGGACATCCTGTAACGTGTCACAGTGCTGGTGATTGATTCATCACCCTTTTATATCTGAAAATATCTTCATTTTGTCTCTGCTGAGGTTTTTTCGGCAGATTGTCAGTTCTTTTCTCAGTTCTTGGAAGATGTTTCTCCACTCTGCTTTTTCCTCTGGCTGCTTTCAAGGTGTTCTGTTTATCACTAGTGAGCATTTGGACTGTCGCGTATGTCAGTGTTGCGTTCTTTATGGTTCTTGTGCTTGGAGCCTATTGAGCTTCTGTGTTCATGGTAGGCCACAAGCTTTTGTCACATTATGCCTTATAACCTATGGACTTTGTTAAGTTTGTTCTCATGTCACGTGTAAAATGTATTTTTTAAATATTTAATTGTAAAAATGAAAAGTTGCCCTGTTGATATCAAAATCAAAAGTATTTAGCATCTTATAGTGCCAGAAAGGAATGCAGTACTCAAACAGCCTGCAGGGATGGGGTGTTAGAGGGCCCCAGGAGCTGCTCGCTGAGAAGCATGCAAGGCCAGGATGCTTGGAGCAACAGAATAAGTGATACAGTGCTGGAGTACAGACCAAAATGTGACACAGACACTCGTGGGCTCATACTAATGGGAAAAATAGTGAAAAAGTGAGAAGACACACATCTGTGTGGAAGCATTCCAAGTCGTATATATATGAATGCTCTGCCCTCTGGGAAGGGGGCCCAAAACCCCTCTTAAGTGTGGGCCACGTGTGGTGACATCTCCACAGGGAGAACGGCATGGGTAGGGGAAGAAAGAGAAACTCCCCAGTGGAGACACACGACAGATACACCTCAGCCAGGTGACCAAGGGTACAGCCATGGTGAGGAGTCATACTGCAGCACAGCCCTGGCGGGACATGATGAGAAGGGCACTTCCCCTCTGTGGTCTTCCTCTCCAAACCCACAAGCCCAGACTAATAACGAGAAAAACATCAGAGAGGCCAGCAGAGGGGACAGTCTGTGCATCACTGTCCAGCCCTCCTCCAAACTGTCAGGGTCATTCAGACCACGAAAGTCTGAGAGACCCTCCTGGCCAAGAGCAGCTGAAGGAGACATGACGACTACTCGTCATGTGATCTTGGGACACGTCCTGGAGCAGCCAGAGGGCATGAGGTTAAACCTGAGGAAGCCTGAGTAGTATACACTTCAGTTAATGACAGCGTATCAGCATTGGGTCATTAGCTGTGACACCTTTCCCACACTGGTGCAGGATGTCAGTCGTAGGGAGACTGGGACCCGGTTGTGGGAGCCAGCGGGGCTCTTCTGCCTGAGCCCCTCACCCCACCCCCACTGTGAAATTGGCCTTCCAGCCTCTCCGCATGTCACTTCTCACTGCTCCTGCCCAGCCGCCCCCCATCAGCATCACAGGCACTGGCATCCTCAGTGCAGATGCACGGGAGGGGGACTGACGCACTCTCTCTTGCAGTGGGCATCCCCACCATCCGGTGGTGTGGGGCTGAGGGGGACTACAACGTCATGGTGATGGAACTGTTGGGACCCAGCCTGGAAGACCTCTTCAACTTTTGCTCTAGGAAGTTCAGTCTCAAAACCGTCCTACTCCTTGCTGACCAAATGGTAAGACTTCATTTTTCTCCACTGAAGGGCAGCCCACATGCTAAGCACAGGCTTGGTTTGATTCATCAATCTGATGAGGCCTTCAGGGTTGTTTGCTTCCTTTTTGTGCTATGCGTGCATACGGAGAAAACAGAAGCTTGTTAACTGTGCAAGAGATAGTGACCTGTGGAGGGAAGTGGGTGTTTGCAAGTGGGCCAGGGTTCCCTTGGTTCCTTCTGCCAGGCTGCAGCCTTGGGTTCAACCTGTCACCCCTGCTTCTCCACCTGCAGATTAGTCGTATTGAATACATACACTCGAAGAACTTCATCCACCGAGATGTGAAGCCGGACAACTTCCTCATGGGGCTGGGTAAGAAGGGCAACCTGGTCTACATCATTGACTTCGGGCTGGCTAAGAAGTACCGGGACGCCCGCACCCACCAGCACATCCCCTACCGCGAGAACAAGAACCTCACTGGGACGGCGCGGTATGCCTCCATCAACACACACCTTGGCATCGGTGAGCCCTCCCGCCCTGGCTATCCTGCAGCCTCTTGGGGGCCCTGAGGGTTGGTTGTGGCACATTGGGTATGGAGGCTGGCATCAAACCTTCATAGCAAAGGCTGGCATCTGGGCCTGCAGACCTTGTGAGGCATGGGGGACAGCATGTGCTGGGGCTTCCTAATGGGTGGCAGTGCATCTCCTAACAGCACAGCAGCATTGCTTCTGCAGAAGCAAAGACTCCAAGTGTCCTTCTCTGAGGCTCTGAGTTTATCCCCAGGCAGCATCTCTGGGGTGTTGCTGTGCATACTCAGGCATGCTGCCCTGACCTGCTCTCCTCTCTATCCAGAACAATCTCGAAGGGATGACCTGGAGTCTCTGGGCTATGTGCTCATGTACTTCAACCTGGGCTCACTGCCCTGGCAGGGCCTGAAGGCTGCTACCAAGAGGCAGAAGTATGAGAGGATCAGTGAGAAGAAG
Organism: Bos indicus x Bos taurus; assembly: GCF_003369695.1. NCBI lineage: Eukaryota > Metazoa > Chordata > Mammalia > Artiodactyla > Bovidae > Bos > Bos indicus x Bos taurus. The sequence continues at coordinate 51,706,680 of NC_040094.1, forward strand.
ATGTCCACTCCCATCGAGGTGTTGTGCAAAGGCTACCCTTGTGAGTGTCCGGCGGACAGTGGGCCAGCTGTAGTTCTGTGGGAGGGCAGGGGCCTGTGAGGTCTGGAAGGACCAGGGAAGTCCCCCAGAGGCTGGCTGTCCAAAGCCCCCTCAGCGTCCTGCAGAGTTAGGGAGCTGAGCTAACTCAGGTGACCTGCCCTTCGAGTGGCCACAGCCTCTGTCCCTAGTGCTTCTCTGCCTTCCTGAGCCATAACTCAGGGAGTTTTCCTTTTGTTTTTGTGAGACTTTTCCTGGGGTAAATGTCTCAGGTAAAACTGTTATGCTCTGTGGTGCTCAGTCTTATCCTCTTTCCTCAAAGCATGCCTGATGTATCAGGCTCCAGCTTTCACAGCCTCTCTCTGTGGCTGTGGGTGGTCAAGGGTTCTGTGGACAGACACCATTCTGGCTCTTAGTCAGGAATACTGCTGGTTACCTCTGAGTCTTCTGGTGTTTACAGCTGAATTCGCCACGTACCTAAATTTCTGCCGTTCCTTGCGTTTTGACGATAAGCCTGACTACTCATACCTGAGACAGCTCTTCAGGAACTTGTTCCATCGCCAGGGTTTCTCCTATGACTACGTGTTCGACTGGAACATGCTCAAATTTGTAAGTGTGCCCCCAGCTCACTGACCACTCAGCGTGGAAGGGGCTTGCCTATCATCAGAAGGCTGCCAGCAGCTGCCATCCCTTTCTGGGAGCTGTACGGGGTTGGGGCTTCAGGAGGCATGGCTGCCACATGGGGAGCACAAGGGGTTCTGAGAAGCAAAATGCCAGAGGGCAAGCCAAGGAGGCGCCTCAGTGCCATGACGGAGTCCCCAGTGCAGGTCTGCCCAGACCAGGGCTCTCATTTGAACTCTGCAGTCCTTGGGATGTTGTGACTGCACTGGTCTGTGAATTCCTTGTCAAGGGGATGTGACTCCCACCGGGTGGGGTGAAGACTTTCCCCTCCTCCCCTCACCTGGCCGTGCCGAGGCCCAGCCTCCCAGGGGTTGAATGGCCTGGGAGGTGCTGTGTGTTAGGTCTCCGTTTGGCCTTGTGAGGAGCTAGACTTAACATTTGATTTCCTTTGTCACCCAGTTTGTTCATTAAGTATGAGCCTGTGTTTGTGTGCATGCGCATTGTCAGGACTCGGGGTGGGATAGGATGGGAGCTTGGACTTCAATTTGTTTCCTCTAAAACAGGCCACCTGTCTCTGAGTTTGTTGTAGAAGTTTGTTTAATCTTTGACACTACAGCCAGAATCCCCGTTTTTTGTTTTAATTTGCACTTCCTCTTTCATTAAAAATGTGTTCTATGAGCTTAAAACAAAAATTGGCATGTTTCTAAGGTAACAAAATCTGATGGAGGAACAGAACCTCCTCCTCAGAGTGCAAAACAGGAACCCTTATCCCGTGGCCTCATGGGTGCATGGGTGCTCACACAGACCAGGTCGGGGCAGATAACTGCAGCCTCCTCAAGCTGGGGCCAGCCCACAGAGCCGGCCTGCCCTGGACCTGGCCCGTGCCATCCTGCCAGACCTCTTTATTAGGATGGCCTTCGAAGGACAACCTTTGGGGGTGGTGTTGCAGGTTCCTTGGAGTCTGCACATCAGGGTGCACTTCCTGTCAGAGTTACTGTAACAAATTTTTTGTTCTTACATCGTCACCCCTCACAGGGATTCGGCAAACCTCTTGTATAAAAGGCCAGACAATAAATGGTTTTCTCTCTGCCATCTGTATGGCATTGTGACCGCTCAACTCTGTGTTGTGTGTAACTGGAGAGCCGCCAAAGCAGTGCGTCAGTGAGCAGGCATGACTGTGCCAAGAAAACTATTTGCACGAATGAGTGTGGCTGCATTTGGCCCATGGGCTGCAGTTTGCAGACTCTTGACTTACGGCGCTGGTGTTTAGGACATAAGCTCTCCTAGGACAGGTACCCTGGCGTCACCACTTAAAATCCAGTGTCCCTGTGCTTCTGGTTTGATACTCACTGAAAGTGTCGACTAACTGTTCTGGGAGCAGCTAGTTTAGCTGAGGTGGTGCCCACTGCCTCGCCACCCGGGACGAGCCTGGCTGCCAGCCTCGTCTCATGCGCACCAGCAGGACATGGGCCCGAGCCAGGTGTCTGGGCTCTGGTTGGACCCTTCAGCTGATCTGCCTGTCACATGGGCGCCTTCCCCCGGCTGTCGCCACGTTGGGCCACCTCTGACCTAGGCTGGTTCCTGTCCCCACGTGAATAATTGCAGAGAAGAGGGCCGCCAGGTGCTGTTGATGGTTGGGTTCTGAGGAGTGAGAATGCAACTGGGTGGAGATTTCCTCTGCTGGGAAAGGAGACAAGCCCGGTTCCGCTCCCCCTCGGTCGTGGGACGGGTCAAGTGTGCCCCTGGAGGGAGGAACGCCTGACTTGTCAGAGGCTGCAGACTTCAGGGGGACTGTTGCACATGCCCCCGTGTTTTTTCGAGTGGTGGCCAAGGGCCTCAGGTACTTTTTTACCAAACCAGTTCAGTTCTGGTGTCGCCCTCTTTCCTCCATAGGGAGCCAGCCGGGCAGCTGACGATGCTGAGCGGGAACGCCGGGACCGAGAGGAGCGGTTGAGACACTCCCGAAATCCAGCCACCCGCGGCCTCCCTTCCACGGCCTCGGGCCGGCTGAGGGGGACACAGGAGGTGGCTCCTCCCACCCCCCTCACCCCTACCTCACACACTGGTGAGTGGTTCCCGCGCTGTAGGCAGCAGGGTTCTATTTTGTGTGTCGCTTGCTCTGGACACTCCAGTGTGTGACCTCATGGGGTCTGGGCGGTGTGCCTCGTGGGTGAAGCGTGCGCGTCCTCGTTCTGTTCGTTTCTTACTCCGAAATTAGACACGCCGGGGAACCACCTGGGATAGTGCCTTCCAGAATATCTATTTCTCAGAAGTGGGCCTGTTGAAGGATTGTGTTCCCTGTGAGCTCTGTTGCTTTGCCTCTTGGTCTCATGACACAACATTTAGCCTCTTCCTTGCCTGTTGAGACAGGCAGTGTAGGCAGAGGCCCCAGCCAGCCTCCACTAGACTCCTTGTGCTTTACTCCCGGGGATCAGCCCGTGGTGCCGGCCTACCCTTAGGGTGCGGTAAGCTGTCCTGTGCCTGAAACTGAGGCAGCTGAGGGTGCTTGGTAGACATGGTTTTCAGGGAGAGACCCTGTGCTGGAGTGTGGGGTTGCATTCCGAGGCCTCACGCTTGCCCTGTCTCCCTCTCCTCCAGCGAACACCTCTCCTAGGCCCGTGTCCGGCATGGAAAGAGAGCGGAAAGTGAGTATGCGGCTGCACCGCGGTGCCCCGGTCAACATCTCCTCATCCGACCTCACGGGCCGGCAAGATACCTCCCGCATGTCCACCTCACAGGTACGCGCCCCGTGGGCCAGCACCTGAGCTTGCCCAGGCCGGGTGCTGCGGGCCTCTGACTTCATGTTTGGTCTGGTCTTAATGGGCTCCAAACAAAGTGAGGTCATAGTTTCATAGTCATTCCTTCTTTCCTTCCTTCCCTTTCTTCCCATATTGGGGTGTTTTAACTGATGGGGTAACGTTGTACCCCTTGATGCAGCTTGGCCCCTTGGTTGAGAGCCTCCTTGATGAGCTGTGTGGGGTGAGGGCTCTACACCCCTCCCCTCAGGCTGTGCTAGGCTGGGACGTGCCACGGGGCCTTGTCTCTCCTGCTGCCCTCCACGTGGCTCCCAGCCCCCGGGCAGCCTTGGAGCCTTGGCCATCTTCCCTGTGCAGGCTGGTGCTTCTAGCCTGCTCACACCATTTGTTGTGGGCACATCCAGCCTTGGAGACTCTGTCCTCGATCTTGTTGACCAGGTGTTCCCCCAGAAGAGTGCCGGGGGCGCGGGGGGTGGCAGGGGTGGCATATTGCCGGCCATCACTGTTTAGTTTATGGGCAGAGGCCTTCTAGAGCCCAGCGCTTGGCAGTGTGCTTTGGGGCGAGGGTTCCTGTCTTCTGGTGCCCCTTCTGATGTTTGTCTTCTGTCTGGCAAGGCAAGTGTGCTCAGAGGTGCAGGGCCTGATCCCAGGCCCCTTTCCCCCCATGTCCTCTTCCCACTGTGGCTTTCCTTGCTGTCCTTCTGTGCTTGCTACCGTGCCTCCCTCAGCAGAGCAGCTCTTTGCCCACATGCGGACATTTTTCCTCAAGTCGCTTCAGGGTCTCCTCCTGAAGTCAGGGCACTAGGGGCGTACGGGTCAGGAACAACTGAAGTGGACCATTTCTCCTGCTTCAGCCAGTGTCCTGTGGGGACTGGGACTACCCCCTGGTGTCTACTCAGTGGGTAGGTGGCGGGTTGAGGAATGTCCGAAGCCCAGGTCCCGGCCACGTGCTGGGGCAGCGGCCCTGTGCTTCACCACTATGCCTCACGTTTACACTTTGCGTCCTGCCCTCCTCGTGCTTTCTGGGCTGTGGGCGTACAATGTTGGTGAATTTGGTGGGTCGAGCATTTTGTGAGAACTCCCAGAACCTCAGTCCTGTGGCATCCAGCCGGTCTTGTGGCAAAGGAACAAGGTGTGCCCAGGCACACTTTAATCAAGTGAAATAATGTTTCTGCCAAATTTACTAGTAATTTACTAGCAAGTCTATTAGAAATGGGTTTTTCTTATATGGTAACTTTCTCTAAGAGACTGAAGATGCGGGTAGTTCAAATTGTGTGGCTCAGTGGGTCAGTAATGAGATTGGGCCTCTTAGGGCTCCCAGCCCCACAATCGTCCTCTGTCACCACAGGGCACAGAAGGGGCTTAACAGGTTTCTTCCCACAACCCCTGGAATGCATGAGCTAGCAGTTGGGAGCAGGTCCCTGGAGGTGTTCACCATGCCTGGCCAGGAGGGCCTGGTAGAGGACTCCAGAACACCTCAGCTAGCAAGGACTGAGGAAGGGGCAGGCTAACTTCTTTTTTAACACAAGAAAATGTGTTTTGCTTTGAGGATCATTGAGGAAAGTGGAAGAGGCTGAGAGTCCTGAGAGTGCCAGGCAGTTATGGGTTTTAATCCAGCCTCTTCACCACCTTGTGTCCATCTTCATTCAGCCCATGACCCCTGAACGTGGACAACACACAGCTTCAGGACCTTTCCTGTAAAGTCTTTCCATCACAATTGCATGTCTTCGCCCTCTGGTTCTCTCTGCTTTCCCTTCAAAGAAACGGGCCTGAACACTGGGGTGGGGGGGGCCGGTCTCTGAAGAGATTCAATTTGTGTGTGTCCCTTCCAAAAGAAGCACTCTAGTTACCCTGGGAGTTTCCTTATGATCTTCATGTTGAGGGCAGCTGGACAGCTCTCTCCTTCAGGTTTTCCTGATCATCCCCCAGGTGCTCTTCCTTAAGAGACTCTGAAAGACTGCTGTCCACCAAGGGTGTGATCAGAGTTGCTCCAGCTTTTATGACTGGCCTCCATTCACACCCCCCACCCCCCGAACCCCCGCCAAAAGATGCAATCAGGAATAGGGCCAGTGACACAGTGATCCAGGGGGCAGCGCCACATGTGCACAGACCGCGGCCTCTTCTTACCAGCTTCCTCTTCCACAAGGGGAGGTTGCATCCTGCATCCGTGTACCCAGGCCAAGGAGGTAGCTCATCGTCAGCATACAAGTGCCTGGAGCCCCCTGCCTGCTTGGGGGACGGCCCTGCCGACCCTCTCCAGCTGGGGGTGGGAGGACGTGACATACAGGTCCCTTGCCCTAGCCACCACTCCTCACCCCCTTGTCCTTCTCCAGGGACTGCAGTCCCCGTATCCCCGACCCCAGCCTGCGAATCTGGCCTCTGTTGCTGGAGTGTCATGGAGACTGAAAGGCTTCTGGTGGCTGAACCTGTGTGTGATGTTTCTCTTTGTGAGAAGTGTCTTCTTCATCCAGTGCTGTTAATAGAACATAATACTGACCCGTGGTGCCAGTTTTTCCTTCAGGTGGGCTAGCTTGTTTTAATTCTGGCTCCAAGTGAGGTCCGCAGCCCTGTCCTTCTCCGTATGTCAGTCCTTGTGTCACGGGGAGGTGGTGTCCTCTCCACCTCCCGAGCACAAGCCTCAGGAGCCCCTGATGCCAAGACCCTGTGGAGGGGCTGCTGTCTGGGCATCCAGTTCTCTTACTGCTTGAGGAGTTGGGAAGGATCTCCCTCATTGGCCTCCCTGATGGATCCATCCTCGAGGAGCAGCGGCCACATGTCCAGGGGCCACTCTGGAAAGGTGGGACCCAGTTCCTTGTGTGGTCCCGGGATCCCCTCGAGCAGTCCCAGCCAGGGGTCCTGGACCTGGTTGAGGCAAGGCAGCACTTGTGGAAACAGGAGGGCCTTACGTGCTGGTCCAGCCAGTGGAACCCTTACCAACAGCTGTCTTTTCCCCCCACCTCAGAATAGCATTCCTTTCGAACATCACGGCAAGTAGCTGCACGTCTCCCCGTCGGAAGGCAGCACTGGGTGAGTGTGCTCACGGCGGGGCTCCTCGGCAGGCGCCGGGCCGGGTGGGAGCTGCCGCCCACTCGCCGGCCTGAGGGAGCACGCAGGGGGTCGGGCTTGCATGCCAGGTGCCCCAGGTAGAGCCAGGGCCCGGCCCAGGTCGTCTCCTTACATGGATTCCAGAGCAGCTACAGTGGGCTGTGCAGTTACAGTGGGCTGTGCAGTCTGGGGTGACCCCAGAATCCTTTCTGTTGGCCTTTGGCCCTCGCCGTGGTCTCTAGTCAGGAGCTGGCATGGGGAGCAGGAGCCCGGTCTCGGCTCCATTGGCCCCAGAAGGCTCGGGGCCTTGTGGCCCCAGGTTGGTCGCCGGACGTGTATTGTATTTTGCTGGCTGTGGGGGGCCGCGCTTGGTGGGGGCTCTTGCGCTCTCGCTGCGTGAGACACTCCTGATGGTCTCTGCTGTCCTGGCTTTGTCGTCTCTCTTCCTTTAGCATTGATTTCTGTCCTCGTTTGCTTTTCTTTTTGAACTTGGTCTCTGCCCAGCATCTTGTCCACGCTGTCGTCTGTATTAACCCATCAGCCACAGCCGCCTGCTCCCTGCCATTGGTGCATGGCTGGGCCTCCCAAGCCCAGCTCCCCTCTCGGTGGCAACTCTTGTGGCTCCTCCCAGCTGAGGGCTTGCAGCTTCTGTCCACTCGGCACCGCAGGGCAGACCGGCTGTAGTTGTAACGTGACTGCACTCTTTGGGGACATCTTGATGGGAAGTGCTTTTCACGTCTTCCCCCAAGTGGAGTCCCGGTGCCCACTCGGGGCCTGGTCCTTTATTTCGGAACACCAGGCTACTCTCTAGGAAGGGGGCGCTGGGCATCTCTTGCCCGCTTGGACTCCGTCCGGTCTGACTGATCATGAGCTCACGGCTCCGCGGCCTCCTTGCCTGCATGGCTCTTCTTCCTTCCCCGTCTTCCTGTCACTCTTTCTGCTGCACGTGTCCTGGCCTCAAGGGACCTTCCAGAGCGGCTGGGGGCACATGTCCAAAGGGCTAGGCGGCATCTGTCCTTCCTCCTCCCCGGGCGCTGTCACTGGTGTTTTGTGCTCAAGCCTGACCGGCTCCACTCCTCTGGCCTCACGCTGACCTTCTCCTGTGCTTTGGCTCCGACAGATTCCCGGTCGGGTGGCGTCCAGTGGTCTGCAGTCTGTCGTGCACCGATGAGAACTCTCCTTTTTGCTGAGGGCAGACAATGCATGGCTGATCTACTCTGTTACTAGTGACACGCCCCCGGTCTAGAACCGAAATGTTAACACCGGGAGCTCTCCAGGCCACCCACCCAGCGACGCCCATGGGGGAAACAAAACACAAACCCAACCGGACAGACTCCAAGCGCTGCCATCGCCGGGGCTGCACTGAGCCCCCATGAACTCGGTTCTAGCGGGGCTGGGAAGAAAGCAGTGAGACGGTTGCAGAGAGAATCAAACTCCCATCCAAGAGCCTTTCAGTCCCCTCCGTGGTGGCGCACCCGTGTCCCTGCCGAGTCTACTGTAACTACCGATCTTCTACTTGGTTAAGACAGTTTTGTATCATTTTGCTAAAAATTATTGGCTTAAATCTGTGTAAAGAAATCTGTCTTTTTATTGTTTCTTTCATGTCTGTTTTTGCGGTCTTAAAGATGCTGACTTAAAGAATTCTGAAGCAGGTGCTGGTGTGGAGTTTGTGTAGGAGCGAGGCAGGGAGCAGAGCACACGTGGGTTTCTGTGGTCTGCGTCTCGTGGTTTGTTATGTGGTCCACTGTGGAGAAGGGATTTTCTCATCAGAAATTCTATCACGTATATACGCGTGTGTAAGTAACGTGTGTGTCCGTGTGCCGTGTGTCTCGTGACTTCATTAATCTAGTTTTGGCTGTCACGCTCCCTTCCCCACTGTAAACTGAAATGCCTGCTCACTGCAGACCCGCTGGGATTCTTGAATCATCAGGGCAGTTAGAAAGTGCTGGCCACACGCACAGGCGCAGCGGGTGCTTCCCGACAGAGCAGCCCATGGATCTGACCTTCCCAGACACAACGAGAAGGAAGCCGAGCCTGAAGACTGCAGAAGCCACGGCTTCGCGTCATGTTGCTGATCCCTCGGGAGAGGATTTCAAGCAGAGACTTGGGCTCCTCCGTGGAGTCATGTTTGGTTATGTTGGTGGTGGTTGCCCCAGTGCTTTCGAACTTGGGAGATTTTCTAAATAGGCTGTTGATACTACCAGTGCAGGTTGGCCCCCAGTCTGGGTTAACATCTCTGCTCAAAACCAAGGGCTGTGGTGTCCACCCTGTGTGCCAGCATTGCCCAGAAAGGCCAGCGGGCCCAAGGGAATCCACTCTGAAGTGCCAAGAAACAAGTGACTCTGACGACCTGAGGTCCAGGAGAGTGAAAGATAACACGCTTTTGTGACCTTCCCTGAGACATAGTGACCCCACAGAGGCCAAGAGGCAGAGCAGGGCCGAGTCTCCCCAGAAAGACCCTCCGGGGCAACCAGGCTCCAGGTGGGTTCCTGAGACACCCTCCCTCGCTTTGCAGCAGCAGCAACAGAAGCACCAGCTGGTAGTGGCGGCCGGTAGACAGGAGCCTCCGTCTCTGGAAGTGAGGTGCAATATATATGTTCATAGGTACTTCCACATTTCTCCCCGTCATTGCCCTGCAGTGCATTCTGTTTAGAAACAGGCACTGGTAGGAAGCTAGGGACCTGAAAGGTGTCCATGTCTGTGTTTTCCCTTCCTGCCCCCAAAGTCCCAGCACAGGGACACTGGTCCTAGGATGCCCCAACTGCTGTGTTGATGGCACAGAATGCAGCTGGTTGCTTCTTTCTGAATCCTGAGCTGGCTACTCTGTAAGTGTTTCAGGGTATGGACACTTGGCCAGGTGGGGCTGTGTTTCTGGGAGTGTAAAGGGAGCTCGGGTTGGTTGGAGTGAGTTGGGGGCTTTCATCGTGGCCCAGTGCCTTCCTCAGAGGTGGGCGTCCCCCTCCTGGAGAGCTGTTAGCAGCTGCGGCCCCGATGTTCTGCATCCAGGTTTTCACCTGAAATTGCCAGATGGCATTTTAGAAGTGGACTCCAACCCCGAGTCCTCAGCAGTGTGGTTGTGGACAGTTGTGTCCCCCCCGCCCCCCCGTATTTAACTCCCCATCCTGACTTGCAGGAAACATAGTTGGAATGTCTGTATCAACCTGTGTATCAGCGGCCAGTCTCTGAACTGCGCTTTTGTATGACCACTGTATTTGTGTCCTTAACCACCATGTAAATAATAAATTCATGACGACTTCTGCCTTTCTTCCCTGCCCCTGCCATGTGGTCTTTATTTCATCAGTTTTGAGTTTTGATTTGTGTAGATTAACTTTGTGAAACTAATTTTCTGAGACTGGGCATTCGTGTCTGTCCTTTGGAAGCCTGTTGATGTACTTTTGTAAGCTGATCAGGAGCAGGTGGGATGAGCCTCTGGGCTGTGGCGGGGATGTGGCTGAGCTGCTGCCGGTGTGGGCCGTGCGCACACGCCAGTCTCCTGCTTTAACCACCTCTGTGGGAAGGGCGTGCTGCCACTCACCTTGTGTTCTCTGGGGAGTGAAGAGCATGGTGTTTGGCCCGTAGCCTTGTTCCTACTGCCCGTGGAGGGTGCTCATGGTACCCATGAAAGGGCTCCCAGGGGGGCCCCTGCTGGGACCCAGGGGCTTGGGCCCAGCAGTCACCATCCCAGTGTAAGCACCAGTCTGCATCCCTCACGCCCCAGGGGCTGTCCCTTCTAGGCAGGCAGTGTTGGAAGAGGGCATCGTCTCTCCAGCTGTTGGGCTCATGGCCTCCGCTTCCCCCTGCCCCTGGAGTTGTTGGAGACCAGGACACCCCTACTAGCCCTGGGAGCTCCAGGCAGAGCCGAGTGAGAAGGTGTGGCCCCGCAGGAAAGTCCCTCCCTGTTGAACTGGGACCACAGATGTGTTCCCATAGATGTGTGGTAACTAAGCACCTTCTGGTCCACACCCACTTGTCCTGAGCGGAGTATGCCAGCTTTGCGTGTACTCCAGGGAAATTAGTGACGCCACCCGCATGCATGGTAAACGGGTGGGGCAGGTGGATCTCCCAGCTGCCACTGGTTTGTGTTTACTGCTCACAAGCCAGGTGTGCCAGGCTTGTGCCAGGTGGTCCCTGAGGATGTGAAAGAGCCTGAGCTCTTCTTTATGGGTTCCCCCTCCTCCCCTAAGCCTGCTGACACTTGGACTCAGCTGAAATGGTGATGAGGTGAACCCTGAACCACCTCTTGTTCTCCTGCCAGGAGGGAGGTCACAGGCAGAACAGGGACCCTGGCCCCTTTCACTCAGAGTCTGCCTGCCCTGTTCTCCAGCCCCCTCACCACCTCTGTCTTCCCAACATGGAGAACTCTACCCCCTGACCTGCCTGACAGGCTCCATGCTCGGGAGAGCAAGCTCTGGGTCCAAGCCGCCACCTGCCACCTGCCCCCAGGCCCTGTCGCCTCTGAATGGGGTGCTTGGAGCTCCTCCTAGGGACCATGCCCACCCCCACTGGCTGGGAGCTATGAAAGCAGCACACCCCTTGGCACCGCTGTTTGCAAGAGTGTTTAGGGTTACAGGGGAGTGTCCTTTGGGGGGAACCTTGAGGGGGCCCTGCAGGTCTAGGGAGCCGCCTCCCAGACTGCCATTGGCAGAACCCTTGGGCAGTCACTGGCAGCAGGGGCTGCCTTCCTGCCAGGCTTTCCCAGTGGGGGCCTGCACGTGTGTGCCAGGGTGTTCTCCACACAGGATGGCAGGTGCCCCAAGTTCTGGCAGGGCTGGGTAGTGCCCCAGGGCGCCTGGCTCATGTACCCCCCACTTCTGATTTAGGCTGATGTGTATGTGTCCTCCAAGGAGGTGCTAACGGCTTGTGAGAGTGGGCTTAGCACAGGCATCTGTGTCTTCATGGGAAGCTGGGTGTGAGCCTCCTCCGGTGGGACGTCTGGAGGACTAGGGAGAGCCCTGTTCATTCCAGAGCGCTGACCACTCTCCTAACTGCTTTTAGGGCCATTGGCCCTTGGCAGCCACAGCTTCCTGAGGACAGGAAGTTTTCTTTCACTGTGTCTTGGGCACAGCTGGAAACATCTGGAACCAGAAAACCAGGCAGACCAAACTGTCTGGTCACCTTCTCCCCAGGGTTAGGGTTAGACTGCAGGTCAGTCTCCAATCTGGGCAGAGCCCCTGCATGCTTTAACCAGCTGATGTAGGGGCAGGGGGCCTCAGGTGCACCCTGGGTTGCATGGATCCAGCACCAGACCAGCCGTGGGTCCCACCCCCAGGGGAGGGACTCCCACACCATCTCAGTCACTGAACGGTATACCCAGTGTGGCTGTAGAGAGTCCCAGTAGGGAGTGGGGACGAGTGAGGCAGCTTCAGGTGAGAGTGAAGGGGTGGTGGTGTGGAATACAGGGGCCCTGGTCATCCCCACAGCTGGTTCCAAGAGACCCAAGAAAACTGAATGACTGGCGACAGCCAGGCCGAGCTCTTGCCAGGAGAGAAGGGGGTGTCGTGATGAGGGCTTGGGAGGGGGTTGGGGGAAGGGCACAAGCAGGCCACCCACTTGTGGCCTTTTCCTGTTCCCCTCCAGTTCAGAGACCACAGGTGGGGCTGACAAGTTGGGTGCTCGTGGCTCAGCTCTCCCAGGGGCTGGCCCCTGCCTGGCCCACCTTGCACAGGGTGAGGTCCGTGGATGCAGGGCTACCACCTGACTTTTGCAGCTGCTAGCACTGCCCACAGCTCAGGCCCCTGGCAGAGGAGAAGGACAGAAAGGATGAGATGGGGCAGGGTGCTGCAGGCAGGCGCCCAGCCCCCTCATAGAGCTCAAGGGGCAGATGGAGGAGGGAGCCAGCAGCCCCCTTAGGGCAACACCTCTTGGGGAGGGGGGCCCAGGACGTGAGCTCTTGCTTGCTTTTCGTTTCAGAGGAGCAGGGATGTGGCATCTCTCCGGCTGCACGCGGCCCGCCAGGGTGCCCGCTGCCGTCCCCAGCGCCCTCGACGCACCACCTACTGAGGCGGCCCCAGCGGCCTCTGACCGGGCTCCCAGCCACACAGGCCACCGCTGGCCACAAGGGCAGGTGGGTGTGAGGTACCCAGGGCAAGGCTGAGCAGGGCTGTTCCAAAAGGACAGGGACCAGACACCAGCCCTGGGCACTGACCACGTGGGATGACTGTCAGCTAACCAAGGGGTGAATAAACAAAAGCAGGCAGATCATTTTCTTCAAACACACACCAGTGAACAGAAACCACATGTACATCCCAGCCTAGGTGTCCACATCCCCGCAGTGTGGCCCCTTCCCTGCCGACCACCAGGGTGCTGTGTGAACACGCTGAGCCGTTTGAGGTCCAGCAGGACAGGGTCCAGAACGAGCAGTACTTAGAAGGCTGACGTGGCTGCTGAGGACTGAAACCAATTTGTAAAAATAAGCAGGCTGTCTTTTGAGAAAGAGATTTGGGGTCAACGGTTAGACCGCTGTCCCTAAGAGCGAGCAGGTTTATCTCAAACCTTTCAGAGGCGAAGGAGGGAGCTTTGTCCACTAAGACACTCAAAAGGGGTGGGCTGGGGCACACAGGAGACCCGGTAGGACAGGGCACTCATGGGCACATGGGGAGGCCTGTTGTGGCAGTGCCCGCTCCGTAGCTGTCCCCGGCCCCGCCCCCTGATTAAAGTCGTGTTGTCTCCAAAGCGTCGGGTCTCTGGGTCCTTGAGCCCAGCGGTGGGCACTGGGCTCCCTGGGGTCAGCAGGTGGGTTCCCTGGTGCAGACGGCTCATAACCTCGCGGCTTGGCTTCACCACAGATCCGCCTCGGAATGACACGTTCCCACCCCGCCACCTTCCCCTGAAAAACACTGATCGGGTGATGATCCACTGCCCGGGCAGCCGGCGCAGAGCCGAAGGCCCCGCCCAAGCTGGTCCTGTTTGTGAAATAAATACGAGCGTTGACGGTCTCTGTCCGGTTCCCTGCACCCCTGCCGTCCTCCCTGGGCTCAGACGCTCGTTTCCGGGGTGTGAACCACCTCCCCGTTCTTCTCAGGCTCTGTCTTCAGGAACTGCTCCACCTCCCGGGAGTCCACCCTGACATCCTCCGGGGGCTTGTGGCGCTCCTCCTCCGTGGCCGTCTCGGGCCTCTTCCTAATGCAGAAGAAGTTACCCAGCACCAGCACAAGGGAGGAGGCCAGCACCTCGGCCCCCGCCAGGATAAACACGTACTGGTAGACGTGCGTCGCATCCAGGAGCTTGCCTGCAGTGCAGGGAGACAGGGTCAGCCCAGGGCTGCAGCTTCCGCCAAAACCCCACCCCCAGTCACCAGGATAGCCTGTGACCCTTGAGGTAGCCACCCTCACCACCCACCACCCCCCAACCCCGCCCCAGGCAGCAGAGACCCAGAGGCTAAAGCAGAGTGGATCTGACAAGGGTTTAGAGCAGAGCCTTGAATGGGGGCCTCATCCAAGGCCTCCTGAGGGGTCTGACCCTGCTGCCTGTTGCCACAGTGGCCCTCACAGGAACCACCTGGACTCCAGAAGGACCCTGGGACCCCAGTTCAGGCACCTCTTCACACCAGAACCCTGCCTCCCCACCCCAGGCAAGAAGAGCAAGAGGCCCAAGGTCAAGTGGGAGGTAGAGGGCCTACAGGGTTGGCTGGAGAGACCCAAACCCAGGTGCAGAGACTTGGCAGGGCCTTGGCCACACTAGTCTCACGTCCCCAACCCCTATCTTCTCAGCTATCAAAAAATAAAAGTCCAGTGTAACAAAAGCCAACCCTGGCCTCAGCTCTGAGTGTCCCCGGGGTGTGGGGACAGCCAGAAAGAAGGACCAGGACTCCACCCTAGAGCCATCACCACAGCTCAGGCCCATGGGCTTCCTCCCACAATGAAACCAAGTGGGTCCTGGGATGTATAAGAGGCTGTGTTCCCCCACTGAGGTCAGCTGCCCATGTGCAGAGGTACATGGTGACCTGGCTACACAGGGCTGGGAGAGGTGGTGGAGGCCTTTCCAGCTAAGAGCTCCCCATGGTGAGTCCCCTTCCCAGGAAGAGCAGCTGTGAAAACTGCCCAAGGGCCTAGCCAGGCCCAGGGAGGTGAGGCCGCTCACGCCCCTGCTGCCAACCCCCAGCACTCACCTCCGGACGGCGGCCCAATGAGCACAGCTATGGCCTCCAGCAGCAGCACGAGGCCAATGGCGCTGGAGAACTTCTGGGTGCCCACGATGGCCATGAGCACCTCGAACTGCAGGGCCCCCACCATGCCATAGGAGATGCCGAAGAAGATGCAGAAGACCACCAGCCCACCGTAGTTGCTGGCAGTGGACCCCGTGAGGTCAGCGAAGCCGTTGAAGAACATGGCGAAGCTGAAGAGGTAGACAGAGTAGGGCCGCACCTTCTTGAGCCCCGTGATGAAGCCAGCGGTGGGCCTAGCAAAGATGTCGACGAAGCCCAGGATGGTGAGCAGGAAGGCCGCCTGAGTGTCGGGCACCCCCAGGTCCTTGGCATAGCTCACCACAAACACAGGTGGTACAAAGAGCCCCAGCACCATGATGGAGGCGGCCAGGGCATAGATGACGAAGCCACGGTCCCTGAAGACGCTCAGGTCCAACAGCCGCCGGGGCGGCCGCTGGGGTGCAGGCCCCGAACCTGAACTCTGCCGGGGCGCCTCCAGGGGCCGCATGAGCGCGGCACACACGCAGCAATTGAGCAGCAGGCCACCCAGGATGAGGAAGCCGCCCCGCCATCCATAGTGGTCCTGCAGCACCTGCCCCAGCGGGGACAGGGCGCACAGGAACACCGGGCTGCCTGCTGCCGCCAGCCCGTTGGCCATGGGGCGCCGCTTGTTGAAGTAGCGGTTGAGCATGATGAGTGAGGGCTGGAAGTTGAGCGCCAAACCCAAGCCTGGAGGGGAGCAGGCAGGTGAGTGCAGGTGTCCCGGCCCAGGTTCTCCCAGGCACGGGCACCCGCCTGAACGATTCTTGTGTGGACCTGAGGCATCCAAGTGAGGGGACTCAGCGTGTCCCCGACACCAGCCCACGTGTCCGGGAGAGACGGGGAGCAAGGGACAGATGGGAGCCTGGCAGGGCCACCCCACAGCTGGCCTCCCCCGGGAGGCCCTATCTCTTCAACAGGAACCACTGCCACCCGGCCACTCCACTCCTGGCGGGGCCTCACTCACCAGTAAGGACCCCTGTGGTGAGGTAGAGCTGGATGATGCTTCCACAGAAGGACGCAGACACCATGCCCAGGGACGCCAAGAGGCCGCCCGCAAGCATGACTGGCCGGCAGCCAAAGCGATTCACACACACGCTGCAGAGTGGGCCTGGCAGGTGAGGGACAGCAG
Organism: Bos indicus x Bos taurus; assembly: GCF_003369695.1. Taxonomy (NCBI): domain Eukaryota; kingdom Metazoa; phylum Chordata; class Mammalia; order Artiodactyla; family Bovidae; genus Bos; species Bos indicus x Bos taurus. The sequence continues at coordinate 51,722,452 of NC_040094.1, forward strand.
CTAAGGCACGGGACCGAGGCTGTCCAGGCCCAGGGAGACCTGCCCCTCCCCGATGCCCCTTCATCCCGGCGCAGGAGACACAGGGGACCACATTCGCGTGTCTTCCTAAGTAAAGCAACGGTCCCCAGGCATCTCTCCTGACTGGTCTGTGCAGGCAGCGAGGACGGCTCTGGGATCCAGCACAGCTGTGCAGATACGGCCCTCTGGACAGGGTCTCAGACAGCTTTGGCCGTGCCAACCTGCCCTCTGGAGACCATGGCACCCTCGAGGGCTTCCCACCAGCTGTCTCTGGGGAACCAGGGCTGCGGACACTTGGATGCACCACCCAGCCCCCAGCCCCCAGGGCTTTTTGCCCAGAAATGAACTTGGTGAACTTGCAGAGGTGGTCACCTGGCACGACAGCCCCTGCTCACCTGTCCCATACAGCATGGCCAGCAGGATGGAGGAGATCCAGGCTGTGTCACTGTAGCCTATCCCAAACTCTCGCATGAGTTCCTTGAAGAAGACGCTGACCGCCTTGGGGAAGGCGTAGGAGAAGCCCGTGATGACGAAACAGCCCCAAAGGATGGCCCAGCCCCAGCCCCCATCCGGGGCCTTGATGCCGGTCGGGCCCTCGTCGATCACTGCCCCTCCCATGGCCAGGAGGGCTGATTCTGCGTCCTGAGAAAGAGGAAGCCAGGCTGACTCAGTTGTCAGTCACCCAGCTGCAGCCCAGCAGCATGGGGACACAGATGTAGCTGAGGGCAGGCACCCGGAAGGGCTGCCCCTTCCTTCAGGCCCTAGCCCCCAGTAGGAGCTCAGCTCTGGGCTGGGCCGCCACCTGATGATACCTGAGAGCCCTGCCTCTGCCCCTCACCTGCGCTGGGTGCAGGGCAGCAGGGTGTGGGGTGACCAGAGCTGCAGCTCCTCCTCCCTCCCCTGCGCAGGCCTGGCCTGCTCCCACACAACTAGCTCTAAAGGGCAGTGGCTTTTTTGGGCTCAGCCAGGTCTCAGGTTACCTCTTGAGGAGGGCAGACCCCAGTGGGGAAATCAGCTGTGCTCTGGCCTCCCGCCTGACCTTGTGTCAGGAAGCTGCGTGGTTCTAGCCGCCAGCACCTCAGGCAGTGAAGCCAGGCCTGGTGGGGGCCTGGGGCTCGGTCTGCGGTGCTGTCCCTCGAGACCTCAGTCTAGATGTGGCCAGCCTTGCTCTCCCACTCCCAGGAGGACAGGGCTTCCCCGTCCTTCCCACTCTGATTGCACTGCACCAGAAGTGAGAGTCTGAGGAGGCACACACAAGGCTGTGCTGTGCAGGGACTGAGTGGGGGAGCAGACGGGGCAGCTGAGGGTCACTGTGCTGGCCCTGACTTGTCCCATCCTGTTATCACCCACCTACCTCTGTCCGGCTGCTGGAGTTTAACTCTTCTGGTGAGGGAACGGCAGGAAGAACACGCTTCCATCCAACCCACCAGAGCAAACCATTGCAGCCCCCAGGCTCCCCAGTGGAAGCTGGCCACACCCACTGTCAGCCCCAAACCCGCGGAAGCCTGGGGTCAACTTCCCTCTTTTAAACCCCAGGAACTTAGCTCATTTGAGGCCCAGGAACTTGATTTCCACCTGAAGATCCTCCCCTCCCCGCCCATTTTCATCCCCAACCCGTCCCTGATCCTCGCTCCAGAAATTCCCAAATCCCAGAAATCAGCCTCACCTGACAGAGGCTGTTCCAAGGACAGAGTAGGCCTCTATGCTGCAGGCGTGGGGAAGGGAGGGCTTGCTGGATCCAGCCACTCGCTGCCCACTGAAGCTCCTTGTCTCCCCACCCGTGGTGAGCTATAAGCCAGCTCCCTGGTGGAGGAAGCCCTGATATGTAGTATCTGCCGATTCCGTGGTGTAAATACTCCACCTGCGTGACACCCAAGGACCTCCTGACCAGGGGAGCTGCACAGGCAGCACCACCGCCCTCCTAGCCGCCCTCCTATCAGCCCGCCCGCCTGGGTATCGTAATCTGTCGTGGCTCCACCCCTTTCCCCTTTTCCTCGGATCCTTGTTGACCTGGCACAGCCCTCCAGGTGGCCAGTCCTGCATCAGAGGCTCCACAGAACCTGGGACAGGACTCTGGAGTGAGGACAAGGGCCTCTGTGCCCAGCCTGTCAGAGCACAACTTCAATGTGCAGAGCAAAAGAATGTGGAGAATAAGACCCACCCACCCCCACCTCCAGCCTGCCCCCCAGCACACTGGCCACAGGGGCTGTGCCCTCCAGGGACCCTGATTCAGTAGTCTGGAGGGATCTGGACTCTGATTCAGTATGGGGAAGGGGTATCCAGGTTGTGATCCAGCAGTGGAGGAGGGGGGGATCCTGGGCTTTGATTCAGAGGGTGTCTGGGCGGGGGCAGGGTTAGGGGCTTTGTAGATGATTACAAGCAGGAGCTGCTGTCTGAGCACCACCCTTTGATGGTTGGACCCCAGGAGCCAGCTGGCTATCAGGGTGATGACAAGGCAGATACAGCCCACTGGAGCAGAACAGCAGCCCTGCCGTCACCCACAGACTGGGCCAGAGGTCCACTTTCAGAGCCTGCGCTGGTTCTTAGCTGGGCCAGGGCCACAGGCGCCACTGGGAAACCCAAGAGAAGCCCTCACCTCTCCCTGCACTCAGACCCCAGTGCTCAGAAGACACCTGGACTTCAGTGAACAGGATGGAGGGTATGTCTGAGGGCAAGAGCCATGCAGCCATCTGGGGACACAGCCAAAAGGTGCACGGGGGCACCCTTGTCAAGGGAGCCCTCATCCTCCTGCAAATGCAGGCACAGCCCCGTGACCCAGCACAGCCCCCTGGGTGGCCACCTCTGCATCTGAGGCCACACAGAACCTGGGACAGGACTGGAGGAAAGACAAGGGCCCCTGCGCCCCGACAGTCTGAGCACAGCTTCAGAGTGGACCACCCCAGGTTCTCCAGAGCCCTGCCGTGGGTCACATGGCCACATGCCTGAGCCTGGTAGGAGACAGGTGGACAAATGCCATCCCAAACTCACTGGAGGCCGTGGAGGCTGAGCCTCTGCCCTTCCCCTTGTGAGCATTAAGTTTAAAGGGTCTCTAAGGTACACGCAGCTGACTGATACTAAACAAAAAACAACTAAGTATATTCGTAGGAATGTGAATGCTCTGCGATGCGATGACACTAAGGCAGAAAACACAGGACTCCCTGACCCAGGACCCCGGACAGTGGTCGTGATTGTGGTCACGGGGACACTGCGGGATTGGTTGTCCTCAGTATCCTGGCTTGTTTGGGGTTATGAGCTTTGTAAAGTAAATCAAACGGATCATGTGGAGGCCAAAGAGGAGAGTGTGTGGGGGGTGAGCAATTAGGAATAGCTGGACACTTACAAACCCACAGGTATAAGACAGGGCCTCCATCTAAGATCTCCCTGGTTCCACCAGCCAGACCTGGGGCACCAGGGGAATCATGGGCACCACAACCTTTGAAGCCCTATTCTCTGCCCACCAGGGCTGGGTCCTCCCTGGAGGCCTCCAGGATCTTGAGGAGAAAGAGCATCGGGGAGGGTGAGGAGACAGAGGGACAGGTGCCAAGGCCCAGAGGCAGGAGGGTACAGTATGTTCCAGGACCTGTAGGGGTCAAGGCTCACACAAGGAGGGGGCCATCTCACATGCCTGGGTCAAGGTCCTGTGTGGTCATCTCTCCCACCATCCCCTGAACACCCCAGAGACACTGCTTTCTCCCGGCTAACCCCCCAGCCCAGGTTGCAGCCACACTGAGATGACCCCCACCCTGTTCCCCACACCAGATGGTTCTCAAAGGGAGATTTCTAGTGAACTTCAATTTGCAATGGGGAAGGGTGTGCAAGCAGGGGAAGATGGAGAGCAGGGGTCTCTAGATTGGGGGCAAAGGGATTTCACCCAGAAGTGCTCTGTGTATTTATGGCGGGGGGTGGGGTCAGCTAAAATTTCCAAGAGCAAAATGGCCTCATCAGCCTAGCCTGTCCTGTGGAGGAGGCAGGCTGGGGCACAGGCTGGCTGATACGCCAAGGGAAACCTAGAGTGGGAGGAGCGGCCCCCTCAGGGACTGGTCGGGGACCCTCAGCACAATGCAGAGGGAGGTGGCACCAGCACATCTGTTAGCACATGCCGGCCGGCTGTCCTTTCAGTGACATTTACTCTCACAGGGAAGCACGTAAACCACGTTCCCAGCCCAGAAATAACCCGCCCTCCAGGCCTCGGAAAGCTGATCTCCCAGGTGGGTATGTGTGCCCACTTCTGGGTCAGGTGAGGCTCCAGGGGGTGCCCCCAGGTCCTGGCCCAAAGAGGTACGTGTACAGAGATCCCTCTGAATGACCCATCCCTCATGCCCTCCTACATCAGGGGCCCCTGCCAGCTGCTGCCTCAGGGGCCAACTGGCTATCTGGGTGAGGGTCCTAGCTGGGGTGAGGCTCCAAACTTCTGCATCACCCCTCTTTCCGTGGCCCCCTTCTCTGCCTACATTCACCGGCTTTGAGTGTCCTTGGTGGCGAGAGTGCCCAGCCTCACCCCCAACCCTACATCTGCACCCAAAGAGCTAGTGCAAACCTCATACCAGCGTGTTCCCAACCTGACCCCACGCCCCCACCTCAGAGCCAGCCCTGACCATGTCCTGGTGGCCTCACCACCTCCTGGGCCCCTTCTGCCACTCCATTCCAGCCACAGGCTTGCTGCCCCTTAGGCCTCTGTACTGGCAATTCCCTCACCCACCTCAGTCCAGGCCATGAACCAGGAAAGGGGCATTCAGTGTAGGGGGCCTCCAGCCCCAGAGCCTGTGGCCTGTCCCACATGCTTAGTCGGTGCACTTTCCAGCCTGGCCAGTTACCTAACTGGACCTCTAGTCCTTGGAGACCAGCTCCAGGTGGGCGGGGCAAGAAAGGGGCAATTACATTCCTTCCTGACTCTTCCCGCACCAGGAGGCTTGGAAGACATGCCTGAGTAACAGGGAAACAGCCCAGTGAGGCTATCTCCTGACTCCTCAGGCTTCAAGGCCCCTGAAACCCATAGGGGTGGCTGTACCCTCTGGAGGAGGGAGGGGCTCCCCTTCTTCTTTTGCCTGCAGTTCCTGTTGTGCACAGGTAACCAGAGGATTCAGGACACTCTGATCAGAGTGCCTGTCTCCTTTCCAAGAGGCGGGACAGGACACATCTCAGCCCTGCCCTCATCGGTGTTTGGAGCTGTGACTGGAGGGAGGTGCCTGGGGCTTTTTCTGGGGAGGTGGAAGCTGGGCAGTGGGTGAAAGTCTAATCCAGGCCTTCTGAGCCTGCTGGGCCCTCCACCCCACTTTCTCTGACCACGCACATGCCCAGTGCTCCCACAAGCTCTCCTATAGGCTCATGTCTTGTAGGGGCCAGTGGGGTGGAAACAATGGTCTCATTCACCAGACTGGACACTGCCGCCCAGGCCAGCCCCTAGCTCTGAGTCATTCTCCACCTCCATCACCCAGTTATGACAAGAAGGCCATTCGAGAGTTGCCCCGGGGATGTTTTTTTATTTACCTTGTTGGGGGGCCCCCTCCTCTAGGAAGCTCAGAGGGCAATGAGGAGGGGCCTGAAGGTAGCTGAGCAGGCCCAAGCTAACCCCCCTCAGGTCTGGACCCAACCCTGTCCAGCCTGGCCCTGCCTGGGCTGCCCATCCACGTGGCCACCTTGTCCCACTCAACTCCCTGCAGCGCCGCCGCCCCCCCCCCACCCCCGCCCCCGACCTAAACTGTACCTAAGACCAAGGCCCAGAAGGTGATCTCTGTGTCAGCAAGCCCCACCAGCAAGGAAGGGACCCTTCCACCAAAACTGGGTTCCTAGCTCCCACCACCACCACCTGGGGGCTTTGGAGCAAATAGAAGGTGGGGGAGTTGGCTGAGGAGATCAGAACGGTTGGGGAGGGGGAAGTGGAACCCCGGCCATCCCCCACCCCCACCCCAATCTCCACCCCAGGGAGCAGGATGGATGATCCTTCCTATTTCAGCTTCCGGCTGGGCAGGTGGGAATCCGGCCGACCCTGGGGGGCGCCGGGGGCGGGTGGGGGTGGGAAGAGAGGATGCTCAGGGCGGCCCCGCCCCAGCCCCGCTGCCAGGCAGCGCGCGGGACGTGGGGGACGTGACCGCGCCAAGGGAGGAGCCGCTGCCGTATTGCCTGGAGTAGAAGCCCTCCCTGTCCGCTACCGTATTGGCCAGAGCGCAAGGCCAACACGTAAGGCCACCAGGGTCAACGAACCCCTAAGCCGCACTGGACATCCCAGAGCGCCAAAGGGGACCCCGTGGTTCCCCCCGGGCGAGGCACTCTTCACTGTCCGCGCGTTGGAGCTGGGCCAAGTGGGCGCGGCCCGGCGCTCGAAACATTGACTGAGAACGCTGGGTCTCCGTGACCGGCTTCCTCGCACGAAGCCGGGAGGTCTGCGCTCGCCGAGACGACGCCGGCAGGAGCCCCAGGCCTTGTCCGCTCCCGCCCCGCCCCGCCCCGCCCCTGCGTCCGGGCCCAGTGCCCGACTCGCCGGAGGCCTGATCCCGCCTGATCCGGAGGCGCGTCCAATGGTCTGATGGCTCTGCGTGGCTGTCTTCTCCACTGGCTTCCTCCCAGAAGGGCCACGGGAGGCCCTGGGGTCGCTCTACTGGGCTCCTCACCTCGAAGGGGCGGCACTGGCCCCCTGCACACCTGCTAGGTCCCTGCGAGTCCTGCCCTGGAGCAAGCCAGCCTTGTTCTGCAGACACCACCAGCCAGTGAGTGGGACCCCACAGACCCTGTTCCACACGGTCTCCCTGGTCAGTTTCCTGAGGAGCATGAACGCCTGCCCCTCCTTGCTGCCCTTCAAGCAGAGGTGTCCAGCTGTAGTGAGTGAGAGCTGAGTTGCCTTCTGGGTATCAGGTCCTGCCCAAGGTCACATGGGGTCATTACAGAGCCTGCCTTGGGATAGGGCCTCTCAATATCCAACCTAGGCACTGACTATACCACAGACTGGGCAGGAAGGTGCCACACCTGTCTGGGCACTGCCACCGCCATCCTCAGAGCCCCTTGGGGGCAGACCTCCCACCATGGGAGCAACTCCTTAAGCTGAGCCCAAGCCTCTGTCCATCAGTCAAGGGGCTGAGTCCATCCTCCAGGACACATTCCTCCATCTGCCCGTCCCTCCCAGCACCCATCTGACAGCCGAACACTTCCTGGGCCTTCAGAATGAAATGCTGGACCCCAGAACCCTCCAACCCTCACGACACCCACTCCTCCTCTTGACTTTGGACAAACCTCTCTGACCTGGGTTGCATAAAGGCCATGGGTCCGGCTGCCATCAGCTGTCCTGCGGACCACTCAGCCTGGCCGTGTTCATCACAGAGTGATCCTGTCGTCCCAAGCACCTCTGGATGTATAGCCTAGTGCCTCTGGGACAGAGAAGCACTTTGACCCCAGGGGCTGTGCCTGCCCCTCACCCAGAATCCAGGCAGCACTTCCTGCCCCTGCCTGGCGGCCATGACCCCCACTGCTTCCCTCCCATTCACAGGCCTGCTGGCCATTGGCCTGGGCCAGCATCCAGGTGGGTGAGTTGTCAATCCACTTTTCAGATAAATAAACCAAGGCCCCGAGGCCCCACCTGGTTTTCCCAGAGCCCAGGACCTGGGAGGGGGGTGAAGTGAGCTTGGGGAGTCCAGTCTGATCCTGGAGCGGGTTCCCCATTTCTCTACCCAGAGTCTCCATCAGAACCCATTGCCTGAGGGCAGGTGTGGGTTGGTGAGTGTTTAGGGCGGCGTGAGAAGAGGAAGGAGGTGAGCCCTCGGGCACCACCACCCCACCCCACCCCCCCGGCCGGGAGAATACGTGCTCCCCGTTTCCCCCCCGGGAAGGGGCCCGGGCCAGGCGTTAGCTCCACCAAATATAGCCGGCGCGCCCAGGCCGTACGCAGCGAACTGAGCTATTTATACCCGGAACCCGCTCCTCCACCCCACAGAGCCGCCTCCTGGCGGTGCCCAGCCCCCGAGGGTCGCTCGACGGAGGGGCGCCCGGAGGAACCGGGGAAGTCGAGGTCGCACAACCCAGGTCCGAGGGCTCAAAGGGGGTGCGGCTGGCTCCCTGGGCTCCTCAGTGAGGGCCGCCGGAGGTGGGGGGCTCGTATGTGCCCGGCGTGCCCCCGAACCAGAAGGGTGAAAGGCAAAAAGCGCGGACCCCCAGGTCGCCCCCAGGCCGGACGCAGACTCAGCACCGGGGCGGCTGGGAGACTCCCGGTCCCGGAGCCGCGGAGCATCGGGCCATGCCTACCTGCTGCCGCTCGGTCGCCGCGCGCCTCTGCCCGCCTCGCTGCCAGGCGCCGCGCCGGGGGCGACTCAGTGCTCCGGCCGCTCGCGCGGCACTTCCCCAGTGCACGTCACCGCTGCCTGGCGCCGCCCCGCCGGGACCCCGCGGGAGGGGCGACCCAGTGCTCCCCGACGGCGCAGACAGCGGCGCGGGCTGAGCCTTCTCGCCGGATCAGTCCCGCTGCCCCGCGCCCTCAGACCGGCCCCCCAACCTCGCCAACCCCTGGCGCTGAGTTGGGAGCCCTGGCCCGCAGCCCCCTCCCGCCCCTTCGTCTCCCACTCTGTACGCTCTCGCCTCTCTCTGCCGGGGCTGGTACCCAGCGCGACTGGGTCCCGCGTTCTCCGAGGCACCGACCCCTGTCGCCCCCCGCGCCCGGGGGCCGCTCGCTCTGACAAGTGAGCGCGCGCACCCAGCCACACCCCACGCCACCAAGGGCACGCGGAACCCGTGGGACTCTCACCTCTCAACTCAGCTCTGGGACTTTGCAGGTCACCCTAGCCAAGCGCCCTGGAATCTGCGCCCCCACCCAAACCTCTGCTCTCTCCAGGGCGGCCAGCGCCCCTTTTCCTGGGCTGGGGAGGAGGGAGAAGGCGAACATCGCCCGTCCCCCGACCCCGCCTGAGTGATCTTGGTCAAAGATGTCATCCTCTCTGACTTCCGTTTCCCCTGTGGAGCCAAATACAACCGCTGCTCCTCCTCTCGAGCTCCCAGAACCTGGCTGTGCTGGGGGATGGTGGGGCCCCAAGGCGTGTTCCCCATCCCCATACTCCGCAGACCCTCACCTAAGGGGAGATTTAATCGCAGCTGGTCCTAGGCAAGGTGCTTCAAACCTGGGTTTTCTCATCTGCAACATGGAAAGAACTAAGGTTTAAAGAGAAACCACAGAGTGGCCTGGGCCCAGGACACCTCTTGGTGACTGGTTCTCAAGTCACAGGACACTTTCCACCGAGACACCCAAGTGTTCAGGGACTTCAGGAGGCCAAGCAATGGTGTCTCTGGGTTTATCTCAAAGATTCCTGTTCATCCCAGACAGGGTGACAGGGTGAGCATCCCTGGGTGCATCCTCTGGAGGATTACCCTCTCCAGAGGCCAGTGGGGTGGCTCACCTGCCTTGGCACAGTAAAGAGGGGTGGGCAGAGGGTGGTGTGGGCCTTCTAGCCCAGAGTTCACCATCCAACCACTCCTTTGGAGACACCAAGTCCACTGAGGACTTCTGATCTTTTTTTTTTTCTGAATGCTGGGAGACCACCCACCACCATCCCCTGTCCAAAGAGCCCTGGAAATCACAGAGGCTGGGCCAGGTGTTGCTGCCACCCTGGCCTGGGGCCCAACCACCCTCACCCCCACATGCTAGAGAGGTTGCCACATAGGCATGCATATACAAGACAGCAGGCAGCCCAGCCCAAGCCCTCCCACAGCAGCTCTGCCTAGCCCTTCCAGGCGAAGACCCACTGAGTTGGCCTGGACCCTGGGTGTCTGTAGGGGCCCTTGGGAAGGAAGAGGGTCCCCATAGGGTCTCAGGTGATACCCCCACTTGCCTGCACCAACCAACAACGATTACTGGCTTCCTCACAGCTGGAGGTAGAAGGTACACCAACCTGGGAGGGCATCTGTGGGGGTGCAGGGCAGAGCTACAGAAGAGAATCCCACCCCTGTACTGAGACTTCCAACCTCTGGGGTGGGGCATCTCCCTGCTCTGCCTCAGATCATTTAGACCCACACCCTGCCCTGCGTGGGCCCCTCCTGCCATCACCTGGATGCCCTACCCCATCTTCATAAGACTTGGGAGCTGGTGCCCCACCACCACAGGAACCAGAGCCCCAGGCCTACAGCCTCCAACCCCCGACTCCTGCCCCCAAATGAAAGAGCTCAGAGTGGCCAACGAGGAAGACAGATGTGGGGTGGCTGGGGTCTTCCTGACTTCTCCCAGCTCCCCTTAGACTAGGGCTGGGTCTTCTCTGAACTATGAGACCGGGGAGTTCTCAGAGAACTCAGAGAAGACTGGGTCTTCTCTGGACTCTGAGTCCCCTACCCAGTGCTCTGAGAGAGTTCCTGGGGTCCACCCTTGCTCCTGCAGAAGGAGAGAGACCCCAAGGGTCCATCTGGGAGGGCTGGGGATGGTTATCCAGGGACGCTGTGGTCCTGCAGGAGCCCCAAGGAGGGAGAGAACAGTTTCCCAGACCCAGGGCCCCTCAGACATGGTCTCCCATGGAAGACCAGAGGGGAGAGAGGGGGCAGGCTGATCAGGCACCTGCTTACCAGCCCCTGCCCCCTACCCTCTAGCAGTAGAGGGACTGTCTCACCCAGAGGTTGGAAGCCCCCCTGGCTTTGACTGGGGATTCGAAGGAAGACCAAAGTGGGGTGGCAGAGTGATGGCTGCTGTGTGTGGCTCTGCATGGGAAACCAACCTGCTGCCAGTCAGTGGAAGGGCAGAGCAGACTCCTCCCCGGCCCTCCCCTGGACCGGGGCCCTGGAACGGAGGGCCAGGAACCTCCGCCACCTGAGACCCTCGGCCTTCCAAGCCCCAACCTCCCCCATGGTGCTTCAGTCTTCTTTCCAGGACCGGGAGCCCTGAGCACAGGAGGGAAGGAATGGGTGCCATTCTGCAGTGCAGTGGAGGAGCAGAAAAGGCCAGTGGCAACCCACCCTAGGCCTGGCTCCAGTGCCTGGTCCCCCACAGTCACCCTGGGCTAGCCCCCGACCCCAGGCTGCCCCTTTCTGAAAAAGGAGTGGGTGGAAAGGGAAGTGAGTAGGTGACCCGAGGAGGTGCAGCCACTCCTGGCGAGGTGGGGGGACACTCTCCCTCATGACCCAACCTGTGCCCTCCCCAGCGGCCCACCACGCCCCTGCCAGTGCCCCCACCTGCTCCATCTCCTGGATTCTAATTCTTCCAGTTGTTCCAAATCACAGCTGCAGGTCCCATCAGGCCCTGGAACATGTACCGAGGAGCATCCAAGGCTGCCTGCACCCCCTCCCCAACTGCTGCAGCTCCTTGGGGGTGGGCTGTGCTCCACCGTCCCCAAGGGGAGAAGAAGTCTACCAGGCCCATCCTCATCCCGGTGTCTGAGCTCCAGTTCCCACCCACTATGTGGGTGGGAACCAGGCTCCACTGTGCCACTATCTCCGAAAATGATCTTTGAAACCTGGAGAGACTTCTGAGAGTCTTAGCAGCAGCACCCCCAGGGAGAGTGTGGGACAGGCCTGCTGCTCCTACACAGAGCCTGATTGTAGGTGAGGGGAAGCCTTCCTGAGCCTGATGGGGCCATGCAGATGGCCTATTCTTGAGCCCTGGGTGCACCCCACCCGACTCCAGGCCCCACCCAGTCCATTCGTCCTGCCCCAGGCCTGCCTGTGCCACTCAGCACTGGCTGCCACCACCCTGTGGTCAGGATCGGGGCCAGCACAGGCTGGGTCAGTTGAAGAAAGCCAAGTCACGGGACAGGCTTGACGGCTGAGCCGGGGCCCCCTGCTGTGGGGTCTAGCTCCTGTACCCCACTGTCCTTAGGGACCTGGAGACAGGACTGTCACAGCCGGTCCTCACTCAGAGCGCCCCTGGGCCACACCTTCCACGATGCAGGGTGGGGAGCCCACCTTTCCAGAAGACTCGAGGCCAGCGGTGCACGGGCCGCTCCTTGAGGCAGGCCATTCCCCTTCCTCCTTGCTTGCCCCTCAGCTTTATCTCAGAACAAGAGCCCTGAAAAATTAACCTGTTGACCACTTGGCTGGCCCAGGCTGTGGGCAGAGATAGAAACAGGCTACAGAGGCCAGACCCCTGCCCAGTCCAGCCAGATTCACCTGCCCTCCCCACCCAGTGTTGGGAATGAGGGGTGAGGGTATGGGTAGGGTTTGGAGGTGTCTGTGGGGGTGGGAACAGCCAACTTACTGGAAAAGACCCTGATGCCGGAAAAGACAGAAGGCAAAAGGAAAAGAGGGCAACAGAGGATGAGATGGTTGGATAGTGTCACCAACTCAATGGACATGAACTCGGGCAAACTCTGGGAAATAGTGAAGGACAGGGCAGCCTGGCATGCTGCAGTCCATGTGTCGCAAACAGTCAGACATGACTTAGCGACTGAACCACAACAAAAAGGGTGGGGATGTCTGAAGTGGGGTTCTATAGGAAAATTGGGGTGTCCGTAGCAGGAATTTGAGGTCGGGATGTGACTGGGGGTCAGGTGGGCTCTGCCTTGGGTCCTGGTGGGTGATCCCCCTGACAGCCATTGACTTTCTCCTGCAGACCTGGCTGGTTGCTGTTCCTTGGGCCAAGCTCAGTCCCAAGAGGGGCTGCCCAGTTGCCTACTCCTCCTGACCCTTCAACGGCCTGGAAGGGAGGGTATCACCTGAGAGGTGAGGAACAGCAGCACATCATGGGGGGCTGGGTCCAGGCAGGGGTAGCAGGCTCAGGCGGGCCAATGGCCCCTCTCTTCGGTGGCCACAGTGCCCATGCCATTAAGAGACAGGACTGAGATGGGGTAGATGCTGCTCCCAGAGCATTCAGAACCCAAGGTCAGTGGGGCCACTGGGTGGGTGGTGCCCAAGACTCTTCTCGTGGGGTCAAGGGGCCCAGCAGAGAGGGAGCCGTGCAGGTGGCCCAGGTCAACTCTGACACACTCTGGCCTCAGTGTCCTGCCTGTAAAGTGACCACTCTTAGGAGGGCTTGAAAGCTCACCCAGTTCACCTGTCGGGGACACCACCCTCCCGCCTTGTCTTCCAGCGGGATTGGTTGGCTCCAGGCTGGGGCTCCCATGGGGACAAGCCTTCCCCACCCCCTCCCGCACCAACATCTATCTGCTGGCTTTCAGATCGAGCCCTGTCCCAGCCTGGCATCTCCCTCCATTCTTCCCAAAGCCGCCCATCACCCTGCATCCCTGATGCCCACCCCAATCTCAACTGAGCTCTGCCTTGGGTGGCCAGTGAGGGCATCGAGGTTGGGGCATCCGCAGCAGACAAACAGGGGAATTCTTAAGGCCATGGGCTCTGAGGACAGTAGCCTCAGCCTTGAGGCCACTGCCACACCCTGTGGAACCCTGTGATGCTCTCAGGAGCTCTCCTCTGCCCTTCCCCCATCATAGATGAGGAAATGGGCTTGGCCCTGGGGGAGGAAGGACTCAAGTGCAGACCTGAGCCCGGATGTAGAAGAGAGGAAGCAGCGCAGGCAGAGGCAGGGCATGGGGAGTGGGCACAAGGCCACTGGCCTGGCCAGGTATGGATGGCATGTCTGTGAGAGGTAGAGACCAGGGATGTGGCAGAGCAGCGCCCGCCCTGACCCTGCCAGATTGAGAGGCTCCCTGGACTCTTCTGTCCAGGCCTCTGTACCTTTGCGTGTGTTGTTTGTGCCCTCTTCCCAGGGGAGATCAGTGAGCCTGCTGTGGATCTGTTACCTGGAATGTGGCTCCTCCCCAGGTGGGACTGGGGCCAGAGCTCAGGGGCCAGGTGAGTTCGGGAGGATCCTGGCCAGGGGGAGGCAGGTCTGAGCTGTCCCAAAGTGCCCGGTACTTAGCCATGCCTTCCCTTCTGCAGGACTCTGTCAAAACACTGGTGTCAAAATGCCCTGCCTCCCTCTTCCCACATCTGTATCTATATCTATCTATCTATATATATATGTGGAGACTCAGCTCCGGGGTAGATCTCAACAAGAGAAGACAAGGAGCCTGGTGTTGAGGTCCCCTCTGTACCCATAGGTGAGAGATGTTGTTATTGTCATTGTTGCATTGCTAAGTTGCATCTGACTCCTTGTGACCCCATGGTCTGCAGCATGCCAGGCATCCCTGTCCTTCACTATCTCCCAGAGTTTGCTCGAACTCATGTCCATTGAGTCGAGGATGCCATCCAACCATCTCATCCTCTGTCACCCTCTTCTACCCTCAATCTTTCCCAGCATCAGGGTCTTTTCCAATGAGGTGGCTCTTCAAATCAGGGGGCCAAAGTATTTGGACATTCAGTTTTAACATCAGTCCTTCCAATGAATATTCAGGGTTGATTTCCTTTAGGATCAACTAGTTTGATCTCCTTGCCATCCAAGGACACTCTTAAGAGTCTTCTCCAGCCCCACAGTTCGAAGACATCAATTCTTTGGCACTCAGCCTTCTTTATAGTCCCAACTCTCACATCCGTACATGACTACTGGAAAAACCATAACTTTGACTATACAGATCTTTGTTGGCAAAATAATGTCTCTACTTGTTAGTACACTGTCTAGGTTGGTCATGGACGGAGGAGCCTGGTAGGCTGCAGTCCATGGGGTCTCGAAGAGTCGGATACGACTGAGCGACTTCACTTTCACTTTTCCCTTTCATGCATTGGAGAAGGAAGTGGCAACCCACTCCAGTGTTGTTGCCTGGAGAATCCCAGGGACGGAGGAGCCTGGTGGGCTGCCGTCTCTGGGGTCTCACAGAGTCAGACACGACTGAAGCGGCTTAGCAGCAGCAGGTTGGTCATAGCTTTTCTTCCAAGCAGCAGGTGTCTTTTAATTCTGTGGCTCATCTGTCTGTTAGTCGCTCAGTCGTGTCCAACTCTTTGCAACCCCATGGACTGTAGCCTGCCAGGCTCCTCTGCCCATGGAATTTTCCAGGCAAGAATACTGGAGTGGGGTGCCATTGCCTACTCTAGGGGTCATCAACCCATAAAACCCCATAAAAAGCCTATCCAGTACTCATTAAGTCATCATTTCCTATTTTCTTCCTCCTCCATCTCCTGGGAACTGCTAACCTGCATTGTGTCTCTGTGAATTTGCCTGTCTCACATCTATCACATAAAAAGCATCACACAGTATGTGGCCTTTGTGTCTGGTTTCTTTCATTCGGCACAGTGTTTTCAAGGTCCATCCACATTGTTGTCTTTATACCTTCATTCCCGTTTATGAGTGAATAATAACCTGCATTTGGTTGCTCATTCATCTGTCAATGGACATTTGAGTCACTTCCAGCTTTTGGAGGTTGTGAGTCATGCCACTATGAACTTTCCTATAAAGTTTCTGTGTGGACCTATGTTTTCGTTTCTCCTGGGCATATACCTAGGAGTGGAGTTGCTGGATCATATGATAATTCTGTGTTTAACTATTTAAGGAGCTGCCAAATTGTTTTCTGACCCTACCATTCTACATTCCCACCAGCAATGTATAAGAGTTCTTATGTTTCTACATCCTTGACAACTCTTATTAGTTTTCATTTTTAAAAAATCAAAGTCATCTTAGTAAGTGTGAAGTGGTGTCTTATGGAAGTGGTGTCATATTGTTTTGATTTGCATTTCCCTATGACTAATGACATCATGCAAAATGCTGGGCTGGATGAAACACAAGCTGGAATCAAGATTTCCAGGAGAAATATCAATAACCTCAGATATGTAGATGACACCATTCTAATGGCAGAAAACCAAGAGGAACTAAAGAGCCTCTTGATGAAAGTGAAAGAGGAGGGTGAAAAAGCTGGCTTCAAACTCAACATTAAAAAACTAAGATCATGACATCAGGTCCCATAACTTCACAGGAGATAGATGGGAGGGAAAATGGAAACAGTGAGAGATTTTATTTTGGGGGGCTCCAAAATCACTATGGATTGTGACTGCAGCCATGAAATTAAAAGATGCTTGCTCCTTGGAAGAAAAGCTATGACAAACCTAGACAGCATATTACAAAGCAGAGACATCACTTTGCGGACAAAGGTTCGTAGAGTCAAAGCTATGGTTTTTCCAGTAGTCATGTACAGATGGGACAGCTGGACCATAAAGAAGGTTGAGGGCCAAAGAATTGATGCTTTTGAACTGTGGGGGTGGAGAAGACTCTTAAGAGTCCTTTAGACAGCAAGGTGATCAAACCAGTCAGTCCTAAAGGAAATCAACCCTGAATATTCATTGGAAGGACTGATGCTGAAACTGAATGTCCAGTACTTTGGCCCTCTGATTTGAAGAGCCAACTCATTGGAAAAGACCCTGATGCTTGCTGGGAAAGATTGAGGGCAGGATGAGAAGGGGGTGACAGAGGATGAGATGGTTGGATGGCATCATTGACTCAATGGACATGAGTTTGAGCAAACTCCGGGAGATGGTGAAGGACAGGGAAGCCTGGCGGGCTGCAGTCCATGGAGTTGCAGAGTCAGACCCAACTGAGCCACCTAACAACAATGACTAATGGCACTGAACATCTTCTCATGAGTTTATTGGCCATTTGTATGTCTTCTTTGGAGAAATATCTATTCAAGTCTTGTACCATTTTTTAAAGTGATTGTCTCTTTTGGTTGAGTCGTAAGAATTCTTTATATGTTCTAGAGCCTTATCATATATATGCTTCTCCTATTTCCTGGTTTGACTCTTCACTCTCTTATATAGTCTTTTGATATAGAGAAGTCTTATATTTGTTTCTTGGGTTGTTGTGTTTTTGGTGTCATAGCTAATAATAACAGCTAATAATAAGCAGCTAATAACATCTGCTATGAAGATGTACCCCTATGTTTTCTTCCAAGAATTTTATGATTTTAGCTCTTAGGTGTTGGCTATTGAGTGCTGAGTGGATTTTTGTGTATGATGTGAGATGGGGATTAGACTTTATTATTTTGTACACGAAGATCCAGTTGTCCCAGCACCACTTGTTGATCTATTACTTTCATAACTACAAAAATAGATTTAAAAAAATAAGCCTGCTCTTGGGTTTAAACTGGAGTAGATATTGCTGAACAAGGACATCCCTTTGGGTCTAGAGGCTGTCCTGGTCTCCCCTTCCTACTCCTGGGGCAGTAGAGCCCTGCCCCAGTCCTTTGTCCCTTCCAGCACTTGCACCTCAGTGGGCAGATCATCAGCCTCAAGCCGGAGGCCTTAGTGATGGGCATGGAGCAGGAGGCAGGCTCGCCTGGGTGCTGCGGGAGGAGCAGCCCACCCTGGCATAAAGGGCATGGATTGTCTGCAGGCTTGGCCACAGCAAAGGCCACTGGCTCTGCAGGGCTGATCCAGCCTGGGGAAGCTAGACCAGGTCAGGCAAGGCCATCAGAGAGACCCATCTCTCCCTGGGATCAGGGAACCAGTGGATGGGGGTACAACCTTCCCCTCTTAGTTCAGCCTTTTGGTCTGGAGGCTGGGTAGGGCATGGCTCCTAGGGTTTGGGCTGTCCCTGCCCCCACCTGCTGCCCCAAGCCCTTTGGATCCAGTCACCACCGCCCCCACTTTTCCTCCCACTTGCTTCATTCCACCTGTCCCACAGGTAGCCACTGGGGCTCTGCCATCTCTGCCCCATCCTGGGCTGTGGGCTGGGAGCAGGAAGGGGGTCAGGGCTCCCTGTGGCCCTTCTTGGAGCCAATCTAGGTCCTAGGGGTCAGAACTGTCACTTTGTGCTTCCTTCTGGCTGGAGCCCCCCCCATCTCCCTATTTGCTCCTTGTATCCACACACCGCCCTCTCCCTGGGTCCTCCCAGACCTGTGCCCTCCAGGCCCCACAGGCAGCCCTTCCAACCTCAGTCCCTGCTACCCATTCCTTCCTCCTTTCCTCCTGGAGGCCACCCAGTCCAGGGGCCCGATGGACAGCTCCTCTATCTGCTGCTCGCAGATTCCCTCCGGGTCCTGCAGGCTCAGAGGTTGCTGCTATGGGACATCGCCTCCCTGTGCCCCCGCCCCCTCCCCCCAACCTGTTGCTATTTGCCCCAACCTGGGGCCTGAGTGAGGCGTGGCTAAGAGCAGTGCAGTGGCCAGCCAGGGAAGGACTGGGGGCTGGAAGACCACTGGGGGCTGGCAGAGGGGATCCCTCTGCTGGTGGGTCTGGCACGGCCATCTCAGCCAGGGGCTTGGAACAGAGCTGGCAACCACACAACCTGTGCTGGCAGCGGCTGCTCACATGGCCAGGCTAGACCTGCAGCTGCACCCTGCTCTCCAGGTGAGGCACGATGCCCCTTCCCAGGTTGGGGCAGCCGAGGAGGCTGGCTGAGCCCAACACAGCACACACTCCCAGTCACTTGGGTACCTTGCCTAGGGGGCACCTTGGCTAGGGGGCACCTTGCAAATGCTTATACTCCAAACTCTTTGTCCAGGTCCCTGACCCCCAAGCGCAGTCGTGCTTTCTTAGACCCCATCTTCTTTCTCTGGCCATCTTGGGGTAGCTCTGTCCCCGCTCAGGGCCCCCGAGACAATCCTCCTGTTCGTGACCCCAAGGCACCCCTGCATCCCAGGCTCCCTGAGGACCCTCAATGCCCTGGGCCCCTTGCACAGTGGGCCTCCCCGTGGAGTCCCGCTTTCCCCCACTCCCATACCTGGGCCCGGATAAGTCCTGCAGCGCCTCAGGCCCAGGCCATGGAGAGCTTTGCCTGCTCTGGGGTCTGGAATGGTGCCCGGAACAGAGCAGGCACTTCATGAATGCAGGTGAGTGAGGACATTTGAGGAAGGGCACCTTCACACACCGTCCAGCCTCCTCTCCACCCCCATAGCCCATTTCCCATGCAGCGGCCAGAGGGAGCCTCCCAACCGCCCCCCGCCTGTGCCCCCCACCTACCCCCGGGGCCCAGGCCTCTTATCTCTCTTCATCGGCCACCATTCAGGTCTCACTTACTCAGATGGGCTGCCTGGTGGCCCAGACAACTTAGTCCTGGCCATGCACTCAGCCCCTGACCTTGCTTTGGCCAACTCTCTCAATCTTACCCTCGACGGGGATCTGCCTACTTGATTAGGGGTGAGCTGGGTGTGGGTTTTTTGATAATTGGTTTTGCTGTCTAGGGCTCCAACTTGGCTCACCTGGGCTGCCTTCTCTGAGGTGGTATCCAGATTTATAGCTCCCCACTCACCCCCTAATCTCAACTTGGAGCATCTCAGCCCCAGGGGACAGAGGTCATGCCTCAGCCCCTGCCTGGCCCCTGGAGGCCTGGGAAAGTCCTCCTGAGGTGGGGGATGGATGTCTCAGCCCACCCTGTGCTTGGCTTTCACCAGGCTGGCATGGACAGCTAGAGGACACGGCCAGGTGTTGGTAAGGAGCCAGGCCAGGAGCCACTGAGGGGCCGAGAGGGTGGACTGGGCTTCGTGCCAGGCTGAGCGTCGGTACAGCCACAGAGAGGAAAGGCCTTGCTCAACCTTCCTGCACTGACCGCAGCCCTCCTCCTCCCGGTGACTCAGCACAGCTTGGTGGAATGCCTGGGGGCGCTCAGGGGTGGGCAGGACACAGCCAGTCCCTTGCCCCTTGAGCGCCAGCTCGCGGGTGGTTTCCAGGAAGGCATGCAAGTGGGTCCTGTCCCTGCTCTGCTTGGCCAGTCCAGCCCCTGGCCTCCCTCTCCTTTGGACTCCTCACTTTCACCCCAGAGTGTGGACCTTATCGTCTCTGGTGACTGGAATTCTGCAGCCCAGAACCCCACCAGCCCAGAACCGCCCCACGGGCTGGAATGGACAGCAAAGTGAGGTGGACACCAGCCCCCTGGGCAAGGAAGCTGTGGGGGTCAGTTGACCTGGTGAGGCACACCCCCTCTTGGTTCCCACTCATTGGGCAGCTCGTCCCTTTGACATCGGTCTCACAAGGAATACCCTCCTCTGTCCTGCCCACGTCCAGAGCCCGGCTTCTGCCTCCAGGCCTTGACCTCTAGGAAATGGCTATCTTGGGCCCCCTCTCCACTCATCTCTTCCAGGAGCACTGTGCTTGCCACCAGAGGCCCTTCCTGGTTGTGGGCCATGAAGATGCCCTCCCCTGCCCCAGTTTGCTGCCCAGTTCACAGGGCATTGCTTGTTTGGGGACACGTGCAGGGACCATCCAGCTGGCTGACCATGGCCTGGCACATACTTGGGGGAGGGGTGAAGGACATCTCCCACAAAGCCCCCACTGGTCCCTATTTCCTTGGGACCCCAAGGATTGGCCCAGCCCCTTCTGGAAGTCCACTGGGGCACTCAGAGGTCCAGGCAGCAGGTAGCAGCCTGGCCTTTCCTGCCCTGGGGCCTGTGAGCAAGTGGGTAGGTCATTGCAGCCCAGCACAGCACCTTCCTAATCCTAGGGGAAAGTGACTTGCTCAAGGCATGTGCCCAAGCTGGCCCCATCCAGATCCCTGTGATTTTGGGGACCCCATAAGAGGCCTGCAATAGGGCTCCCACTGTGAGGTCAGCTCCCAGCACCATGAGTGCCGTGGCCAAAAATTGGAGGAAGGACCTGGAGTCATGGAACAGTCAGGACGAGGGCCTCGACAGGCAGCTCTTTGTTCTCTCTGCCACCACTAGGGGGCACTGTCCTGGGAGGACATCCAGCTGCCAGGCCAGTCTGCCCACACAGATCAGATCAGATCAGATCAGTCTCTCAGTCGTGTCCGACTCTTTGCGACCCCATGAATCACAGCACGCCAGGCCTCCCTGTCCATCACCAACTCCCGGAGTTCACTCAGACTCACGTCCATCGAGTCAGTGATGCCATCCAGCCATCTCATCCTCTGTCGTCCCCTTCTCCTCCTGCCCCCAATCCCTCCCAGCATCAGAGTCTTTTCCAAGGAGTCAACTCTTCGCATGAGGTGGCCAAAGTACTGGAGTTTCACCCACACAGGGGTCACTCAATGATTACCCAGGACAGACAACATTCCAGGATCTGGGGGCCAGAGCCCAAGTCCAGCCCTTTGATGGGTGGCCATCCTGGTTGACCACCCCGCCCCCCCCACAATGAGCTAGCCTGCCACC
Source organism: Bos indicus x Bos taurus (assembly GCF_003369695.1). Classification (NCBI taxonomy): domain Eukaryota; kingdom Metazoa; phylum Chordata; class Mammalia; order Artiodactyla; family Bovidae; genus Bos; species Bos indicus x Bos taurus. Next base: position 51,743,343 of record NC_040094.1, read on the forward strand.
CAGTGTTGACATCTGCTCTGAGCTTAGGTGTGTGTGTTGGCGGGGAGGAGGGGGGGGGAGGGGAGCGCCAATGGGAGCAGGATGGCTGACCACCCCCCCTAGGCTGGCAGCCTTGGCCCACTCCTGAGGCCCCCTGGCCTCAGTTTCCTCATCTGTAAAGTGTGGAGAGTTCTAGAATCACTCGAGTGTGGCTATGAGGGCTCCATGCGATATGGGCGCCATCCCAGATGACATACTGGGAAGCAGAGCCCCTCAGAGCCCACTGGCTTCTCAGGAAGGTCCAGCACTAGCTCTTTGCCAGCCCTTCCATGGCCCTGCAGTGTTCTTATTATCCCACAGGCATTGTACCCTCATAGGCTCCCACTGTATGCTTGGGGTGCAGGGGGAGTTTGATCCTGGCTATGCTAGTCACGGAGGTGCTGGGCAGGGAGTTAACCTAAACTCCCACTGTTCTGTTACCACATCTGTGAGTATAGGGTGGCCTGTGGGGAACTGGCCCTGGATAGCTATCATCCCAGGGGAAGCAGTCTGTAGCAGGTTGAATGGTGGCCCGGAAAAGATGTGTTCTGGTCCCAGAACTTCAGCATGTGACCTTCCTTGGAAATAGGGACTTTTAAAAATGTATTTATACATTTGGCTGTTCCAACTTTTAGTTGTTGCACACAGGATCTTCAGTCTTTATTGTGGCATGAGAGATCTTTAGTTGCAGCACGTGGGATCTAGTTCCCTGATTGGGTATCAAACCTGTGCTCCCTGCATCGGGAGTTGTGGAGTCTTAGCCACTGGACAATCAGGAAGTCACTGGAAATAGGATCTTTATAGATGTAATTAATTAAGATGAGGTCACATGGGAGCGGGGTGGGTCTAGCCCAATAGGGCTGGTGTCTTTGGAAAAGAACCTGTGAAGACAGACCTGGGAGAAGGCCACGTGATGAAGGCGGAAGAGAGTGGAGTGATGTACCAATGGGCTGAGGGGCACCAAGGAGATCGCCACTAGATACCTGAAGCTGGAAAGGGTGGGTCAGGATTCTATCCAGGGCCTTTGGAGGGAGAAAAGCCCTGCGGACACCTTGATTTGGGCTTGTGGCCTCCAGAACTGTTGTCTCACGCCCCCAGTTTGTGGTCACTATGCAGCCCCAGGACAGACACATGGTCCGTCACACTGGCTACAGTGTGGACGCAGCAGGCTGGCTGAAGAGTCACCTGCCTTACAGGGTGGGCAGAGGGCATTCTGGGTGGAAGAGGGGGTCTGGTCTGACCGGCAGGATGGTGAGCAGGTCGGGGGAGACAGACTTGGAGGATGTTGGGTCTGGCCTGACCTGTGGGAAGATCGGGCAGGGAGCTGGGTAGAGAGTGACCAGTATGTCCCTTCTCCCCTTCCATGAGGGTCTACTGAGCTCCTGGACACGGGGCACAGTTAAGGGGCTGAGCTCCAGAGCCCAAGTGGACAAAGTTGCAGACCCTAGTGGGGCTGTGGGCCCACCAGGAGTGACAAGGCCCTTTCCAGGGTGGTGAGGGCCCACCGCCGGCCTCCATCATTCTTGGGGTGGCGTGATGTGCAGGAGCAGGGGAGTACCATCCCTCTCTGGGCCCAGCACCCCAGAAGCCTTATCTGGGGCTCAAGTGAGGGAATCAGAGGTTCTGGGATATTGGGCGATTGAAGTGGTAGGAGCTGGCCCCACCATAGGAATCGAGGGCTACCCTTAGGGTTAGTGCCCAGGGTCAGGGTCAGGGTGGGGTTTATTGCAGGGACAGGGTTATGGTTGGGTGGGTCAGGGTTAGGGGGTAGAATTCGTGTTGGTGAAGTCACAGAGTTAAGGTCAAGGTCAGGGCTCAGGTTAGGGTTAGTGTCGGGGTAATTGGAGGGAGAGGGTCATGGTGGGGTTGGTCAAGTTTCACAACGTGGATGGTGAGGTGCAGAGCTCCTATTTGTTGTTAGGATTTATTTTTATTCAGAAGTGTGTATCCTCTTGGCCTTTTTGGTTTACACATACACACACATCCCAGGGGCCCTTCACTGGGGCTGACCCAGCACCCATGTAGTTCATATGTTGTTTCTGATCCTCAAATCCACAGGGAATGGAAGGCATTATTTCTACGTTATGGAGAAGAGCAAACAGAGTCCCAGAAAACTGTAACAAGAGGAGTGGGCCTGGGGTTTAAAGCCGGACTGCCCTTTGAAGCTGGGCTGGGGGCAGTGATGCTGCCCAGGGCCTATGGGATATAGGTTAAAAGTCATGCGGATCCTCTATGGCTTCCCCAGGCAGGAAGGCAGGGCTATTTTCACATGGTTTCTGTGCACTGATAGGATCACATCTTCCATTTTCCAGGAGGCTTGAATTATTGATCTGCCTGATGTTTAATAACCCCAGACCTCCCTCTAAGAGCTGCCTCTTAAAGCAGAGCCTTTCTTACTATTAACTGTGTTGAGATGTCTGGCAGGAACAGCTTGAGGACTGGCCCTGTGCAGCTAGAATGCCATCAAGGTGGAGAAAACACAGATGGAGAGGAGAGGCTGGACCAAAGACTATGTCCCCCTCTCTGCTGCCACCACTGCCTCTGCGCCCATTACTTCCTGGAGTTCCACAGTGCGATTGGCCAGGCAGGCTGAACATGGGTGTCTCCATTTGTTCGGACAGCTGGTCCTCTTCAGCTCCAGTAGACCTTCAGATACTGGGGAAGAGGGTCTCTAAGGATGGGGGCTTTGACATAATGGTTTGCTCGTTGCCTCTGTGAGGTGGTATTTTTTTTTTTTAACTCGTAACTGGACACACAAACACCAAAGCACACAAGTTATGAGTGCACACAAACACGAATTTTCATAAGCCAAGCACACGGTGCAACAGCGCCCAGAACAAGGGCGCTGGCCAGAAAGGCCATCCTGCCATGCTGAGCCCCGCTCTTCCCGGACACGCAGAGCTCACTGCTTGCCCGCCTCTCCCGGGGCCCCCTCGCAGTGTCTGCCTGTTTCACTGCCGGAGGATCCACGAGTGAAGACGCAGTTCTCGTGGTCTCGGACTTTCACTCCGCTCCACGCCCACGTGCAGCCTGGGCCCCTCCCAGGTACAGCTCCCTGTAGGCCCCACCCCGACCCGTCAGAGCCGCCAACAGCCTCGGGGCTACGAGACCGGCGGGATCTCGAAACCCGGCCACCTGCCATCCAATGGTCGAGTCTTCCTCGCTCTGGTGTACCTACCTGCGCGCCGGCGGGGCGCGAAGAATCCGGAACCAGATGTCAGGGTTCCCGTTTCCGACCGGCGGAACCCGAGCGCTGGACCGAGAGCGCCCGGACGGCGGCTGACAGACTCAGGTTACCATGGCATCGCGGAGAGACAAAAGGCTGCTCGGGGCCAGCGTTCCAGGTGAGGCGCGGGCGCGGGGGCGACGCGGCGGGGCGCCGAGGGGCCCCAGGGGCCCGCGACGCCAGAAGGTGTGGCCCTTTGGGTCGCTTTTCACGGGCGTCGACTCTTTTCTTGGAAAAACCCGAGACGTCCAAGTCCTGCCAGACGCCGCGCACTCCCTTGGGGCCACCCTGCAGGGCTGTGGGCACGAGAGCGGTGCCGGGCCCGCGGAGCCCGGTACACAGAGCCCGCCCGGGCTCTTCTCTGCAGCGCCCGTGTCGCAGGCGGGGTGGGAAGGCTGGGCGTTCGCTGGCGCCACACTTTGAGTGCTCTGCGTTGTTACTCGACCCCTTCAGGAATCTGAAGTGGTGGGCGCTGCAGAGATGGGAGAGTTTACCGGTTCCACAGCCAGTGAGGACAGGTTCAGACCCAGGCAGCCTGGTCCAGAAAAACTAAAGAAAAAAAATTGAGATTTACAAAAGAGTTGCAGAAGAAGGATAAAGATTGCCTCGGTACTTTTACCGAGGTGTCCCCAAATGTTAATCTCGTCTGTTCAGTTCAGTTCAGTTCAGTCGCTCAGTCATGTCCGACGCTTTGCAACCCCATGAATCGCCGCACGCATCACGAACTCCCGGAGTTCACTCAGACTCATGGCCATCCAGCCATCTCATCCTCTGTCGTCTCCTTCTCCTCCTGCCCCCAATCCCTCCCAGCATCAGAGTCTTTTCCAGTGAGTCGACTCTTAGCAGTAGGTGGCCAAAGTACTGGAGTTTCAGCTTTAGTATCATTCCTTCCAAAGAAATCCCAGGGCTGATCTCCTTCAGAATGGACTGGTTGGATCTCCTTGCAGTCCAAGGGACTCTCAAGAGTCTTCTCCAACACCACAGTTCAAAAGCATCAATCTTCGGCGCCCAGCCTTCTTCGCAGTCCAACTCTCACATCCATACATGACCACAGGAAAAACCATAGCCTTGACTAAACGGACCTTTGTTGGCAAAGTAATGTCTCTGCTTTTGAATATGCTATCTAGGTTGGTCATAACTTTCCTTCCAAGGAGTAAGCGTCTTTTAATTTCATGGCTGCAGTCACTATCTGCAGTGATTTTGGAGCCCCCAAAAATAAAAGTCTGACACTGTTTCCACTGTTTCCCCATCTATTTCCCATGAAGTGGTGGGACCGGATGCCATGATCTTCGTTTTCTGAATGTTGAGCTTTAAGCCAACTTTTTCACTCTCCACTTTCACTTTCATCAAGAGGCTTTTGAGTTCCTCTTCACTTTCTGCCATAAGGGTGGTGTCATCTGCATATCTGAGGTTATTGATGTTTCTCCCGGCAATCTTGATTCCAGCTTGTGTTTCTTCCAGTCCAGTGTTTCTCATGATGTACTCTGCATGTAAGTTAAATAAACAGGGTAATAATATACAGCCTTGACGTGCTCCTTTTCCTATTTGGAACCAGTCTTTTGTTCCATGTCCAGTTCTAACTGTTGCTTCCTGACCTGCATACAGATTTCTCAAGAGGCAGATCAAGTGGTCTGGTATTCCCATCTCTTTCAGAATTTTCCACAGTTTATTGTGATCCACACAGTCAAAGAGGCTTTGGCATAGTCAATAAAGCAGAAATAGTTCTTTTTAGCAAACTGAGGAAACTTAACTCATACAAAACCATGATCTAATGTACAGGATTTATTGAGACTCAGCAATTATCCCACGGATGACTTTTCTCTTTTACAAGATCCAATCCAGGACCGTCCGTGTTTTCTTTCTTATTCTTTAATCTGGAGCACTTCCTCAGTCATTCCTTGACTTTTATGAGTCAATTATTTTGTAGAATGCCCCTCAGTTTGGGTTTATCTGATGTTCCCTTATGATTACTTTTAAGTTGTGCATTTTTGGTAAGAAGAACCTTACCTGTGAAATTGTGTTTTTCTCTGCATCAGGAGTGGTATAGTGTCGATTTGTCCCATTACTGCTGATACTAACTTCGGTCGTTTGTGTTAGGAGATATCTACAAGGTGTTTCCATCATTGAATTACCATTTTTCCCGTGGGGAGTTAGTTACTTTGAAAGTGTGTAAATATATTGTTTAAAATCACTAATTTTAGCATACAGAAGTGAGCATTTTCTGAAACAATTGTTAAGTGTTGCTTTTGCCACAGAGTGATTTTTTCATTTCCATTATTTTTACTTTTAAGTTGGAATTCTACTGTAAGGAAGAACCTTCCATATTTTAATTTATTCAGTTATTTATCTTGGCGTGGACATTTTAATTTTATTTCATAGGTTGTAGACCATTACTAATGGCTTCCAAGGTGACTCTGGTAAAGAATCTGCCTGCCAATGCATGAGACTCGAGAGATGGGGGTTCAATCCCTGGGTCAGGAAGATCGCCTGGAGCAGGAAATGGCAACCCACTCCAGTATTCTTGCCCGGAAAATTCCATGTACAGAGGACCCTGGCCAGCTACAGTCGATGGGGTTGCAAAGAATCACACAAGACTGAGCGTGCACACACAGAAATCCATTACTGTCATTTATTCTGTTGCTCTGTTGTGCAGATTGGGCCCATTCAGGTTGGCTTCCGTGTCCTTTTTAGCCTATCCCCAACATTTTGAGCACTTCCTTATTTTCTGGTACCATAGGATATTCTGGACTCAATCTTGTGCTTTCCTTGACCTAACCTGGAATCAGAAATTTCTCTAAGGAGTGTTGGTTCCTTTTAATTTAGAAGATTTTTTTTTTTAGAAACCAAGATCTTTGGAGGTATGCTCATTGCTACTGGAGGATTATTACTTCTTGGCTGTCTCAATGGGTAGTACTAGGAAACATAAATTTGTGTATACCCTATACATCTGTATCTATTTCTATATCTGTATATATATTAAAAACTGAGGTTATACCTCCAATTTCAATCAGTCACCACAGGGTTCTTTCTATTAATACATTCCTTTTTGCTCTCTAACTCTGGCTCCCATTGTCTCAGTCTGGTCTGGTCTTTGTCCCCCAGTCATGTCTGACTCTTTGCAACCCCAGAGACTATAGCCCACCAGGCTGCTCTGTCCATGGAGTTCTCCAGGCAAGAATACTAGAGTGAGTTGCCATTTCCTTCTCCAGGGGATCTTCTCGACCCAGGGATCGAACCTACATCTCCTGCACTGGCAGGTGGATTCTTTACTGCTGAGCCACAGGGAAGCCCTATTGTCCTCAGCGTGTTTGCCTTTTTGCTCAGTCCTAGACTAGTTTCAGTATTGCCAAGCCATATTTCTGTGAAAAACAAACCTACTTAAGTAGAGTATGATATTTGCATGTGATTGTTTTTTATTTTTTCTTTAAATATATAGTCAAAATCTATTTTACAAAGTTGCCTTAGTGTATTTATGTTATTAATTTGTAATAAAGTTAGGTTCATTTGTTTCTGGTTATATTTCACTTTGAGTCCTTATTGATTCCACTCCCCACCCCCACCCCCCGTGCTGTGCAGTTTGTGGGATCTTAGTTCCCCAACCAGGGATTGAACCTGGGCCCTCGGTGAAAGCACGGAGTCCTGACTACTGGACTGCCAGGGAATTCCCAAGTCCTTATTGATTTTAAGTCTTGGTATATGAAACATTTATGTGGTTCTAAAAGTATGAGCAGATTATCAGCTCTTAACTACAAGACTGTTCCGCTTATCTCCTATCATTTATTTGCTTTTTTGGGTGGGGTGGGGGAGGCATAGGAATTTGGCAGCTGTAAATTTGGATAAAAAAAAGCGCTATATTCTCCTCACTTGAACAGTATCCCTCATCCCCAGCAAGTTCCAGTGATGGAATTAAGATCCATCTGCTGCTCTTCTCTCACCTCAGGTTTTACAAATGGTTGTGGGTACTATTTGGCAGTCCGTGAAGGACAGGAGTCACAGGCCCATAATTTTCACCCTCTGGATCCCCTTAATGATCACCTGTACTGAGCTTCGTTCACTCAGGGGTTCCAGAGGGTGCCAGCCTTGAGTTCTTTGTCCCGAATACAGAGATGAGCCGTCTCTGGACTTTCTTTCAAGTCCCACAAACATGTTTCATAGATTGAGCTTATTAAATATATTTACAGAGCACCAGTAAGACAACATTCTGTATCTGACTTTGAGCCTTTACAAACGGCGTTTTGGGTAACTGCTTAGGTTTTATTGAGGTCATGCAATGTATTTTCAGTTAAGTACTTGTCAGTGTTTATTCTAAAACAGTTGCTCTGAGTTTTTGGTCAGGTGAACAAAAGTATGATCAGTTCCATTGTCATATCTGCAATCAGGTAGCCTGTGAGTTCCTCTCTGACTTGGACATGCGTTGCTCTAATGATTTGGTCATCTTGGCAAGGGCTGAGATTGGCAAGGACAGAATCATTTTCCCAGGCTCCTGCCCTATATATCTGGCTTGCAGTCCCAACAGACAGAATGCCAGAGAGGTGGGGCCCTGCCAGGGCAGAGCAGGGCAGGGCAGGCCCATCTGCAGAGCCCACTTGGTTTGGAAAGCCTTTTCTCTTCCATGGAGCTCCTTTTCATAATTCCTTAGGACTCATCCTTTGCCCCAAACTCTTTTTAAGTATGATACTGGCTGTCAGGAGATGCTTGGCCTTTCCTCCTCGCAGCCCTTTCCCTGTTGTTATCCGTGAAGAGACACCTCGGAGTCTCTCACTGCCTGGGCAGGCCGACTTCTGAGCCTTTTTCTTCCTGGTCCCTTTGATCTGACAAGGATGGTCCTGCACGGTCAGGGTCAACCGCTGCAGACCACTGCTGGGTTTGGGGTAAGAGAGTGAGTGAGTGCCCAAGCTCTTCCGCACTGTCCACTATCTACTGTGTAGTCTGGCGGCGTCAGTGCACCAGGGGTGCCTTCCAGCTCACTCAGGACTGAGGTGTTCTTCCAGATGGGGCTTCTGCTGCTTGTGTCTGCAGCCTGCAAATTTTCCATGTTTGGGAAACCAAGGCTTTCGTGAGGAGTAATTTCCCTCTTCCTAAAACCCAGGGGTTTCCAAGGGCCTTTTAGAACTGACAGATTACTCTTCTTTAGATTTAAAAAAACAAAAACGAAGTTTAGAAAGCTCAGCATTTTACAGATGAGAACATCAGAGTGATGAGACGACCTAGCATAGTCCTGCTGAGCCCACTGGTTCTCTTTGAAGACCGTGAGTGCTATGGGCCAAGCTGAGTTGACAGCGGGCTCCCCACCTACCACCTACCAGTTTCCCCAGTTTTGTTTGGTCCCTCCCGGAAACTGGATGCTTGCTGGGGATGCCTGCTGGCTGACAGACAGATTGGGTCCAGATTTTGAATCTGGTGTTTAATAAAAGCTGTTAATCTCAGCCTCGGCGCTTTTAGGATTTATAACGGAAGCAGGGCAGGCTGTCTGTGTTGGAGTGGGAAGGAAAGGAGCGCGAGCGCCGGGCATGTCAGGGTGCAGTGGAGCGCGCACAGTAGAAGCTGGTTTCTTTCTGGGGATTTTATTTATTTTTTGGCAGTGCTGGGTTTTCACTGCTGTGCGGGCTTTTCTCTGGTTGCAGAGAGCCAGGGCAACTCTCTAGTTGCAGTGTGCGAGCTTCTCATTTCGGTGGCTTCTCTTGTTGTGGAGGATGGGCTCTAGGACATGCTGGCTTCATCAGTTGCGGCATGTGGGCTCAGCCGTTGTGACTCGCTGGCTCTAGAGCACAGACTCGATAGTTGTGGCACACGGGCTTAGTTGCTCAGAGGCATGTGGGATCTTCCCAGATCAGGGATTGTACCCGTGTCTCTTGCACTGGCAGGCGGATTCTTGACCACTCAGCCACCAGAGACGCCCCCTAGATGTCTTCATATACTGTGCCAAACAGGTTGAACTCTTTTTTCAACAAGGCCATGTGCCGTGGGCACAGTATCACATGATCAGATTTTTATACTGGAAGCATAATTCCCATGGGTGGCTGTGCGATCGGTGCATTTAAGAGGCAAGCCTACGGGCGTCCTTAGAAGAGGGAGCCCTTTTGACCTCACAGACCTTGGCCTGCTGTCTCCATAAAGAACCATAGTGATGACTCACGGGCACTTCATCAATGATCACAGTAGCATCAGTATCATTTAAAGTTGTATATTTGCTTAAAGACTGATTCTTTGCCTGTGATTGTGCATAGGTATGTGAGTGGCCTGTGAATGCATGATTTCTGTTGACAAGTGAGTCCTGTGCCAGACCCCAGAACTTGCTAGGCCACCCACCAGCTCGCACTCACACAGCCCCACCATAGGCAGTCAGGTTTGTGCATATGTTGGGGTTTGTGGGGGCCCAGCCATTAGATGTCCAATTAGTGTGGGTGAACCTGAAATTTTAGAGGTCACCGAGTCACCTTGTTATCTCACTGAACTTTGCCTGAGCTTGGTGGCCAGCCTGACCTGCCGGAACCCTGGTTTCCCAGTGGTCCTGGGCACCCTGCACCAGGGCAGGGGCCACAGCTGAGCAGGATGTGAACCTCCTGAAGGCTAAGCAGAGCCACTTCTGCCATTTCCTGCTGCAGGCTGGGGCCTCCAACCACTCCCAGAAGTTACCTCCTCCTCCCTTTGTTTCTGTGCATCTCTGTCTTGTCCCAGCAAGGATGACAACTCTTTGGGGTGGGGACCTGGCCCCTATTTCTCCAGCAGGTGAAACAGCTCCTGACATGTAGTGAGTGCTGAATAAATACTTGTTAAATGAATAAATGAATGGATTTAAGAAAGTTTGCTATGTCTGTGCGAATTTTACAGTACTTAATATCATGTTTCTCTGGCTACAGCGATACACATCCTGCATGGAATAGAAGCAAGCATTTGTTCTCTGCTTCAGTGTGCCAGGCATTGGGGAACAGAACAGTGTACCCAGGACACACGGCAGGACATACTCGGGGAATCCCCTCAGCTGTCTGCGTGGGAGAAATACTTGGCACCTGACTGAATTTGAAGCCAGTAACTCCAGTTTTTTACTGAATTCAAAACTTGTTAAAGTGAATGTCGGTTTTCCTGTAGTTCATTGATACCTCCAGTAACACCTGTAAAGCTAAAGTTATTGTCGATCTAGAGTGACCGGAGCTGAAGGGCTGGCAATCAGAGTGTGGGGGGCTAGGGTATGTTGGAGTGGGGGAAGCCGCGGACGGGGTGGCAGAGGTGGGCCAGGCGAACTCAGTGGGTGCAGGGCTGTCCTCTGTGGCGGAGCACACAGGGCTGTGGGCACTTTAAGGAAGCCAAGCCTTTGGAGGAGGAGGAAGAAGGGTCTGGAAGGGCCCCAGGGAGCAGAGATATCTGCCTTCCCCCAGTTCCTCTGCTCTAGCCCCAGAGCCCCACGTTTATGATTGTCCTGGGATTTTTTTTTTCTATTTAGTTATTTAGTACATACTTTTGAGCGCCTCCTGTGTGCTGGAGTTCCAAGTATGGAATACCAGGTGGAACGTGTAGGAAAGAATGACACATAAGCAGTAAACCGCCGGCTCCTGACAAGCGCCAAGTGGAGAATTTGAATGTGAATGGGGCTCCGTCCTTGCACCAGTTTTGGAGGACTTCCTGGAGCGACACTTGAGTTGGTCTCAGTGACAGGAAGGAGCCGACATGTTGGTTTCCAGGCAGAGGGGCAGCTGACTGACAAGAAAGATTAGGCACCTCCCAGCCCCAAGGGTGGTGATCCAGGGACTGAGGAACAGGAAGCCCTTGTGGGTGTGGTGGCGAGGGAAGGCTTTTTTTTTTAACCCATCCCTTTGGTGGCCGTAAAAGGGCAGGTGTGTAGCAGAGGCGCCAGTTCAGGGTCTGGAGTCAGCGAGGCTCCAGGTGAGAGACGAGGGCGGCTGAAGGGCGGCCTGGGTGAGAGAGCAGGAATACAGGCTAGTTCCAGGCGTTTGGCTTGGGCAGCTGGATAGGGGCGTGCCATTGACAAGCTGAGGGCCATGGGGGCAGGGGCACACAGAATCAAGGGTGGCAGGCCCCGGGGTCTCCGTCAGGTGCCTGTGGGCAGGCTGAGACTGCCTAGCAGGAGCGGGCATGGAGGCCGGAGCTCTGCCCAAGGTCGGCCCAGCGGAGCTCCCCTCTGCTCCAGAGCCCTGGGGGGAGGCCGCCACCCGTCCCTGGTTAGGATAGCGCTATCAGGACACTTGCTTCCTCCTCCCTCCCTACTCTCAGAGGCCTGCTTCCTCCCTGATGCCCCTCGTCAGGGGTGCTTCCTCCGCCACGCAGTTATCAGCACACGCCTAGTGGACTTCTTATTCAGTTTCCACACGGACTGCCAGGGATTAGTGCCGGCCCCACAGGATGCCCCTGGCAAGTCCAGGGTGTCGTCTGTGCTTCTCCCGGCTGCTCTGAATCAGGGCAGGACCCCTCTCCTCAGGTTCAGTAATGTCCCAGAGCAGCTCACAGAACTCTGGGAAGTGTTCACTTACTAGATCACCAGTTTATTGTAAGTGGACACAATTCTGAGCGGCCAGATGGAAGAGCCGTACAGGACAAGGTAGGCGGGAGGGGCTGGGAGCTCGCACCCCCTCTCCCCCAGCACACTGTCCTCCGTGTTTCCACACCTTCACCAGCCTAGAGACTCTCCGAATCTGGTAGTTCAGGGATTTTTATGGGTGCTTTTGAACATATGCATAATAATTAGTCAAGCCCGTTCACCTGCCTTCACTGATCAAGGTGGTTTTAAGACTTGGATATCCTGCCAGCAACATGTAACCTAAACAATGTTTGCCTGAGTTGTTTTCCGGGACTTGGAGCCAGCTGCATCTAGTTTGAGCTGAGCCAGTTAAGACTGGATAAGATCGCTGACCCTCCAAAAGGACAAGTAGGAATGTCCGTTTGGTGACTTTTTGACATCGTAGAGTCAAAAACCCCACCCTCAACATGTGCAGAGGGGGACTTCCCTGAGGGTCTGGGCCCTGGTCCCTGGAACTGCTGAGCCCACATGCTCTGGAGCCCGCGCACCACAACGCAAGAGATGCCCATACCCCTCAGTAAAGTACCCTGCGTGTCGCAACTAAGCCTGATGCGGCCACGTGAGTTAATGAATTTAAAATAAACTTATGAGAACATCCTAGTGTGTAACTAGGATACTGTGGATAATAATAACTAGGATAACTGTGAAGATTGATTACCGGTCTTCTTTTTAATATTGACTTACTTGACTGCACTGAGTCTTAGTCATTGATTGCAGAATCTAGTTCCCTGACCAAGGATTGAACCCAGGCGCCCTACATTGGGAGTGCAGAGTCTTAGCCACTGGGCCACCAGGGAAGTCCCATTTCCCCTTTCCTCATGCTCCCCACACCTCTGACTCCCCTGCTTCTTTATTCCTGATCTCATAAATACCCCAAGCTGCTTGCCTCTGGGGGGGTGGATTTGAAATCCATCGGTCACTTGACTGTCTTACAAATAAAGACTGCAAACCTTTTTGTCTAAGGGAGTTTTGTTGTATGGGGGCAAAATGAATATAGTTGCCAGCCAGGAGGTTAAGTCCAGAGGGACTTTTTACCTGTGGCTAGTCGGCATCCCCCCTTCGGAGAAGGCAGTGGCACCCCACTCCAGTACTCTTGCCTGGAAAATCCCATGGACGGAGGAGCCTGGTAGGCTCCATGGGGTCGCTGAGAGTCGGACACAACTGAGCGACTTCACTTTCACTTTTCACTTTCATGCATTGGAGAAGGAAATGGCAACCCACTCCAGTGTTCTTGCCTGGAGAATCCCAGGGATGGTGGAGCCTGGTGGGCTGCCATCTCTGGGGTCACACAGAGTCGGACACGACTGAAGTGACTTAGTGGCAGCAGCAGCAGTCGGCCCCTTGCCGGTCCTGAAAGACTGTGGTCAAGTCTGAGCAGCTGCCTGGTCTGTTTTTTTCCAGGGACTGGCCCCTGAATCTCCCCAGGAAGGTGCTGCTGAGATTTGGTGCTTAGTTTTGTTTTGCAGCAAAGAGACAGGTTTTGGGTTTTGAGTATTTGGGTTTGGAAAATGTCTTTTGGTTGAGTAACCTCCTTTAAGGAAATGCACTTGTGCCTAGATTGTTTGGCTGCTGCTGCTGCTAAGTCGCTTCAGTTGTGTCCGCGTCTATGTGACCCCATAGACGGCAGCCCATCAGGCTCCCCCGTCCCTGGGATTCTCCAGGCAAGAACACTGGAGTGGGTTGCCATTTCCTTCTCCAGTGCATGAAAATGAAAAGTGAAAGTGAAGTCGCTCAGTCATGTCTGACTCCTAGCGACCGCATGGACTGCAGCCTACCAGGCTCCTCCGTCCATGTGATTTTCCAGGCAAGAGTACTGGAGTGGGGTGCCATCACCTTCTCCGGATTGTTTGGCAGTCTTGTGCAAATCATGGGTTGGAGGCCCACCTGGCAGGATTTTGACAATCCTGACTAGATTATACAGGCTGATTAAACCATTAGCCATTGGTAATTGATTTCAGCCTCCAGCTCCTCTCAGCTCCCTGAAGGTTGGGAGGTGGAACTGCAAGTTTCAACCCTCTAATCCTGTGGTTAGTTCCGCTGGCAACCAGCCCTCATTCATTGGTTATCCAAGGGCTTTCCAAACTCACATCATTAACTGACTCAGGTGTGGTTGAAAGAGGTTTGTTATAAATAATGGGAGACATCGTTTCACCCAGAGTTTTTTTTAGAAACTAGGAACAAAAACTCAGTATAACTAAAGACACCTGTTTAGCTCCTGTCATTTAGGAAATAAGGGTTTTAGGAGCCTGATGCCAGGAACCGTGGATGAAGACCAGTGTTTGCATCTGTTACTCTTGTGCCTGTGCCCTCTCCCTGTGGGGTGGGGCGGGGACTCCCCTCTGTGCCTCCTCTCTGGTGGAGTAACCCTGAGACTGGCTGGGCTGGAAGTGCATGCATCTCTTCCCCTCCGTGAGCCTGGCCCACACCCCCAGTGGACACCAGGCAAGAGTTGTGGATGGATATTTGTGTCCGAATTGAGCTCATCTCGGACCCCTGAGGATTTAGGGGTGCAATGACCAGTCTTAAGAAATAATGGTATTTGTCACACAGTTGCTGATGAGAGCATCTCCTGTGTAAGGTTCAGGGGGTCAGCACAGCAGGCCTGTGGGCCAAACTCAGCCTACCATTTTCTATCTTCTTTGGCTGCTTTCATGCAGAGTTAAGGCATTTCCATAGAGACCCTGTGCCCCACAAAGACCCAAATATTTACTTACCGGCCCGAAAAGGAACAAAGCTTGCCAGGCCCTGCCCTGCACAGTTCGTTGCCCTTACAGGAAGAACTACATAAGGAATTTGCCTAGATCTGTAAATGCCAGTGGCTTCGCCCGGGAGATCGCCGTACTTTTTCCACATGGAAGATGCAAATCCCATGATGGGTCCTGTCTTCCTTTGTGCTTTGCCTTCTAACAAGCCGCCCTTAGTACTTAGTAATTACCCGGCTGTTATTGCCCAATCCACTGTGCTTCATGTTGTGTTTTCTTATTTTATTTTTCTGTGTTCTGACCACTGCTGTGCTCAGCTCAGAGAAACAAATGTCTAGAAAGCTTGTTTCATTTTCCCACTGTCCACTGGGGTAGCCCAGCACACAGCACACATCTTCCAGAAAACACACCCTTATAGTTTGTTTAGTCCTGACGGAATATTTTGGGAGTCTGCAAATAGAAACCCAGACCATTCTGACAATTTCTCCTCTACTTTGTTTTTTCATATTGCTACCAGGATGTTATAGTAATAATTTTGATTACAATAGATAATTTTTTGGTGGGGTATGTATGGACTTGTTTTTTGTTTTTTTGTTGTCTTCCTCTAGAGTTTTATGTGTTGTACCATTAGTGATCACCTTTCACAGGGCAAAGAGTTCCCAACTCATCAACTAGGCAAGGCTTGGGCTGTCTGAGGACACAGGGCTGTCTGAGGATACAGGACTGTCTGCTTCTGCGGTGCTGGGGGCAGCAGCTCTGCAGGGGTCTGAGTTGAGGCCCCTCAAAGCACTCCATCACAAGAAACCCGATGCCATCAAAGCCTTGAACAACATGAAAAGTTTGTCCATTTCTTACCTCCACTGAGTTTTGGAAAGTAAGGGTTCATGGTAGAACTGTTGTTGGTTTTTGTTAGTAATTTCAGGAGTGAAATGAACTTCATGTCTCTGAAAAAAGTAGTGTTCTTTCTGGTTCAGGGAGTGTTTACTGTCAATGTAATGCTTAAAAAAAACAAACAAAAAAAGACCCTCAGGTTCTCTTGTTCTTGTTTCTGAGTTTGCCCGTGGATATTTACTTTACTTTGACCAAGGGAGACCAATATTGATGCTGCTGGTACCCCTCAGGGGAGGGGCTACATGGAACCTTCACAACCCACAGGGTGTCTTCACAGGCCCCTGAAATCCTGTTCCTGTTAGAAATTTCCCTCTGTCAGGAGGAGTTCTGTGAATGTGTATTGACCCTGTGGGTTGAGATGGCCTGGGACCGTATGTCTTTTCATCTTAAAAAAAGACCCTCTCAAAGTGAATCAGACATTTCAGATGCTTTGAGGACAGTGATACACAGAAGTTACG
The DNA here is from genome assembly GCF_003369695.1 of Bos indicus x Bos taurus. Lineage (NCBI taxonomy): Eukaryota > Metazoa > Chordata > Mammalia > Artiodactyla > Bovidae > Bos > Bos indicus x Bos taurus. Next base: position 51,759,171 of record NC_040094.1, read on the forward strand.
GCCAGACCCCACCTGGCCTTCCTGGAAAAGCCCTCACAGAGCCAGGCATCACTCACATTCCACCGTCTGTCCCGGAAGATGCTCATGGCACCTGGGCCAGCCTGCATCCCTCCGGGCCTGCTGTGTATCTGGTGGAGCGTGACCCATGGCCTCAGACTCGCTGCATAAATCAACCAGGGAGATATCACTCCCACTCCATCCCCACTCCACGCCCCCACAAGCGGTTTTGCACGTGACAATCCACCCCATCTCCGCCGGTGCTGGGACCAGGACAGTCATGGAGGTGCCCGGGTGGGGAGCAACTCTCGGCAGCCCTGCCCCACGTGTGGGCATCCTCAGTGGACATGGGAAGCAACAGATCTCCAGACACTTGTTGGAAATTTGACAGAGTGGTTTTATGCTGTTGAATCTATTAAAAAATTGGAGTGGTGTATTATGTATTTTTTTCCCTTTTTTTCCTAGCACTTCATTGTGTTTTTAAAAACGTGTCTGTGCACGATAGATTGGACCCAAGAGCAGAAGAGTATGCTCCTGGATGGTGGATCTCCAGAGCTTCATTCCAGCTCCAGGACTAGAGCATGGGGGTGGGAATGGGGCACTGGCTTTCCGGAGCCACATGGGACTGGCTGGAGCAGCCTTGGGTTTTCATTTGCAAAACAGAGCACTTCATGAAACTGGAAATGGCAACCCACTCCAGTGTTCTTGCCTGGAGAATCCCAGGGACCGCAGAGTCTATGGGGTCGCACAGAGTTGGACACGACTGAAGTGACTTAGCAGTAGCAGCAGCAGCAGTAGCACCTCTAAGTGAGCAAACAACATTCCCCGTCTTTCCTTCTCTTCCCTCTGTGATCCTGCACTTCCTGTGTGTTCCCTCTGCTGCAGGGTGAGGAGAGGGTAGAAAGAGCCTTGGAGTCTGGGTCTGTGTGCCCTTGCCCTGCTGGACCCTAAAGGAGCTGCCTTTGGCTCTCCAGAATTCACGGTGTGACCAGATGGCTGGTAGCTAGTCAGAGCATCCTCCTGCCTTAGTGGCAGCAGGCACTAAGGTGGGGATCTGAGGTGGGCGTTGTGGAGCACAGGTTTCCTAGCAGTGAACCCAGTGCCCGCCTTCTCTTTGCTGCAGTTGCTGACATGATGCCCCCACCCTCAGAGCAGGACCTGAACGCCCTGCTGGCTCGCAAGGAGGAGGAGTGGCGAGCGCTGCAGGCCCAGCGCACCCAAATGCAGGAGGTGGCCCTGCAGGACACACAGCGCCGACTGGAGGAGGCTCAGGGGAAGCTGCGGCACCTGCGGGAGGACTTCATCTACAACCTGCAGGTGCTGGAGGAGCGGGACCGGGAGCTGGAGCGTTACGATGCCGCGTTCGCCCAGGCCCGAGGGCTGGAGGAGGCCAGGCAGGCCGAGGTGAGCGAGCTCAAGATCGAGGTGGCCAAGCTGAAGCAGGCGCTGGCCAGTGAGGCCCAGCGGCTGGAGGACCTGCAGCAGCAGTACCAGCAGAGGCTGCAGGAACACCGCCTGGAGCTGGAGCGGGTCCACAGGTGAGGGCCAGCGGACCCCACGCCCCTGCCCTCCATGGGCCTCCTTCCCCACAGGGCTGCCCGGCTCCCACCTGCTCAGTGTTTGTCACAGGAAGGCAGGCAAGGCCATACCTGGATGTTTTTTTCTGGGTCCCAGTGCAGCTGAAATTAGTGGAGATTGGTTTAACTATTTGAAATTTTTTCCATGAGTTACAAATCTGAATTATTGTAATAAAACATATTTGAGCTTATAATTACAGTAAGTCCCCTACATATGAATGATACTCTGTTCTGAGGGCCTGTTTGTAAGTCCGACAAAGTTAGTCCAGGTACAGCTGGTAACTCGTCAGAGCATCCTCCTGCCTTGGTGGCAGCAGGCACTTAGGTGGGGATCTGAGGTGGGCTCTGAGTACTGTAATTGGTTTATAGTACTTTCCACACAAATAATACATAAAAAACAAAAATAAAACATTAAAAAAATTTTATTGTAGTATAGTTGTTTTATAGTGTTAGTTTCTACTGTACAGCAAAGTGAATACGTGTGTGTGTGTGTATATACATATAATTTTTTTAATTTCCTTCCCGTTTAGGGTACCACAGAGCTCTGAGTAGGGTTCCCTGTGTTATACAGTAGGCTCTCACTAGATATCTTATACGTAGTATCAGTAGTGTATATACAGCAATCCCAGTCTCCCAATTCACCCTGCTCCCTCAGCTTTCCTCCTTGGCATTCATATGTTTGTTCTCTACGTCTGTGTCTCTATTTCAGCTTTGCAAATAAAATCATTTTTACCATTTTTCTAGATTCCACATATAATGTTAATATATGTTACTTGCCTTCCCGTTTCTGACTTATTTCACTCTGTGTTACAGTCCCTAGGTCCATCCACGTCTCTACAAATGACCCAATGTCATTCATTTTTATGGCTGAGTAATATTACACTGTATATACGTACCACTTCTTTATCTGTTTCTCTGGCGTTTTTTTGCTTGGTTGGTTTTTTGTCGTTTTAAAACTTTTTTACTTTTTAGCTGCACCATGCAGCATTGTGGAACTTTAGTTCCCCAATCAGGGATTGAACCCGCACCCCCTGCATTGGAAGCGTAGAGTCTTCATCACTGGACCACCAGCGAAGTCTCTGCCTCTTCCTCTGTTGAAGGACATTTAGGTTGCTTCTGTGTCCTGACTATTGTAAATAGTATTGCAATGAACATTGGGGTGCATGTGTCTTTTTTGAATTATGTTTTTCTCTGGGTATATGCCCAGTAGTGAGATTGCTGGGCCATATGGTAGTTCTATTTTTAGTTTCTTAAGGAATCTCCATATTGTTCTCCGTAGTGGCTATATTAATTTACATTTCCCCCAACAGTTCAGGAAGGTTCCCTTTTCTTCATACCCTCTCCAGCATTTATTGTCATGGATTTTTGATGATGGTCTTCTGACCAGTGTGAAGTGATACCTCATCGTAGTTCTGATTTGCATTTTTCTAATAATTAGAGATTTTTTAACATCTTTTCTTCATGTGTTTGTTGGTCACTTGTGTGTCTTCTTTGGGGAAATGTCTATTTAAGTCTTCTGCCATTTATTTTTGATTTCTGAGCTGCATGAACTATTTGTGTATTTTGGAGACTAATATTTTGTCAGTTGCTTTGTTTGTAAATACTGGCTCCCATTCTGAGGGTAGTCTTTTCATCTTGTTTATGGTTTCTCTTGCCACTATTATTCAAAATAGTTTTGAAAGTCCTGGCCATGGTAATCAGAGAAGAAAAAAAAATAAAAGGAATCCAAATTGGAAAAGAAGAAATTAAACTGTCACTGTCTGCAGATGACATGATACTCGACATAGTAGTAGCAGCAGTTTAGTCGCTAAGTCGTGTCCGACTCTTGCGACCCCATGGACTGTAGCCCGCCAGGCTTTTCTGTCCATGTGATTCTCCAGGCAAGAATACTGGAGTGGATTGCCATTTCCTTCTCCAGGGGATCTTCCCGACCCAGGAATTGAACCGGGGTCTCCTGCACTGCAAGCAGATTCTTTACCAACTGAGCTACGAGTGAAACCCAATACTCTACATAGAAAATCCTAAAGATGCCACCAGGAAACTACTAATAGCTAATCAATGAATTTAATAAAGTTGCAGAATACAAAATTAATACTCTATAACCTTTTGCATTCTTATACACTAACAACAAAAGATCAGAAAGAAAAATCAAGGAAATAATCCCATTTACTGTTGCAACAAAAAGAAGAAAATATCTCAGAATCAACCTACCTAAGGAGGCAAAAGACCCATATGTACTAAACTACAAGATAGTGATTAAAGAATTCAAAGATGACACAAACAGATGGAGAGATATACCATGTTCTTGGATTGGAAGAGTCAATATTATGAAAATGACTATACCACTCAAAGCTATCTACAGATTCAATGCAATCCCTGTAAAATTACCAATGGCATTTTTCACAGAACTAGAATAGCAACAGCAACAAAAAAAAAATGACAATTTGTATAGAAGCATAAAAGGCCCTGGATAGTCAAAGCAGTCTTGAGAAAGAGAAATAAAGCTGAATCAAGCTGTCTGACTTCAGACTGTACTGCAAAGCTACAATAATGAAGAATCTATAGTGCTAGCACAAAAACAGAAATAGAGATCTGTGGAGTAGGATCAAAAGGCCAGAGATAAACCCATGCACCTATGGTCACCTAACCTATGACAAAGGAGTCAAGATTTTTGATGGTAGCCATTCTGACCAGTGTGAGATGATACCTCATTATAGTTTTCATATGCGTTTTTCTGATAATTAGTGATTTTGAGCATCTTGAGAGTCCCTTGGACTGCAAGGAGATCCAACCAGTCCATTCTGAAGGAGATCAGCCCTGGGATTTCTTTGGAAGGAATGATACTAAAGCTGAAACTCCAGTACTTGGCCACCTTATGTGAAGAGTTGACTCATTGGAAAAGACTCTGATGCTGGGAGGGATTGGGGGCAGGAGGAGAAGGGGACGACAGAGGATGAGATGGCTGGATGGTATCACTGACTCGATGGACGTGAGTCTGAGTGAACTCTGGGAGTTGGTGATGGACAGGGAGGCCTGGCGTGCTGCGATTCATGGGGTCGCAAAGAGTTGGACACGACTGAGCGACTGATCTGATCTGATACAATGGAGAAAAGATAACCTCTTCAATAAGTGGTGCTGGGAAAACTGGACAGCTACATGTAAAAGAATGAAATTAAAACACTCCGTAATACCATACACAAAAATAAACTGAAAATGGATTAAAGACCTAAATGTAAGGCCAGACACTATAAAACTCTTACAGGAAACATAGGCAGAACACTCTGACATAAATTGCCACGATCTCTTTTTTAAAAATATTTATTTATTTAATTTTGTCTGAGCTAGGTCTTCTTTTCTGCGAGGGCTTTTCTCTAGTTGTGAGCGGGGGCTATTCTCTAGTTGCGGTGCTCAGGCTTCTCATTCTGGTAGCTTCTCTTGTTGAAGAGCATGAGATCTTAGACCCGAGGGCTTCAATATAGTTGCAGCTCTCAGGCCTAGAGCACAGGCTCAATAGTTGTGACACCCGGGCACACATGCTTCAAGGCATGTGGGATCGTAGTTCCCTTACCAGGGATTGAACCCACATCTCCTGCATTGCAAGACAGATTCTTAACCACTGGATCATCAGGGAAGTCCCAGAAAACATTTTTAATCTTACAGTACAGTACCAGCCACATCATCACTGCTGCTTTTACGTTCGATTCTGGACATCCTGGGCTTGAAATAAAGATACTGTACTGCTGTGCTCTATACAGTACCGTAAAGTACCCGAAAGCGCAGCCACATGTAGAGGACGCACACACGTGACAGAGTATGCCAGGCACATGGACCAGCTTCTGTGGTTGGACTTGCTACCTGGCTCATCTTGGAAAGTTCGCCTCCAGAAGGTTTGTATGTAGGGGACTTACTGTTTTAATGATGTGAAATATATATTAAATCTGAAACTAAGAGCTGACTTGAGGCGGGTCGACTGAGACCCTGAAGCTGTTGTCAGGCCCATGGGCTCCGCTCACGACGAGAAAGGACAGGCCTCAGCTGCATGCTCTGCTGCAGCCTTGACGAGCTTTATATTGTTTGGTGAAGTGTCTCCCCAGAACTTCTGCTCATTCTTTTTTTACCAAATTTGGGACATTTTCAACCATTATTTCTTCAAGTACATTGTTGGCTCCACCCTCTTTTTCCTCCATCCTGGGACTGCAGAAGAACAGTGTGAACGCTGCATCTTCTGTTACCATCCCACAGGGCTCTGAGGCTCCGCTCATTTTTTCAGCATATTTCTTTCTGTTATCAGGTCAGGTAACTTTCGTCATCCTCTGGCTCTTTTCTGTAACATGTTCATTCTGCCTTTTTGGTTGTTGTTGTTCATTCTGCCTTTGAGCCCAACTAGAATGTCCTTTGTTTCAGTTATTGTACTTCTTAGTTCTCAAGTTTCCATTTGCTTCTTTGTTATATTTTCTTTTTCTTTTCTGAGAGTTTCTGTTTTCCGTTTGTCCCAAGGCTGTGTGAAATTGCTTGTCAGAGCGTTTTTATGATGGCTGCTTTAAAATCCTTGTTAGATCATATCAGCATCTGTGTCATCTTGGTGTTAGCATCTATGGATTGTGTGTTCTCATTCAAGTGGAGAGTTCCTGTTTGTTGGTATGATCAGTGACTTTTGTGCTCCTTTTTTCCTTTTTGGCCACACTGCTCGGCATGTGGGATCTTCATTCCTCAAACAAAGAATAAAAACCTGTGCCCCCTACAGTGGAAGCAGAGAGTCCTAGTGGCTGGACTTCCAGGGAGTCCTGGTATGACTGTTGACTTTTGACTGTATCCTGAACACTTGTGGATTGTCCTGAGAGCCTGGATCCCACGTTATGTTCTCCTCTGCAGATCCTGTCTGGATCCTGCCAAAGCCACTCTTGGAAAGAAGCAGCATTACCTGTCACCTCACGTTTGCAAAGGAAGCCCTGCAAATGTGTAGTTTGGAGACTGTTCAGTGTGACTTTTCTTAACGCTGAGCTTTTTTTGTTTTTTTTTACATAGTGACAGGAACAATGAGCTGGATCAGCAGCGGGAGCAGTATGGGACCCTGAAGTGGAAGCTGGAGAGGAGGCTCAAGGAGCTGGACGGCGAACTTGGCCTGCAGCGGCAGGTAGGGTGGGGGATCCGCTTCTTCCTCAGGACCGTTGTTTTCTTGGTTCTATAGTATCAGCCTGGGGTCACAAGTTTCCACTTTTTGGTGATCTGTGGCGAAATGTGTCAGGGTATCTAAATCTTCCTCTGTGGTAACTCCCCCAGAATTCTCTTTCCTTGGGAATGAATAAACATTTCATCCTTTATTTGTTTGAGAAAGAAGTATTATGAAGTCAGAGTTATTTACTGTGGAAGAGAGCTGGGAACTCAAATTGTGATAATTGTATTTCTTTCAACAAGCAATAAATGACCCTAAGTTTAAATATAGCTGTGTCAACTGACAGGAGACACTTAAACCTGTCTCCGAAATTTCTCCTCGTTGTCCCTGAAGCTCAGCCTCCACATCCGAGAGACTTCGCTATGCTGGAGTTTGGGTGAAGGACATCCTTCACACTTGGGGCTGAGTCCGGCAGGGCCGCGTGTGTGCAGCGACATGGGTCCCCTTGTTCGCCTTCCAGGATGTACCGAGCTTGTGTTGTCGCAGCAGTGGCAGGTGTTTATGGAAACTGCCACATGTAGCTCCTCGTGCACGCGTGTGAATTTATCTGCTCAATACAACAGAGACACCATTTTGTTCTGCATTTTGCAAATAGGGAACCAAGGTCGAGACATTAAGTAACCTGCCCAAGATCCCCCTCAGTAAATCGAGGAGCCGTAATTTGAGTCGAAGACACTTCCAGCGTGTGAAGTCTTAGGCACTGTCCTCCTGCCCTGGGTTAGCGACTCACGACTTATTTTTAGACTTGTGTCTGCGATTTTGGAGAGGAGCTGGAGCTGGAAGCCAGCCTGGCTGTGTCCCCACCTCTGCCCTCCTTGGAGTGATAGTGACTGAGTGATCTGGGGTGATCCGACCTTGGACCCTGGTCTCCCGGTGGATGTGCCACGGGGCAGATATGAACTTTGTGCCTGCCTGTGCTGGCCTATCCTTTCTTGGCACTGGGGTCAGCAGTTCTCAAGGAGGGCAGACCGATCAGCTGGTGGACTGAGGCCTGAGTGTCGGGCCCTCCATCCCATAGCATGGCGTCAGTACCCTGAGATAGGACAGCATCCTGATGAGCTGTGCCCATCGGAATGGAAGATACCTGTGGACGCAAATGTCCTTATGACCGAGCTTTCGGGCCTGGCCGCATCTATTAACCACCGCTGGCGCAGGAGGAGCCCCTGTCCTTTCCTTCCCCTCTGGAAGCTTGAATTTCATTGTCCACAATGATGCCATCACTCAAAACATTCTGTAGAGCTTTTGACATTTCCTGCAGAGGACTTTCCTTTGGAGTCCTTGAGGACCTAAGAACTTTGTCTCTTATGGGTGGGTTTGACTTTGGGAAACATCCGAGGTCACTGGGGGCTGAGCTGGGCGATCAAGAGACCAGCTGTGACTCATCTAGGTCATGAGGTTTCCTCAGGTGGTGTCAGAGTCTCCTCCAGAGAGGAGTTTCAGAAGGGCTCCAGGTGGCGGTGGAATCATCCCTATTAGCAGGGCAGTCAGTGGCACATGGAGGCGGCGGTGGCCCTGGTGGGTGTTGTGGTCACTGGGCTGGGTCTCTGGATGACTTTCCAGCTTGTCCACACTCAAAGAAGTCCTTACTGTGAGTCAGGCTTGTTCAGGCTTTGAAACCCCTTGTCCACAAGGAAAGCCCCTTCAGATGTGCGTTTTCATACCAGCCCTGTCTCTTGCAGGAAGGAAACTTGACGTCTGGACTCTCCAGCTGTAGGCTTTGTCCAGGGCTGCTGCTGGGAACCTGGGCAGCCTTTGCTGTCTAGTGTAGTTCAGGGCCAGCTGGGGCCCATGCCAGCCTTGGGGCTCTATTGCCCGTGCCCGACCCTGTGACTGAAGGAAGGGTATTATGTGCTTATCGGCTTTGTGGCTTCCTTTGGACTGGTTTTTGTCTCCTTTTTCTGAAGATCTTTGTGCTCTTTACTGACTTGTCAAAGATAGAATTGATTCAATGGTAAAAAAAAAAAGAATTGATTCAATGGTAATGTTGATTATTACCTTGAGGAAAGAAATGTAAGACGACGGGAGCTGAGTTAGTCTGTTTAATGTTTATTATGTCTGCAAGTTGTAGACTGTGGACTTGTTTTTTCATTATTGGTTAGCAGTCCCAGGATTAGAAGCCTCTAGAGGAGAAACAATGACTTATTGATGTATTCATTCATTTAACAAAGAGATTTCACCAGGCACGTTCCTGGGCTCTGGGGTTAGGGCTGAGCACTAGCCCCACCTGCCCTGGGAGTGAGCTGGCCCTCGTCGGGGATGCAGTGAGCACCTGAACAGTATAGTCTCTGGCTTTAGCATCCTGGGGTCATCACCTGTGTGACACGGGCAGGGTGGGGTGGAACTGTCTTTTAATAGGCAAGTCAGGGCACCCTGAGAAGAGGACTTGTGAGCCCAGGTCTGCAGGTAGCAACAGAATTCAGGTTCAAGGAGACTGAGGTGAGGGCTATGATGGCCTCCCAGGCCTTCATGAGAATGACCTTTGCTCCAGGTGAGGTGAGAAACTCTTGGGGGCTTGTGAGCCAAGTCAAGTCTTTAAAAGAGCCTCTTCTGTGGGGTTGAGGACAGACTGTGGAGCTGGGGAGGCAGGGAGACACAAGAGGGCTGCTGCAGCCCTAGGTGAGAGGTGGGGGACTTGAGCCACTGACAGGTTCTGGATACACCTACACAGCAGAGCCAGCGGACACGCTGATAGATCAGATGGGGTGAGAGGCGGGCACCAAGGACATGCCTGCTTTGGGGCTGAGTGCCTGGCGGGACGACTTGCCATGTATTGAGATGGGGGAACTGCACAGGAAGGATGGGGAGGGCGCTTGGTTGGGCTGTGTACAAGGAGGTGGCTCCTGGGCTCCCAGGAAGACACACTGGGAGGTCAGGGCGGAGGGGGGTGGTCACAAGGTACAGAGCTGGAAGCTTGGGGCTTCCCCAGAGGGTGGCTGTAGACAGAGGAGCCAGCTGTCCAGGCTGAACCTTGAATTCAAGAACAGAGAAGTTTAGGGGACATCATCACAGGGCAGGGGTATGGCTTGGGGACTAGCAGGAGAGGGGCCCCCAGGAACAAGAGCGGAAGGTGGTCAGAAGGCAGGCCTGAGCCCCTTACCTCTGGGTTGAAGTGGGGATGGGGAGTGCAATGGGTTTCTTGTTTCCTCACCAAGGACCCTAAGTGCTTACCTACTGGTCTGGGCCAGGTTCTGCCTGTGTGTGGGCTTCCTGCCCCCTGGTGGCCATAGCCTGCACAACTTTGAGCTGAAACCAAAGGCTTCAGTATTTTGTAGTGTTAGCAGTCAAAGTAATGCTCAAACTTCTCCAAGCCAGGCTTCAACAGAACGTGAACCGTGAACTTCCAGATGTTCAAGCTGAATTTAGAAAAGGCAGAGGAACCAGAGATCAAATTGCCAACATCCGTTGGATCATTGAAAAAGCAAGAGAGTTCCAGAAAAACATTTACTTCTGCTTTATTGACTACGCCAAAGCCTTTGACTTTGTGGATCACAACAAATTGTGAAAATTCTTAAAGAGATGGGAATACCAGATCACCTTACCTGCCTCCTGAGAAATCTGTATGCAGGTCAAGAAGCAACAGTTAGAACTGGACATGGAACAAGAGACTGGTTCCAAATTGGGAAAGGGGTATGTCAGGCTGTATATTGTTACCCTGCTTATTTAACTTATATGCAGAGTACATCATGCGAAATGCTGGGCTGGATGAAGCACAAGCTGGAATCAAGACTGCCGGGAGAAATATCAATAACCTCAGATATGCAGATGACACCACCCTTATGGCAGAAAGCGAAAAGGAACTCAAAAGCCTCTTGATGAAAGTGAAAGAGGAGAGTGAAAAAGTTGACTTAAAACTCAACATTCAGAAAACTAAGATCATGGCATCTGGTCCCATCACTTCATGGCAAATAGATGGGGAAACAATGGAAATAGTGACTTCATTTTTGGGGGCTCCAAAATCACTGCAGATGGTGACTGCAGCCATGAAATTAAAAGACATTTGCTCCTTGGAAGAAAAGTTATGATCAACCTAGACAGCTTATTAAAAAGCAGAGACATTACTTTGGCGAACAAGGTCCATTTAGTCAAAGCTATGGTTTTTCCAGTAGTCATGTATGGATGTGAGAGTTGGACTATAAAGAAGGCTGACCGCCAAAGAATTGGTGTTTTCGAACTGTGGTGTTGGAGAAGACTCTTGAGAGTCCCTTGGACTTCAAGGAGATTGAGCCAGTCGATCCTAAAGGAAATCAGTCCTAAATATTCATTGAAAGGACTGATGCTGAAGCTCATACTCCAATACTGTGGCCACCTGAGGTGAAGAACTGACTCATTTGAAAAGACACTGATGCTGGGAAAGATTGAAGGCGGGAGGAGATGGGGACAACAGAGGATGAAATGGTTCGATGGCATCACTGACTTGATGGACATGAATTTGAGCAAGTTCTGGGAGTAGGTAATGGATAGGGAGGCCTGGTGTGCTGCAGCCCATATGGTCACAAAAAGTCGGACGTGACTGAGCTACTGAACTGAACTGAGCATTCAGTCTCAATGATTTTCATATTCTGATCCCAACAAGGGTTACTTGTGTGACCCCCTTAAACTTCATCTGGCTTCTCAAGGGATTTTAAAAATGTATATTTTCAATTGTACCACGCAGTGTCTCTGAGGCCCCCAGCCTCGACTTTCAGAGGAGGGGAGGGAGCCTGCCACGCATTTATCTCAGGAAGAGGCAGAGACACACCCGTTCTTGCCTGCATGCTCTGGCTGGGCTCAGCCTCCCTTGACCCTTTCCTTTGGGTAACTGAGTCTGTCCAGCTCTCTTCAAAAGCAGAGCCCTTGTTACTCGGTCAGAAACCTGGAATCCTGCTAGTGTGCTGCGCTTTTCACGCACTGTGCTTTGCACGTGCTGTGCTGGCCGGGCTCAGCCTGTCCTCACAGCTCCTCCATGGGCTGGGCCTCCTGTCTTCCCGCTCCGTGTTAACCTGTGCTCACCCTAACGACGGGTGTCAGGTAAAGTCACTGTGAGGTTTTAGGCCAGGAGAGGTGGTTAGATTCAGACTAACTCCAGGACATGCATTTCAGTTTGACTCTGTCCCTCACTGTGATTTGTGCGTCTATATCCAGACCTCCTATTCAAAGGCCACATCAGCCATGCATGTCTGCTCTCCTGACACTGCTGGAGACAGGACTGTAAAGGATTAAGGACAGTGAGAACCCATAGCAGTGGCAGGAGCAGGAGAAGGGCCTCAGCACCCGGATGGGCCTGCGCCTTCCCCGGGGCGGCATAGCAGGGGGAGGGGACCTGTGGGAGACACACCCCGTGGACCTACAGACTCAGATCTTAGGCCCCAGGATGTTGAGGGCCATGCATGTGCAGGTGGAAGTCTGTCTGGGGCCACGAACCCCCGCTCACATGCAGATGGACGGCCCAGCAGCCGGGGAAGTGCCCTTCCCCAGGCAGAAGCTCAGCACAAATTTCCTGAAATAAATCGAATCACTCATGGGGAGAAGGAAGGCAGCAGTGTGGGCCCAAGTGCCTGCTGCGTAGGTCTAAGCTTAGGGAGACAGCACCCTCAGTCAGCTCTGCCAAGATTGGCTTCATTAAGCAGTCATTTCCTACAGTCCACGCAACCATATTGTGTGCAGTTCGACAGGTTTAACACAGCCAAGGTAACAGGGTAACAGCCAAGACAGAACTTTACTGCCACCCAAAGTTCTGTGTGCCTCTCTGCGATCAGGGAGCAGCGCCCCCGGCCCTGATCCCACCAGCCTGCTGCCTTCCACTTGCAGTGAGAACTGGCTTTTCAGAGTCCTGTGAGAACAGAGCCTCGAGCTGTTTCCCCTTTTTGTCTGGCTTCCCCCTCGCCGTGCGGTGTCTGAGGCGCACGGACGTCGTGTGGTTGGCGGCTGTTCCTTCTCGGTGCCTGCTGGTGCTGTGTGTTGCGTGGAGGTGCCAGTATGTTTCCATTCTCTGTCAGCTCATTCTTTGGACGCTTAGGTCTTTTCAGTTTGGAGCCAGTTTGAATAAGGCTGCTGTGAGCATTCTTGGCTGTCTTTGAATGGACACAGGCTCCACGACCAGGAGTGCAACTTCTGGGACGCGTACTACGTAACTTTTGAGAAACTGCTGAGCTGTCCTTTAGGATGGTTATAGGGTCACATCCCACCAGCTGCAGACTAGAGTTCTGGTCACTTCCCGTCCTCGCTCGCACTTAGTGTTGTTAGTCTTTCCCTTTTTAGTAGTCTAGTGGGTGTGTACCTGGGGATTGAATGCGATTATCCTTGATGATCAGAGTTTAAGCATCTATTAACGTGCTTATTGGCCATTCATATATCCTTATGAAGTGTCTGTTCAGCTTTTTTGTACTTAAAAAAAAAATTGGGTTGTCTTCCTAGTATTGATTTGTGAGTTCTTCATGTGTACTCCAGAAATAAGTCCTTAAGTATATATTTTTTTGAATATTTTCTCCCGTTCTGTGCCTTACCTTTTCCTTTTTGTAAGTCTTAATTTCAACATCCTAGTGAACTATTTCGGAGAAGGCGATGGTACCCCACTCCAGTACTCTTGCCTGGAAAATCCCATGGATGGAGGAGCCTGGTAGGCTGCATGCAGTCCATGGGGTCGCTGAGAGTCAGACACGACTGAGCGACTTCACTTTCACTTTTCACTTTCATGCATTGGAGAAGGAAATGGCAACCCACTCCAGTGTTCTTGCCTGGAGAATCCCAGGGACGGGGGAGCCTGGTGGATGCCGCCTATGGGGTTGCACAGAGTCGGACACGACTGAAGTGACTTAGCAGCAGCAGTGAACTATTTATTGCCTCATTCCTGGCAATAAATAAAGGAGTGTGTAACTGAGGCAGGATTACAAGACAGAGAAATGCCAGCAACCCAAGAAGAGGCCCAGAGGAACAGGGAAGGTGATTCCTGAAGCCCACCATTGTGTGATCAGCGGGGCAGCAGGGTGGGCCCCGTGGGCCACCCGTGCTAGGCTTGCCCGTGCGTGGCATCTGGTTGTCCGAGTTGGGCTAGTTTTCTGCACGGGTGGCTCTGGTGCCGAAGCCTCCCAGGCCCCACAGGCGGTGCCAGTGATACTGCAACTCTCATCAGCCTGGTCCCGGAGGATGGGTCCGGAGAATAGCTGCCTTCCTGCTTCTGGGGCAGAGGCTGGCTATTTCCCTCCTCCCCACAGGGCTCTTCCTTTGTCCCTCCCCTGAGGTGAGAGTTCGAGCCTGCGGGGGGTGGTGGGGTGGGGAGGTCAGTACCCCCAGGAATGTATTTTTCATCCATAACTCAGATGCTAGGAGGAAGGGCCAATCAGAACAAGAAAGAATTTTGACAATTACAAGTACATATAAAGGAATAAATTCAGAAGATAGAAAAAAGACACATAAAGTCCAACAGAAGATAAGAGACATGGAAGATAAGTCCAGAATTCATCTAACAATATAAATTCCAGAAACATACAGCAAAGAACGGGAAGGGATCAGATTGTCAAGTGAACGGTGCAGTTGCTTCTTGGGGTGGGGACTTCAGACTGAAACCCCTACCCCACCAGAGCCATGAACGAAAGTGTGTCAGAGAAACAAAGAGGAGATGCTACAAACATCCACAAAACCTATAAGGCAAAGCCTGGCCCCAGCTCCTCTGCCGCAGCTTGGGATAGGCTTGAAAAGGCCTTCAGCGCTGTGGGGCCAGATGTCAGGCCAGAGCCCTGGAGTGTGAGGGTGTGGATGCCTCAGACTAGGCAGCTGCCTCTCAGGAGGTTACTGGAGTGTAACTACTGAGCGAGCTCTGAGCAGCACCTGTGGGTCAGGGCTGAGGGGTCAACCTGTAGCTGCCTCTGTTTCCCTTCTGAGTTTAGAACTTTGAGAACCAAGAGATGGAGGGAGTGGAGAAGGCTGCCGGGAGGAGGGACTGAGCTGGGCGGGCTCCCTGGATCCCCAGGACGGGGTGGCTCCAGTCACAGGGCCCAGCTGGCAGCCTCACATGGAACCCATGAGCCTGAGTGAGGTGGAGCAGGGGGTGGCTCCTGCTCCCATAACTGGGAGAAGGCCTACTGGGGCCGGGGATCCTGGGACTCTCACCCTGATGCGAGCTCTTGAGGCAGGGAGGAGGCTCCTTTCCTGCAAGAGTACACGGAGAGAGGGGAAGAGGGCATCAAGGGATCCTGGGGATCACCTGGGGAGCTGTGAAGGGCAGGCCTGGATACCGGCTGTGGGGCAGCCCAGGGAGAGGAACGCCAGGAGGGGAAAGAATCATACCGTGGGGTGTGTCCTGGGAAGCAGACACCACTCGGGAAACAGGAGAGCACCAGAGGAGTGGCGGGAGAAGGGGAGGAGGGGAAATGAAAACTCAGAAAAACAATGATGTGGGAACCATCATAATTGTTCACTGTTGGGTGTGCAGTGAATCACTAGTATAATAATTTAGGGACTTTTGGATTCAGCCCGTGAGTGAGGCATTCACAGAGCCAGGGGGTGGAGCCATGACCCTGGGTTGGGGAGTGGGGTGGGACTGCTCAGGAACCCGGCAGGCAGCATGGAGGACTGATGGGGAAGAATGGCATTTTTTTTAGAGACATAGACGGAACCAACAGCTTAACTGCTCGGAGGGGTGGTTCTGGGTTCACCGGCCTCTGCTAACCTTTCCTTGTGGGTTTGCTAGCTGCTCTGTCTGGGCAGAGCAAAACCCCACAGGATCACGGAGAAAACAGACAAACCCACGCCCGGGGTGAAAACACAGGCTCTCTGATGCCCTTCAGCCTCGGTCCCACCGTTGACCGCATCCTCCATGAGGCCCTCTGTATCCCTCCCACCCTCAGCGAGCCTGTGGACCTCTGCCAGCCCCACTGTGCTCCTTTCGCCAGCAGCCCTTTTCTGTTCCAGGAGCTGCTCCAGGAGTTTGAGTCTGAAATGCAGAAGCGGGAGCACGAGTTCCGCCTGCGGGCCGATAGCATGAGCAGTGTTGTCCTGGCGCACGAACTCAAGGTAGCGGGCCCCTCGGACTGTAACTGTGTCCTCGGCATAAGTGGGAAGGCCCTGGCCAGTTAGGGTTCACACCAAGGCCTCCCTCTCTCTTTGTACGTGGGCTGGGGTCTTTACCATGCAGGTGACATGCTTGCCACCGTGCCCGCTAGGGCTCTAGCCCAGAGTGATGGCCACTCTGCCCACCAGGAGGAGCACCGGTGCCACTAGTCTGGGTCTGGTTACTCTGACTTTGAGGAAGGGCCTCCCCCAGGAGAAACCGCCATCCCGCAAACTCTGTCCTTGGCCTGTGAAATCCCGTGACAGCTCAGGAGGGGCCTGTGAGGAGGTGTCACTCGCCCCCTATTTTCAGAAGGAGGCCTGTCTGCTGTTGGTGCTCCCAGCTGTGGTGCTGGCTGCCATCCACGAGGCATGGCTTCTCTAAAGCACTGACCTGGCCAGGGGACACGTGAGGAGCACACACACCTGGCCTTTAGCACCAAGACAGGGACCAGCTGGGAGAGGAGGGGGAGGTGTGTGTGGGACAAAGAAGCAGGGCTGACGTCTGGCCCAGTCCTGCCACCCTAGCTGGTCACACCTGGGCAGCATCCAGCCAGGTGGATGGATGCTTGCCCTAGTGATACCAAGGTGCCTCCTCCAGGCTGTCAGCCTCCCACAGGGCCACAGTCCAAGGGGCAGCACTGGGCCCTGCCTGACCCTTGAACAAGAGTCTCTCTGACTTCCCCCTGGAAGAATGCTGTCCCTGTCACCCAGGGCCAGCAGGACTTTGAGGCTGGGGCTGCCACAAGGTGATCCCCATGAGGCCTCTTTGGGGACTTCTGAGCACCAGGGAACAGAAGACAAGTGGGACATGTGAAGCTAACCTATGCCTCACAGTGGAGTGGGCACTCCTGTGGAAAAGAGCGGGGAAAGGTGGGCCAGGGCATGCCCCACTCCCACCTCTGCCATGAGATGGTTCTGGTCCCCTGAACACCTATCCCTGGAGGGCATCACAGCTTGTACACAGGTTATACACAAATTTGGGAGCAGCAGTACCATCACCCCTATGTTATAGTCAAGGAAGCCAAGGCCCCAGAGAAGCTATTTAAAAATTGAGCATGTGGCTGGGATTTGAGTGGGGTCACTCAGCAGGGACCCAGATTCTTACAACCTCCACCTCCTCTGTGATTCCAGGATCCAGATCATGGCCTGGTTGGGGTGCTGGAGTACAACTTGGATTCACCCGGGGGTCTGCTCTCGATGCTGTGAGAGCATGTGAGGAGATTCTCACTGTTTTGTTGCTTCTCAAATTCCAGTCTTTCTTCTCTCCCTGTTCTGATACGATGGTAACACTTAACTCTTAACACCTCTGTCTGTTCCACTTACATCCTCATTTTGAATTCTCTTTTCGAAGATTAAACTGCTGAACAAAGAGCTTGCGGCCCTGAGAGAGGCTGGGGCGAAGGCTGCGGAGTCCCTGCAGGGTGCCGAGGTGGCGAACGCGGAGCTGGAAGACAGGCTGCAGCGAAGAGACTGGGAGCTCCGAGACCTGGTGGCTGTGAAGGACGCCCGGTGCGGAGCCTCCCCACCTCCCCGTGGGTGGGCATGGCCAACGAGCTGTCTGGGCTCTAGCCCCGAGGCGTCTGCCTGTCCTGGGTTATTCCAGGTTGGCTTTGCAGTAGCCTCTTATGTGCTTTTTCCACTAACATTTGCTTCTTTTCAGGATAAAAGATTTAGAGGGTAAACTTCACTCTGTGCAGCTCACCAGGAAAAGAGAAGAGGAGACATTTCGGAGGAAGTGAGTGTTTTCTGGCTCCAGTGTCAGTGTGGGGTAACGTCCCCCGACCACCTTGGAAGCAAAGCCCCCTTCTGTGGGACGTCAGGAGGGTCAGGCCTGCTCTTCCAGGATCGCCCCTCACTTCTCAGTTCTAATGAGCGTATTTGTGTGTGTTTGGAGGAATATCAAAACCCTGAGAATTACAGGACGCGTGTGGTGAAACGACTTGCTGAAAGCCATCCAGGTTGACACCTTAGTGCTAATATACTTGACCCGTTGACACAGTCACAGGAGCAGGGTGCACGCACATGTTCTGTGTCATCACACTGCATGGCCCTGCAGAGTCATGTGCAGCCCAGGTGGCATTATTTATTTGGCCAAGGTGACAAGGAACCTGTGTTCCCTGGCGTAGGCAGTGGTGTCTGTGCCCTGGAGTCTTGGTGTTTGCCTCTCAAAAATAACTAACCAATGATCACAGGATGATGCGTTCAGAGATAACTCCTTCCCTTCACTAGTTGTCATGATCAAACACTTTTTGTGATTTGGTGAAAAAGAAAGGTATATCTTACAAGAAACTTAACAAGTACAGCAGCTGTTATGTGTATATTTTTTTGCTATTAGAAGGTGGAAAATACTGAACAGTTTGCAAGATGAGTAAGATGAGAACTGATCATAATTGGAATGAAAAGTACATCACATGACTTGATTAAATAAGGCTTAACCATCTCATCAAACAACGCTGATGAAATCTGAAGAGAATGCTGTAGAATTATGTTTTTTAGGGCTTTTTACTTTTCACTGAAGCCAAATAGAATAAAAGCATAAAAAGTCATGTCAGCATGGTGTTGCCTGTTAGCAACACCTGTATTTTCGAGACAAATATCTGTTCCATTGACAGAGTTTCGATAGGTTTGACATCTCTCACCGAGACGGACGTGCAGCCTGCCTCCCAAGGCCCCCAGTTCTTGGAAGTCTCCAGTCCTGGGTTGAAAGCAGCTCAGCAGTTGGGGTAGCTGTGAAGGGAGGGCAGTTTGCACCTGCACTCTTCTTCCCTAGTCTGTGAGGGTTCTGCTGGTGATGCTTTGCTGAAGCACCTGTTCTGGGTTCTTTTTCCTAAAGCACAAATATCTGCTCAAGTCTCTTTTTCCCAAGGACTGTGAGCTTGGAAGGGAGGGGGGCCAGTCTGAAAATCTCTCAGTCAGTGGTTCCTCGTGAGGAATGAGGAGCAGAGGAAGTGGGCAGAAATGCCCTCTAAAAGGACACGTATGTAGCCCTAGCAGGACGAGGGAGGTTCTGGGCTAGGGGGTCCAGAATGGGGCTGTTGGGGACCTCCCTGTGTTTCAGGCATGAGGAGCTGGACCATCTGGCCAGGGAAAGGGACGCTGTGCTGATGGCAGCAAAGAGCGCCCACGTGGAGCAGCTGCAGGCAGCGGAGGCCAGGGCCCTGGAGCTGCAGGCGCGTTGTGAGAACCTTGAAGTACAGCTCCGCAGGGCCGAGTGGAAGCAGGTGGATGCCGCCAAGGAGAAGGATGCTGCCATTGACAAGTGAGCCCGGGCCAAGGGCCTGGCTGCCTAGTTACCTGTTTCAGATGAAGGGAAGTGGGCACCGGGTGTTGGGAGTCACCCCTGCAGCTCTCCCGTCACTTTCTTAACCATTCTCTTTCCTTTTGTTTCATTTGAAAGTGTGTGTGGACGTATGTATGAATGTGTGCATTTATGTATTTATGGTAAAATACACATAGCAGGAAATTTACCATCTTGGCCACTTTTAAATTCAGTGGCATTAAGCACATTCACGCTGTTGAGCAACCGTCACTCCGTTCGTCTTCAGAACCCTTTTCTTTGTGAAACTATAACTGTGCCTCTTCAGTAATGATTCCCCATCCCCCTCTCCCAGCCCCTGGCACCCACCACCCCACCTCCAGTCTCTGTGAATCTGAGTGCCCTAAGGGCCTCACACAAGTGGAATCCCTCTGTCTGCCCTTCTCTGACTGACTGATTCCACTCAGCGTGATGGCTTCAAGGTTCATCCACGTTGCTGCAGCAGGCGTCAGAAATGCTCTTCCTCTTTAAGGCTGAGTAACATCACATTGCTTGCATACAGCTACCTTTTGTTTATCATTTCCTCCGTTGACGGCGATCTTGGGTGTTTCCGCCTTTTAGCAGCTGTGACTGTGGGTGAGCAGATTTCTGCTCAGGTCTCTTTTCAGTTCTTTTGGATGTGTACCCGGAAGTGGAGGTGCTAGGTGTGACTTTTTGAGGAACTGTGTTCCACAGTAATTGCACATTCTCCACAAGGGTTCCAGTTTCTCCATAAACTAGCTGCTTTTTATTGTTTTTTTTAATTAAAAATTCTTTTTGGACTTCCCTGGTGGTACAGTGGATAAGAATCCGCCTGCCAATACAGGGGACTCGGGTCTGATATCTGGTCCAGGGAGATTTCACGTGCCGAGGAGCAACTAAGCCCCCATGCCACAACCGCTGAGCCCTCGCTCTAGAACCCTCGAGCCACAATTACTGAGCCTGCCTGCTGCAACTGCTGAAGCCCGTGCACCTCGAGACCTCGCTCACAACAAGAGAAGCCACTGCAGCAAGAGGCCCGTGCACCGCAACTGGAGAGCGGCCCCACCCTCCACAGCTGGGGGAAACCCAAGCACAGCGATGAAGACCCAGCACAACCAAAAACAGAATTAAAAAAAAATTTTTTTAACTATTTATTTTTTTGGCCATGCCATATGGCTTGCAGGATCTTAGTTCCCCAACCAGAGATTGAATGCAGGCCCTTGGCAGTGAAAACACAGAGTCCTAACCACCAGACTGCCGGGGAATTCCAAACTAACTTCTTTTCAAACCCAGTTTTCTTTTTGACATCTAAGCCAGGCCATACACAACCACTCTATCCCACTGTGCTTGGTGTCTCTGAAGGATCATTGTAACTGAAGCAGTAACTGAACTCAGCCTCTTGGCAGCCAGTAAGGAAGTGATCTTCAGAGAAGCTGTGTTTACGGAAGATGATTAAGACAAATAAGTCATTTGCAAATCCTGCTGTTTAGCAACTGGCTTTTCCCCTTTGTTTGGGAAATATTTCTGTCTCTCTTTCTTACAGAGAATTCTCTGCCAAGTTATATTTCTACTGAAGGGGAAAATAGCTCTTAAACTATAAAATACCAGGAAGTCAAAGCTTATTCAGGATAGCTTCTTTAGAGTCATGCGTTTTATTGTTTGATCTGTTAAACCTAAGAGGCAATAGCTGGAGGGGTGAGGTGGCTCAATCTCAAGGGTGTGTGTCTCCCAGCCACTCCTTGTTTGGTTTGGACAGATTCTCCCAGGGTCCTTCTCACAGACAGTAACTCAGAGCCCAGGGTCCGGGTGCACAGGCCTTCCTGAGGGGAGGCCTCCTGCCTCTGCTCTCTCGGCGGGTCCACCGTCATGTTCCTTCCCGCTTCCCCACTGGACAGTCGAGAGGCCGTGACGAGCAGCATCAGTGGGTTCCCAGGAGAAGCCTTAGTGTCTGTATCAGCGTCTTTTCCTACCGAGACGTACTCTTTACAAGTCAGCGACAAAATGGCCCATATTATGATTTTGTGGTCTCTTTGGGCCTATTTGTGCTGGTTTTCTTGTGACCATTAGTTTGTGGATAGCAGGGTGGAGAAATGATGAGCTGAGACCGCATTGTGAGAACCTTGTGTGCATGTAACCATGCAGACATATAACCTATCAAAAGGAATATGATGGGGCCAGAGGGCACTTTAACCTCCTAATATTCACAGCCCAGACGCAAAAAAGAAGTAGATGAAATTAACTTCAATAACATGTTTTAACCCAGTATGTCCAAAATACCATCTCATTGTGTGCTTGTGTGCTCAAGTCACTTTAGTCGCATCCAACTCTTTGTGACACTATGGACTGTAGCCTGCTAGCTCCTGTTCATGGGATTCTCCAGTCAAGAATACTGGACTGGGTTGCCGTGCTCTGCGCCAGGGAATCTTCCAGACCCAGGGACTGAACCCGCATCTCCTGCATTGGTAGGCCAGTTCTTTACCACTGCTGCCACATGGGAAAGTAATTGGTTAATCAGCTATACCACAATACAAAATAAAAAGTTTAAGTTTGAGAAAAAAATAAGTAATCAATTAAAAAATATTAATGAAGATGGATGCCTAAACTTGCCTGAGCAAATTGTTATTGAGGTATTTTGCATTTTTTGATGCTAAATTTTAAAGTCAGATCTCAATTCAGACTGGCTGCATGCCTGGGAGCCCTGAATGGCCCTTGGCTCAGTGCTGGGCAGCGCTGGTCCAAATGCTGGGCAGAGGCCAGGACTCAATGAGGGCAAGTTCTCTGCTCTCCAGAACACAGGCCTGCTTGTGCTGTCTTGGTCTTGGCAAAGTGGAGCGAGAACCAGGATCCCATTCATGGCCACATACAAAGCCCCTGCTGTGTACAAATCATCTCGTGAGAATTAGAAATTAAGAAGAAATAAAAATATGGCTCTCAAGCTCCAGCAACTTCTCTTATAGTTGTGGAAGCCCAACACATATGGAATCATGAAGGATCAGGTCAGGGACTATAATGGGAAGCTCAGAACAGACATCCTGCTTGATGCGTGGGGCCCGGGCAGTCGACTTCCCAGGGCTGTCAGCTGCTTCCCTTTCCTTGGGCCTTGGAGAGAGTTGCCAGTGAGTAGGTAGAGGGGAAGGAGTGCTTTGGAATTCCAGGGCAGGCTAGGCATCTCATGTCCTTTTGTCTTTTAGTGACACACAGAACAAAGAAGAACCTCTCATTTCCCTCTGTCATGTCAGTCGAGGCTCCGGGGCTAAGTGCCTGCTGGGACACAGCCAGGGTGAAGCCCGGATCCCATGAGCACCCTGCCTGCCTATACATACTGCCCCATGTGGTCTTGGCTCTAGGTTGGCTCATGGGGTGGGGGGCAGCTTTGTTACAGGCTCTTGGGCCCCCTGATAGCTCAGTTGGTAAAGAATCCACCTGCAATGCTGGAGACTCCAGTTCGATTCCTGGGTTGGGAAGATCCTGTGGAAAAGCGATGGGCTACCCACTCCAGTTTTCTGGGCTGGAGAATTCCATGGACTGAATAGCACATGGGGTTGCAAAGAGTTGGACACGGCTGAGTGACTTTCACTTCACCTGGGCCCCCACATGCTACTTTTATCACCCCAACAACTACATGGGACCAGAGCGAAGTACCCCAGCGAAGGGGTACTGGGTGGACCTGGAGAGGAACAGCTGCAGCCCCTGTTCTGACACCAGCACTGTGTCTGAGCTGGACGTGTTCTCAAGTTTCCAATGTTTTGCAGCCCCCTGTATTACTAGGCTGAGCTGGTTTATTTTAGGTAAGAGGTCAGTATGAATCTGGACGTACTAGAAGTAATTTGTTTAAATCATACTAAGAAAAATGACTTTTTCCAATAGCTAAGAATAACACTGGAAATCTCACACTTGAAAGGTCTTAATCCTTTGAGAATGTGACACTTTTATTACATACTGTATCTAGGCAGTTTCAAAGAGGGTGCCTTTTCCTAAGTTAGTAATAGAGCTGAAGAATCCTAATGCTTTACCGAGCAGCATGGCTTTCCTCTGGGCTGTGGGGTTTTGTACATTTCCCCATACTCATTCCCCTTCTTCATTCCCACCTTGGTCTTTAAAGGGTTTTCCTAAATGAGCTTCACTGCAGTCCTTTATGAACAGAGAACTCTGCTACTCAGAGTGTTGATAATCCTGGCTTGACCAGGACTGAGGTTGTGGAACCCCCCCACACCAGCCTCTGCCCACTGCAGTGGGCTTTGCCTGTGAGCAGAAAGCCCTACCCAGCCACCACATGTCTGTGCCAGGCGTGCGAGGGCACTGGGATGCCCAAGAGAGTGGAGAGCACAGGGCTCCTCAGGCAGGGACTCATAGGCCTGGGGGTCACAGGGCCAGGGTAGGAAGAGCAGAGCAGAGCCATCTCGTTCCTGTGAGGTTGGCTGACCCTTTGCCAAGGGCATTTTAACCAGCACACCAGCCTCAATGTTGAGGCCTGTTTAAGCTGAAATGTTGAAAGAAGTTTCCCATTAGGGCAGCTGCTCCTTTCTCCTTTCTGTCTCTGCCACTGTTTGGATGGAGCTTTTCTAAGTCTCAAGGCAACTGCAGTCAGGACTTTGCTCTAAGACCTTGTAGACTGATGGCCATTTGCCTTCCCGTGGCTTGTCTACCTCTGTGCCGCAGTCCATGGCCCACCCTTGGGCCTGTGGCTCTGGGCAGTGGCCAGTGCGTGACCATAGTATTTTCCCCACAGCATGCTGAATGCAGCTTAGGAGGGAAACAGGCCAGAGCTGCAAATAGGGTGACTACCCTGCAAGCTTTGCGTGGTTAATACCATAGCTACTCTAGTCAATATCTCTAGATGTTTTTCTCAAGTTTTGCTTCTTGGGAGATTTATCAGATTTGTCGAGATTCTACCAATGAATGTAGAACCTTATCTTACTATTCAGTTTGGAGATACGTGTTGAAAGTCTCTATGTGGAGGGACTGTGCTAGGCATGGCAAGGGGTGCCCAGGTGTGTCAGATGGTGCTGTCTCAGGATCTCTGGCTCCAAGAGACATGTCCTGGCCCCTACTTCCTCACACACTTGGTGTTGGCTTGGTGTGCTACA
Organism: Bos indicus x Bos taurus; assembly: GCF_003369695.1. Taxonomy (NCBI): domain Eukaryota; kingdom Metazoa; phylum Chordata; class Mammalia; order Artiodactyla; family Bovidae; genus Bos; species Bos indicus x Bos taurus. Next base: position 51,783,309 of record NC_040094.1, read on the forward strand.
GGTGTTGTACCTGGGCTGGTGGGAGGGATGGGTAGATATTTCTTCTTGGGTAGGACTACTTCTTAATCTAGGCAGGGAAGTCTGTGCCCTGATGTGTGTAGAAGAGACCTTGATCTGCAGCATTTCCTCTGAGGACTGTGTGTGTGTGTGTGTGTGTGTGTATGTTGTAAAAGAGAGCTTGGGTGAGAACCACACCCACATTCACGTCGCTTCCCTTCTTGGTTTAGACTTCGGGAAGATGCATCAGCTCTCAAGTCTAGCTGGGATGCCCAGATTGCTCAGCTATCTAAGGAGATGATCTCCAAAGACCTTCAGGTTCAGTCACTGCAGGAAGAGGAGATGAAGCTGAAGGCACAGCTGACCAGATGCCAGCAGGATATTGGAAGGTGTGTGTGATGGAGGAAGGGGGCGAAGATGGGGGCGGCAGGGCGGGTGGTCAGAGGCGGTCTTTCCCACAGAGCACAGTTCCCAGTCTGCACCAGGGCTGTAAAAGGGTGTGTGCTATTTCGTCCCGTGTCAGGAATCATCTCTGAGTTCTGATTTGTTCTAATGTCTTGGTGTCTTTTCCTATCAGCCAGAATAAAGACTTGAGTAAAGGTAGTATTCTCTCTCCTAAGGAATCATTGAACTATAATAAATGTACCCATTTTAACTGTACAGTTGATGAATCTTGACAAATATACACTTAAGTATGTGGTACAACCACCAGTGCCATCATCATGTAAAACCCTTCCATCGCCCAAAGTCCCCTCCCTCCCTGGCACCCTGTGGACTGCTCTCTGCCACTGTGGGCTTCTCCTGTTCTGGAATTTCATCTGCGTAGAATCCTACAGTTTATACTCTTTTGTGTCTGGTTTCTTTGGATATTTATTTGAATTTTCAGATTTTCTATTTTGTGCACGTGTCACTTGGTAATTTGTGTCTTTCAGTGAGTTTGTTCATTTCATCTAATTGTTGACTTTACTGACATGAAATTGTTTATAGTATTTCTTTACTGTCTCTCTATATGTGTAAAGTCTGTAACAAGGTCCTCTCCCCTTCTTGATACTGATGATACGTATTTTCTCTTTTCTTCTCATCAGTCTAGCTAGAGATTTATCCATTTTACAGATCTTTCCAAACAGCCAGCATTTGGTTTCTTTGACTTTTTTCAATGGTTTTTCTGTTTTCAATTTCAATATCTATTCTTATCCTTATTATTGTCTGTCTTCTGTTTTCTTTGCTTTAATCTAATGTTCTTTTGCTAGCTTCTGAGACTTTCCCCACAAGGCCTCATCTGCTGGAAAGACTGGTGAGGGTTTTTTTGCAGGGGGTTGGTATTTTTATTTATTTATTTGGCTACACCGGTTCCTAGATGCAGCGTGCAGGATCTTCAGTTGCGGCACGTGGGATCTAGTTCCCTGAGCAGGGATCAAACCCAGGCACCCTGCCTTGGGAGCACGGAGTCTTAGCCACATGAACCATTAAGGAAGTCCCAAGGCTGGTGAAGTTTTTATTTCACACATTTTACTTTTCATTAATCTCCTCACTGTGTGTGTGGTTGCTTTTAATCTCTGAACATATTTACAGGAGCTGCTTTACGTATTTTCCTGCCACCTCTGTTGAGAGTCTGTTTCTGTGGCACAGAGGCCAGTATCCTGCTTCCTTGTACATGTCACAGCTGTCCATGGCTGTCAGATATGTGGCCACTGTGTCAGCAGGCCTCTAGGTTGGTCATCTTCCTTTCACAGGCCCCTGCTGCTCAGCTGTAGGTAGTTGGTTAATTATAGTCCCGCTGAGCAGCTCAGAGAAGGCAATGGCACCCCACTCCAGTACTCTTGCCTGGAAAACCCCATGGATGGAGGAGCCTGGTAGGCTGCAGTCCATGGGTTCACTAAGAGTTGGACACGACTGAAGTGACTTAGCAGCAGCAGCAGCAGCAGCGGCAGAGCAGCTTGATTGTTTAAGGGTTGCTTTAAATCTTTGTTATAGTGGCTCTAGGGTCTCTCTGTGATTCAGTGGTAGAGAATCCACCTGCCAATGCAGGAGACATGGAGATCTGGTCCCTCCAGTCAGATCCTTGGACGAGGAAATGGCAGCCCACTCCAGGATTCTTGCCTGGAGAATACCATAATCCCATGGACAGAGGAGCCTGGCAGGCTGCTGTCCACGGGGCCACAACGAGTCAGGCATGACTGAGCACCACATGCACATAAGATCTCTCCAGAGGGCCAGTCTAGCCCTGTTGACACATGCACCCCAGGGTCTCCACTGGGCGCCCTGGACATCCTCCGATGATTCCTAAGGACACTGTGCTGACTGGCAGAGCCTACCAGTTCCTCCTACTTGCGTGGTTCTTTCCTTCTTCCATTCTGATCTCTCCCAACCCCCAGTAGATGGACACTGAGTTATGTTTGACCTTTCAGCTTATTGTTGACCCTCCAGCTCTGTGTGCTCTGCTAGGAACCCTCCGGCACTTCTCTAGTGCGGCTGTTTTCTTGTTTGTCTGAGTTTGCTGGCTTTCTTCCTGTCTCTTACTGAGTTTGACCTCATCTCCTATGGTGCTGAGTTTCTCAGGACTGGGGGGCCTGGCCGCCTGCTCCCCTCTGAACCTGGGCCTGTGTGAAGGTGTCGGCTGAGCCCGTGACCATGGCTGGCCAGGGGGCCCAGGAGGGACGCCTCCCATCTCAGCTACATCACAGCCTGAAGGAACCTCAGGACAATGTTAGTGTTGGCACTTTTTACCCCCACAGGTACAAACAGCAGCTGTCTCTAGCGGTAGAGAGGGAGCGGAGCCTGGAGCGTGACAAGGTGCAGCTAGAGCTGGACTGGCAGCGCCGCTGCGAAGGCGTCGAGCGGGAGCAGTACCAGCAGGCCGAGGACTTGATTCAGGGCCTGACCACGGCCAGAGACCAGGTCTGCACTCCCCTGGGCTGTCTGACTTCTTTCTGCAGAAGGAAGGGCTGGGAGTGTCCGCTGCAGCATGGAGCCGGCTTGGGCCCTCACCAAGTTATCCTTTGCACTTGAAAGCACTTGGCCTCACTGAGCAGTTTGGTTTATAACAGCAGGACTCGCAGTGATGAGTCCCTGCCCGCAGCCTTTCTCTAATGGCCAGGCAGCTGCCTGTGGGGCTGGATGCATAGGTGGCCCCAGCATTTGCTGTGCTCCTCTGGCTCCGAGGCCACATATTTCCTGGGGTTCCTCACCCTCGTGTCTGCTCGCTGCTTCCCAGCAGGGTAGGGAGCTGGTCTGGACCTTGAAAGTGGCACTGCTCCCTTCTGATCCTCCCAAGATGAACTGAGCCTGTGTTTTCCCCAGGTTGTTGCCAAGCTCCAGGAGACGGAGCGGCGACTGTGTGACCGAGAGGTGGTGCTGAAGGCTGTGACCCGAGAGAGAGACCAGGCCCTGCAGGCTCTGCGGACACGTGGGCTGCTCCCTGAGGAGGAGGCTCAGGTGAGGGGCCGCCCTCCTCCTGAGTCTCCCTTGCAGCTCTTCCTCCCTGGCCCCTTGGAGATATCTGTTCCCCCGGCCAGAGGGGAAACACGTCAAATAGAATCAGCACTGTTGAGGTAGATGTTTTCAGCCATGTTTCTTTTAAGATGACTGTTCACACAAGGTGAGACCAAGGCTCAACCAGCTAATGGGAATCTGCACTCAGTCTTCTTTGTGTCTTTAGTATCTGAAATATCACAAAACCTCAAATTCAGATATTGTACCATGGCAGACGGTAACACAGAAAACCAAAAGGTTAGGGCTTTATCCCAAAACACACTTCTTCACATGTGGTGACTGAGCCATTCGATATGTGACGATGGCCGTTCCTCTCAAAAGGCACAGACTCCCGTGCTGCTGTATGCCAGCCAGAGCCTGACACTGACTACGGGACGACCCCAGGTTGAATGGTGGCCCCGAAAGACGTATTCTTGTCCCGGTGCCTCAGGATGCAACCTTCCTTGGAAATAGGGTCTTTATGGATGTGATTAGTTAAGATGGATGATTAATTAAGGTCACATGAGCACATCCCAGCAGGACATACTAGGCCTGATGCCCTAGGGGTCAAGCTCCAGAAGGTGTGTCTGTTAACAGACCTCTGGGAAGATTCACATTCAGCCAGTGGTCAGGCTTGGGAGCACTGGTGTTCCCAGGAGGAGAGGAGGGGCCAACCCAGTCTCCAGGGTCACCTATGGTCCTGGGGACTCATCGCTGGTGGTTTTTGCATGGGTGCCTTCTCTAGGGCATAGAGAGAAAACAAATGCCTCTTTTTTGTTGTTTTTATTAATGAGCCTCCCTACGCAAATTTTTCTTTTTGTATTTTACTGCCAGGCTGGCAATTACAAGAAGACATTTGTCTCCAAGCACCAGCTCAGCTGGTCAGGGAGGCCTGTCAGTGGCTTGTTGCCTTGTTAAGTGAACAGGAACCTTAGAAGTGGCCGGGGGGTCAGAAACAAGTGCTGTGTGCAGAGTGGGGGGGTGTGCACCTCTGTTCTGTACAGGGAGCCCTGGAGGCAAGATGAGGGGGCGTGGCAGAGCAGCACCTCAGACACCAGTGAAGGTGAGCTGGCCTGGTGGTCTTAACACAGAGATGTGGCTTCCTTACCAAGCAGGGACCCAGGGTGGTGGAGGATGCTGTGCAAGTTTCGGTTGACCCAGAGGAATGAAGTCTTGAATCCTCCAGATAATAGCAAAACACCTGTGTTCCCCCTTCAGGGCCTTGATACTGTGACCAGGTTAAAGATGTGACCACCTGGTAAAGCAGCAGATGTCGGCTGGCAGGCGGCAGTTGGTGCTGAGTTCTATAGAGGTGGGCCCTTGGCAAACTAAGTAGGGGCAGCAGGGGATCTGTCACGCTCTGAAGCCGAGACAGAGGCTGCTCAGGGAGGAAGACGTGGTGCTTCCTGGGACGCGCTGAGCCCACCACAGATTGCACTGCACAGACAGGCAGCCTCTTGGCTGTGGCCACAGCTTTCTCTTTGCTTGGCACTAGTTTCGATGATGGCGCCTCGGCAGGGCCTGAGTGATCACCCCACAGAGACCAAGGCAGCACCGCCAGGCAGGCTGCTAGGGCAAACACAGCCACAGCCACAGGGACAGAAGATTCACCTTGGGAGTGGGCTACACTGCAACTTTGAGGTGGATCCTGTTGTTCAGGACAAGGAAGCTAAGGCCCTAAGAGGGGTGGTCCCTTCCCCACAGAGGGAGAATGTAAGCAGTGCTGGCCAGGTGCACAGCCCTGACCACTCTGCTGTCTGCCTGAGCGGGAGCAGCCTAAGGCTCTGCTGCAGAGAAGGTGGCAAATGGCCCAGTGGGCAGAGAAGGAGGTTGGATGTTTGCAGGAGGAGCAGTGGGGCCAGAGCGGTGGCTGGAAGGAGGCAGGCAGGTACATAGCGGAGCCAGAGGTGGCTTGAAAAGCTGGGTACTAGCGGTAACAGAAGAAATAGTTTCACTTTGGAAACAAAAGTAATATATACCACTGCAGAAATTTTACAGTTTTAGTTCACTGTAGTGCTCTCTGGAATAAAGCTGGCCCAACGTTCACCCCAGCTCAACTCCATGGCCGGACCTCTCGGCATGGTATCCTAGTGGGAAGTCTTCTAGGTTTCACTGGTTCTTTTGAGAAGTTGGTAGTTTCTTTTATTTGTCCTTCTGCAGGAAGGTAATGTGCCTTTTTTCCTCTGGTGGTTTTTAAGAGATTTCCTTCATCACTGTTTTTAAGTAGTTTGACCATGATGTGCTCTTTGGTGTGACTTTCTTTGTGTTTATCTTGCTTTGGGTTTGTTGAACTTCTTGGATCTGTGGACTTAGGTTTTCATCAAATTTGAAATTTTTTTGCCAACACGTTCTGAATCCTTTTCCATCCCCTCATTGATTGGGTTAGTGTATGTCTGCTTCACAGTGTTCTGTAGTCACTAGGGCTCTGCTGTTACTTGTTCTTTTGCCTTTCACCCTGTTCTTGAGTTTGGATACTTTCTGCTGCTCTGTGTTTGTGCTGACTTAACCTTTCCTCCTGTAGTATCTTATCTGCTCTTAATCCCATCCTATCCAGTGAACTTTTCCTTCAGACAATGTATTTTTCATCTCTGTAGATGCTATTTTGTTCTTTTTGATATCTTCTATTTGTTTTTTCATATTTTTCTTTAAATCTGGAGTATATTTATGCGAACTGCTTTAAAGTCCTTGACTGTCACTCAGCATGATGTTTTCATGTTCCATCCATGTGGTAGTGTGTATAAGAACGGCATTCCTTTTATGGCTATATAGTATTTCATGGTGTTAACTTTTGTTTATCCATCATCTGTTGGTGGACATTTCCATTTTGGCTACTATGATTAATGCTCCAAACATGTCTGCAGGTTTCTGTGTGGATCTGTGTTTGCACTTCTCTCAGGTCTGTACCCAAGAGTGGACTTGCTGGGTCACGTAATAGCTCTGTGTTTACTTTGTTGAGGAACACAGATTGTTTTCCACAGCAGCTGCACTATGTTATACTTACATTACAAACCACCGAGTACTTTTACCTTTTTCAGTGTACAAGGGCTCCATTTTCTCCACATCCTCACCAACACTTGTTATTGTCCATCTCTTTTGATATTTATTTATTTTATGTGGCTGCACTTGGTCTTAGTTGCACCATGTGGGATCTAGTTCCCTGACCAGGGATTGCACCCAGGCCCGCTCCATCAGGAGCACAGTCTTAGCCACCAGACCCCCAGGGAAGTCTCTCTCTCTCTCTCTTTTTTTTTTTTAAATAACTGCCCCTCTAACGGGTGAATGATGGGTTTTTGACTAAAAAGGAAGAGTCCCCAAACCTCTCAATAAAACTTATCTTTGAAAAACAGTGGTCTTGTCTTTATGAAACATAAAAGAAAAAGCATTTTCATAGTTCTGTCAACATTACCCACTTCCAGGACAGATGAGGAGCCGCAGGGACAGGGGGCCTGGAGGGTGCTGACAGACACCGACACAGCCGGCCTCAGATGCACAAGGGAATCGCTGGTTCTTGGCTCTAACCATTTTCTTTTCCTTTTATTTTTCTGTATTTTACAGAGGCCTCTAAGCTATCAAGGAGAAGAAATCAATAAAAGTTTTCCATCTAGTGAGATCCAGCAGCTAAAAGAGCAGAACACAAGTTTGCGAAATGTTATTGCACAAATGAGGAAAGAAATGGAAGCTCTAAGTGACCAAATTCTTCCTTCTGCCCGGTTAGGAGGGGAGACCTCACAAACAAACCAGCCTGACCCAAAGGCAGCAGCAGATTCTGCGGTTCCTGGTGAGCAAGGGAAAGAGGGAAGATGAGGAGTCTTCTCTACTGGGTCTGTAAATAGGCTTCACTTGGAGTCTTAAAAATGAGCATCCCCATTATAGATTATGTCAAAGTATGACAGCTGCTTTCCCTCCAAGAGAAAGGATCTTAAGTCATATTTTTTATGTACAATAAAAACTTTGTATTGGTTCGTGGAGGGAAAAAGGGAAGGATACACATGTGGCACATCTAAAAACCAGAGACAGACTTGGACCAAGGGCTAGTTGGCACTGCACTCTCCTGGAGTAGGCAGTGGGCCTGGGGGACCAGGCCTTTCCTCCGGGGAGCGTCCCGAGCCACAAAGGTGGCCCCGCCTCCTACTGTTCAGGGCAGGGACTCAGGATGGTGAGTGGAGGGGCAGCACCTTTGACAGCTGCGCTCAAGATGGGATTGTCAAGTCTGCATCAAGGATCACAAGACTGAGGGCTCCTGATCGTGGGGCCCACTCGGAGAGCATGGCAAGCTGGTCTCTGGAGGGGAGACACACAGACAGTGTGGGACAGTCTTGAGGGTTGGACAGGGGAGGGCGCGGGCGGTAGATAAAGGGTGAGTGTAAACGCCTCTGCCTGTGTGTTTACTGTGTTTTTTGGAAGGTTACGTTCTGGCCCTTGAAGCAGAAATGCACAATCTAAAGCATAAATTTAAAACACTGGAGGAACAGCTAGATGTGTTAGATCCTTCGAAGACATCCTTGTCCTGTGCTTGCGCTCAACCCAGTGTCCTGGCCTCCACAGATACCACCGGTGAGAGTCCTCGTCTCGTGTGGTGTGCTCTGTCTAATGACTTCCCAGTAACGCAGCCCAAGGAGATGTTACAAAGGTGCCACCCCAGGAGCCCCACCTCCTCCTGCCGAGCCAGCCACTTTCCTGACTCCTCACCCTATGGCTGAATTTTCATATAAGTGGAATTACAAATGTGTATTCTTGTCTGACTTCTTTTGAGCAGCAGTATGTTTTGGTTGATGGTCAGACTAGACTGTTCACATCATTTCCTCCCCCATTAGCAGCTTTTGAACTGTGGTGTTGGAGAAGACTCTTGAGAGTCCCTTGGACTGCAAGGAGATCCAACCAGTCCATCCTAAAGGAGATCAGTCCTGGGTGTTCATTGGAAGGACTGATGCTGAAGCTGAAACTCCAGTACTTCAGCCACCTCATGCGAAGAGTTGACTCCTTGGAAAAGACCCTGATGCTGGGAGGGATTGGGGGCAGGAAGAGAAGGGGACAACAGAGGATGAGACGGCTGGATGGCATCACTGACTCGATGGACGTGAGTTTGAGTGAACTTGGGAGTTGGTGATGGACAGGGAGGCCTGGCGTGCTGAGGTTCATGGGGTCGCAAAGAGTCAGACACGACTGAGCGACTGAAAACTGAACTAGCGGCTGAGAGAGCCATTGCTCTGGTTACTGCCAACACTGCACAGTGAGCCATCTCCTGTGCAGTACGTCCTTGTATCTTACTTACTTTATACATAATGGTTTGTACTTCTAAATTCTCTACCATTATGTCACCCCTCCCCGCTTCCCTTTCCCCACATTAAGCGTTAGTTTATTCTCTGTGTCTGTGAGTCTATTTCTTTTTTGTTATATTCACTACTTGTATTTTTTAGATTTCACACATAGACATTATACTGTGTTTATCTTTCTCTGACTTATTTCACTTAGCATAATGCCCTTCTGGTTCATCCATGTTGTTGCAAATGGCCACATTTCATTCTGTGATCAAGGAGTCAAGAATATGCAATGGGGAAAAGAAAGTCTCTTCAATAAGTGGTGCTGGGAAGACTGGACAGCTAGCTTCATGTAAAATAGCAAAATTAGAACATTCTCTAACACCACATATAAAAATAAACTCAAAATGGATTAAAGACCAGAAATGTGAGGCCACAAATCATAAAACTCCTAGAAGAAAACTTATAGGCAGAACCCTCTGCATAAACCTTAGCAGTATTTTTTTGGATCCATTTCCTAAGGCAACAGAAATTCATAGTGTTTAAGACAAACTTATTCATCAGTCTGTTCCTCTATGGTTGATCCAGCTTTACAGGCTTGTTCTGGTCTCCACTTCCATTTCTCTTAACTTCCTTTTCCAACGAGAAGCCTGACTCCTTGTTCTCCGTACGTTACTTCTTCCATCCAGTTCTTGGGTGTGAGCACCCTCCCTTGCACGGACAGAGGCCTTTTCCCACATAGAGGTCCCACTCTTTGACCCAGGCCCACCCTGGCTCTGACAGCCAAGCCAGGCTGCCCTCCATCCTGATTCCCTCTCCAGCTGGGTTGCAGCTCTCAGGCAGATCAGCCCCCTCAGGGTAACTTCCAGCTGCCCATCTGATGATTTATGGGCTCGATTGTTCAGGAAGGAGAGGAAAAGGCAGGCAGGACACTCTGCCTACACAGCTGGTCATCTTGTCCCAGGTAGTGGAAGTCTTACTTTTGGCTTTTCCAGTGCTGATATCTTTTACTTTTTTTTCCTTGTGTTATTTCCCCTGACTGAACTCTTTATTATGATGTTCATCATAGCTGACTTTCTTCCCGATCCCGGAGAAGAATTTTCAACACTTTACTTTTAAGTTTAATTGTTACTTTTTTGTATCAGATTAAGGAAATTTCTTCCTATTCCTATTGTAATACAAATCTGTGTTTTTTGTCATGATTCTGCCTCCACTGGGTCACTTGAACATTTTTAGTGTTCTATTCTAATCTGGTTTTTCAGTCGGTCTCTTTAGGTACTTTTTCTAGTGTTTTCCCCAAGAATTACAGTATACTTACTTATCACGGTCAACTAATGTCAGCACTTTGCAATTTCAAGTGGAATGTGGGGATCTTAGCACCAGTCAGGCCTCAACACCCCATTTCTTTTTGCAAATACCACCTCTCTGTACATCAAGAACCACATCAGACAGGATTCTCATTTTTGCTTTTAACTGCCAAACATAATTTTAAAAACTCAGGAGTAGAGGAATGGTCCATTCTTTGCTTGAATCCTTATCCTTCCTGTGACTCTTTCTTGATTCTAGGTTCCTTCTGTCTGAAGCACTTGTTTCAGCAGATCCTTTTCAGCAAGGCTGCTGGTGACAGACTCACAAAGTTTTCCTACATCCGAGACGTCTTTGTTTCACCTTCATCCCTGAAGAGTATACTCACTGGTATAAAATTATGAGTTTAAAGTTCTTTGCTTTCAGCATTAAACCATTTTCTTCTGGGGAGAAATCACATGATTGTTTCTGATGAGAAGTCTATTGCCTTTCAATCATTTCTCTCTGCCTGCTTTCAAAGTTTGTCTTTAGTTTCAGAAATCTGATTATGATGGTCTGGGCATAGATTTCTTTGGCTTATCCTTTTGGCCTTGAAACTGAACCAAATTTGAGAAGTTTCCAACCATTACTTCTTCAAGTATTTTTTTAGCTCCACACTGTCCTTCCTTTTTGGACTCCAATGCAAGAGTATTAGAACTTTTGTTTTTCTCCCCTGGGTCACTGAGGCTCTGTCTGTCTGTTTCCAATCTGTTTTCTCTATTGTTCAGATTGGAAATTTTCTGTTTTTTTCTTCAAGTTCACCAATTCGTTCTTCTGTTGAGCCCATCCAGTGAGATTTTTATTATGGTTTCGGTTCTAAAATTTATATTAAAAAAATTTTTTTTTTCATACCTTTGCTGAAACTTCCAGTATTCCATTTGTTTTGAGACTGTATTATATTGCCTGTTGGAATTGCTTTAATCTGTCTTCTTGATAGGTCTTTTATCATCCAAGGTACAATTTTTCTTGTTGTTGGTATAACGAGTGATTTTGGATTCTGTCATGGATGTTTTGAGTATTGTGTCATCCTCTATTACACACTGTTTTGTGTTTGCTCAGCATCTGCTGCTGCTACTGCTGCTAAGTTGCTTCAGTCGTGTCCGACTCTGTGCGACCCCGTAGACGGCAGCCCACAAGGCTCCCCCGTCCCTGGGATTCTCCAGGCAAGAACACTGGAGTGGGTTGCCATTGCCTTCTCCAGTGCATCTAATACTGGCTTATTCTGTCCTTTCTTCTACCTTGTTTGCTTTTTTCCTCATTTTTGAAATGGACATTCAGCCCATTTATCTTTCATCCTTCTTTTCTAAAAACAATCTTCTGTGGCTATAAATACTTTTGAAAGGACAGCTTTAGATGCACTCCTTATGTTCTGATAAGCCATGCTTTTATGGTAATTCGGCTCAAAGTAATTTCTAATAGCCACTGTGGTTTCTTCTTTGACCTGTGGATTGTGTGGACATTCTCGTTATTCCTGGCCAAATGACTAGGAGTCAACACAGGCCAGCCTCTAACAGACACTAGCTGGTAAAGCTGGATTTTTCTTCTGCAAAGACTCCTCCTTTCTTGGCATAAAGGTTGTTCTTCACGTGCATCTCGTCTCAGTCCTTGTGGGCACCCAGCTGCACCCACTTAGCCTTAGACTGTCTTCAGCGTCCCAGTGGACCAGCAGTGACAAGTAGCCATCCTCGGAGGAGGGCAGAGAACACACCCACGCACCTCTGCCCTGGACGCCACAGATGTCCTTCTCCCCAAGGGAACAGTGGACAATTGGAAGCGCCCCCAGGACGGTAGGAATGTTATTCTGACAAAATCGCTCTTTCTGCAGGAGGAGCTGTGCCAGTCGATAGAGCGTCCATGGGACTGGCACTCAGAAGGCTTGGAGACAGAGCGCATCTCCTGAGCTTCCTGGTGGCACGACTGAGACAGAAGGTATGGCCACCCTCTGATGCTCGACTGCGTAGGTCTCCCAACTGAAGGCACTGCTGGGGTGGCAGTGAACTCCAGGAATCTGCTGTGGCCTCTTTGTGCCTCCCGTGCCCTGTGAGGACGGGGTTATTACTGGGAACAGCTGGCTCACCTGTCATGTGTCCCTGGGAGGCACACAGTGAGGACGGGGTAGACGACAGAGGGGAGTCCAGGGCGGGGGGACAGTGCTGGCCGTTGACACCCACCCAGGGTGTGCTGGGCGAGTCCAGGGACCCACGTCAAGCCCAGGCACCGAGCTGCGGCAAGAGCGTGTGCTCGTCACCACTGTCTGTGACTCCAGATGCTTCACCCGGTGCCGGCCCTTGCAGTCCCCTCGGCCCGGCCTTCTGGGGGACAGGTTGTAACCAGGCGCTGGGCTGACCCACTCGTCCCTGTGGAGGTGGGACAACTGGACAACTCCATCGCGGCGCCACCCTGGCACCTGGGGCTGGTGACCCAGCCTGTGCTTTATTGCTGTCATCTCGTGATAACTCTTTTGATACCTCTTTTATTTAGTGTTTTTTTAAATTCTGGTAAAATATACATAACAAAATTTGGCATTTTTGTGTGTACAATTCAGTAACATTAAGTATATTCACAGTATTGTGTACCCATCACCAGGGTCTATTCCGAATAGGACATTTTTATCATTTGAACAGAAACTCTGTCCCCATTGAACACTAACTCCCTGTTTCCTGCCCCCAGCCCCTGGTAAACTCTACTCTTCTGGTCTCTGTGAAGCCGGCTCCTCTGGGAGCCTCCTATGAGTGACATCACTCAGTATTTGTTCTTCTGTGACTGGCTGCTTTCACTCAGCATAATGTCCTCAGGGTTCATCCGTATTGTAGCAGGGGTCGGAACTTCCTCTTAAGAACCCCACATTCAGTGTACCCGCTCATCTGCCGGACACTTGGGTCGCTTCTGCCATTTGGCTGCTGTCAGTGTGGTGGACTCCTGTCTGTCCAAGCGCGTGGTTCAGTTCTTCCAGGTAGACGTAAAGGAGTGGAATCCCTGGTCTCAGGGTAATTCTACATTTAACTTTTGGAGAACCACTAAACATTTCCACAGTGGCTGAGCACTTTCCACTCCCAGAAGGTGCACGAGGGCCCCCGTGTCTCACGTCCTCACCAGCAGCAACTGCTTTCTGTCTTTTTGACTCTAGTCCTAGCAGGTTTGAGGTGGATCTCACTGTGGCCCATTTGCATTTTCTTGATAAAAGAAATGGGGTGGCAAAGAGTCGGACATGACCGAACAACTGAACTGAACTGATAAAAAATGACGTTGAGTATGTTTTCGTGTGCTTATCAGCCATTTGTATGTCTTTTTTGAAGACATGTCCATGAGTATCCTCTGCCCATTTTTAATTGGGCTGTCTGTCGTCTCATTGTTGAATTATCAGAGTTCTTTGTATTTTCTGGGTTCAAGTCTCTGGTCAGATACGTGATTTGCAGACTTTTCCTGCCATTCCCTGCCTTATCTTTCCGTGGTCTTGATGATGTCCCTGGGAGCACAGCTCTTACTGCTGGTGTTGGCGGTGTCACACCTCCGTGTTGCCTTGTGGTATTTCTTTCCCATGGGGCCATTTTCCCGTGTCCTTTCAAGTCCATAAGTATGTAGGTTAGACCATCCTACAGACTCTGCATCTTCTGTGGAACAGAACTCCTAGCTAGTGACAGACATTGCTCAGAGTTTTCTGTCTTCTGTGGGGAGCAGGCAGTGCCTGGAAATCAGATGCCTCATCTTGACTGAAGAGCAGTTGTGCTGTTGCAGTGGGGATGAACTTGACTGCTTTTCTCTTTCTGGGGTTGCAGACCTGTGTCACATATGAGGGCAGGGGTCCTTCAGATCTGTGCCCTTTCCCAGTTCTGCCCCACCATGAGGATTTCACACACCCCACAAGCTACAAACAGGAAATAAATATGTAAATAAGAACTTTTAATTTTGTCTTGGTAATCACAGATTATTTGATTATCCTGAGGGAAAAAGTCTACCCTAAAAGGTGTTTTCTATTTGTTTTTACTTAACAATGTTTGTTTATCAGATGATCACCTTTTTTGGTGTATGTGACAAAGAATAAAATATTCATTACAAACTCGTTATAGAAATCCCTGAAACAGGAAAGTGTTAGTCACTCAGTCACGTCCGACTCTTTGTGATCCCATGAACTGTGACCTGCCAGGCTCCTCTTTCCATGGAATTCTCCAGACAAAAATACTGGAGTGGGTTACTGTTCCCTTTTCCAGGGGATCTTCCTGACTCAGGGATTAAACCCAGGTCTCCTGCATTAAGGCAGACTCTTTACCAGCTGAGCCACCAGGTGGAAGCCTGGTGGAAGCCTCCGGAATAGGAAGATGGTATCTTATCTTCCTGAGAGTAAAATGGGAAAGTTGAGGGTGTAGAGAAGTGTGTCTTTCTTTTTGCCTGTCTTTCCCTCTTTATGCCGGGAGAGCAGACATCCAGAGAGGCAGCTGAAGGACAGGGTGGCCCCAGAGCTCTGGCCTGGACTCTGCTCACGTACCTCCCAGCCACCCCGCAGCTAACCCAGGCTGCTCATGCAGAAGTGCAGTGGCTTGGTTGTGGGGGTGCTGTCTTATGGAGGTTGGAATTAAGCCAGAGAGGGGAGGCTGACTGGCATGTGTCCTTCTGATCTTTCTGGACTTTCTGCCACCTAGTACCTCCCTTCTCTTGCTTCCCAGTCCTCCCTGCTGATCTGTTCCAGACCCCCTCCCAGAGCCTGCCTCCTTCCTAACATTGCCTCTAAAATGGCCTCCCAGGTGCTGCAGGAAGTCCTGGACGTGGACACCATCCAGCGAGAGCTTCCCCACGAGCTGGACCAGGTGCACCTGGAGGCTCTGCAGCTGCAGAAGCAGGTGGCCGAGCTGGAGAAGCATCTCGGGTCAGCTCGGAAGGAAAGTGGGGGCACTGCCAGCAGGCAGCAACCAAAGGCCTCAGATACTGCAGCTGTTGGAGGAGAGGTGGGTGCCCTCTGGTGCTCTGCATCCTGTGCCGGGACTTGTCTGGGGTGCAGTCTTGGCCAGTGGGGAGCCTCCCCTCCCTCCCTCTTCTTCCCTGGCTGGGCTGGCTTTGTCTGGGCTGTTCTCTGCAGACGCCGTAAAGGGCTGCCACCCCACCCTTGTCGTGCAGGTCGCTGAGATCCCTCATTTAAAACTATAGGGAGCCTGCACACATGAAGGGGGCCATTCCGTGTCCTCTAGAACAGGAGGCCTTGACCATGTGCTTCAAGGGCCTGGGAAGCCCTGAAATGGATGTAACAAGGTGACTTTTCCTTCCAGAGGACCCCCAGGGGTGGACCCTGTGGGTCTCATGAGCTTCTCAGTGTGTGAGATCCTGCCTGGAGCACTGGCCACCAGGCCACCTAGTGTCCTGGTCCTGGTCAGGCCCTTGGCACCCAGTCCCCTCAAGTTCCATGGTTGGGTTTAGGCCAAGGTCCCAGGCCAGGGCACGAGTGCTACCGCAGCACGTTTTCCCTACGTACGTACCAGACAGGCTACTTTCCCGCTTCCTGAATGCCGTTATAGAAATGCTGCAAAGAATGGCTTTTGTCACAGGACATCATGTGACACACCTCCTGAGACCTGTCAGTTACCTGCAACCACAGATGGTGACCTGCAGTTACCTGTAATTATGTGTAATTACCTGTAATTGCTGCGGTGACCTGCAGTTACCTGTGTTACCTATGTTTGCAGATGGTGATAGTGATAAGCTGAAAGTTTTAGGGACAATAAGATGACGTCTGGAAGGTGCTGAGAGTCCTTGGGCAGAAACAGCATTGACTGTATTCCCTACCGACCTCACTCCCTGCTGAGTGGCTCTCATCCCACAGACCAAGCTATGAGAGTGACTTAGGGACACAGGAGGGACCCGACTCCAGGACCCACTATCGGGGGCTGTGAAGGGCCTCGAAGGGAGAATACGCAGCCCAGGACGCTGTCTGGCCCAGTGAACACGATGGGGGCCACTGTGCCTTGGCAGAGGCAAACATGTGAGGAGTGTCTTTAGGGGCTGGTGAGGGGGAGGCTGAGGGAGTCTGAGCTGTGGGGACACTGGAAGTGTAAAGTGAACCCTCTGTGCCATCGGTAGGTGGATGCTGTCCCCAGGAGCCTCAGACATCTCCACAGTCCTGTATCTCAGGAGTCAAGTCCAGAAGCTCCAGGCCCGGCTGGGCAGCAGTTGCCAGCGGTGATGTGTCTGCTCTCCTGCCATGGCCACAGTTGCTCCGGGTGCTGCCAGGGGCTTGCTGCAGCCCCAGTGGCCCTCATAGCTCCCTTGTTAGCAGCCCTCACATAACTCACTAACCCCACCTGTTTTGAGTGAAAGAGGAAGAAACTCTGCAAATGAGTGGAAATTAAAGTTGAGGTACTTATCCCTTGGCAGACAGCCTGGGATCTGAAGCAACTTGAGGCCCACGGCTGTTCTCCCAGGGTGGGTGTTGAGTGAGCTCTCTGGGTCTTGTAGTTTCTGCACAGCTATCAGGGTCCCACCTCCTTCCAGGTCTAGGTGTCCCATGACCTTGGTGAGGTCACTCCTAGGGTGAAAAATTGGAGGCATAGGAAACCCTTGGCCCAGACCAGGCCCACCCAATCCAGGCTCCACTTGTTGTGTGTTGGGTGCCCAGAGAAGAGGTTGTGGGCATCAGGCTTCCCAGACTGGGGGAAACGGTGGTGGAGAGGGCTGAGGTACCTCTGGGGCACAAATTGGGGTTGGAGTCACCAGGTTAAACTCGTGAGTTACTTTGAAGAGAGGGGTGTTCACACATCCTGGCTCCATCCACTGGGAGCCAAGGAACAGTGGCTCCCCAGGGTGGGTGAGCACATAGCCAGTACCTAGATCGCATTCCTGAACTTGATGCTCTGCAGAGAAGAACCAGGGTAAGAGGCCGATTCCACCGCCACAGAGACATGACAAGGAGGCAGGAGCCAGCATAAAGGGCTCCCACTGACCAGATCCAGACTAGTCACTCATGAAGTCACTGTTATAATTTGTCTACCAAAATTTGCATTCATGCTGATGCACATAAGCTGACAAGGAAAGGAAGGAGAGAGGGAAACTCTTTCTTACTTAGAACATCAGCCAAGGATGTGAAAGGAATGATACCATGGGAATGTCGTCAATGGATGCTGAAATTCTGGACAAGCTGTTTATAAGGAATCTCCCTACAAGTTCTTCAGTAACTTTCCAGTGCAGCAGCCTGTGGACACCACTTCCAAGGGATCAGCTAGCTTCCTTTGCCAACATTGGGACAGAGGGACATCGTGAGCCAATGGACAGGAGAGGGATAGCCTCACTCCTGACTCCCAAGTATGAGATTTTGGACAGATCCTGAGCGAGGGACACTAAACATGCAGCCTGTCCTGTTGAGAGCATTCTGAGGACTGAGGCGCCTGGGACATGGAAGACGTGTGAGATCGTGGACCCCGGGCAGGAGAAATAGGCCATAAAGGATGTCCTCTGGGCAGCTGATGGAGGTGCCTGTGGACTGTGCGTTAGGTCATAATGCCATGGCCCTGTGAAACTTCTGCCGTGTTCCTGTAGAGGAGGACCAAGCCTAGAGAAAGGATGGCCTAGCCGCTCCCCTACCCCCTCAACCTTTGCACCCCTAGAGGCTGTGCAGCTTTCAAGATGGGTTGGGTCAGCCATCTGGGCAGCTTTCTTAACTGATTACTAAGAGAATGTCCCTATTTTTAGAAAGTACAAACTGAAGTATCAGGGCAGAAAGGGGTGCAATGTCTCCAACTCACCCTCAGGTGGTTCAGAGAGAGATGTATGTGGAGAGGGGAGGAAGCACCAGCAGTGAGAGGGGCGTCGGGCCTCAGGCCACCCCTGCAGCTTCTCCCTGGGGATGAGATTCTGCCACATCAAGTCCAGACCCCCAACCCGGAAGGGACCTGCAGACCGCAGAGCACCCCTCAGGCTGCATAGTCACACTTGGGAACACTGGGTGTTTCTCTGCTCACCCAGGCCCCTCCCTCCCGCGGGCCCCTCTGCAAAGAGCCCAAGACGCCTACTGTACTTCGCCCGGCTTCGACCGCCAGGGGACAGTGCTGGCTGCCGGCGCTGCTCTCCCTCCCACTGGAGCCCGCACTGCTTCTCCCTGGTCCTCAGCCTCCCCACAGGGCTTCTCACGGGGTGGGGGCGGGGGGGTGGGAGGGGGGTGGGGGGAGCCCAGGCACTCCCTTCCCTGGGGAACAGAGTCATTAGGACGCCTCAAGCTTCCCCTCTGCTGCGTGGATTCTGGCCAAGATGCTGGCACTGGCACCCGAGCAAGGTGGGGGCAGGGGGATGTGGCCGTCACAGCCTTGGCCCCTGAATGTAGCAGTGCAGAAGCTCCTAGGTGTTTCAGGTCATTATTAGCATTGTGTCACTGTGGGCTGAGGCTGTAGAGTCATCAAAATAAGCTTCATCTTACCAGGAACTGAGCTTAAGAGCGGGGGGCCCAGCTGCAGTCCCCCACTCATCGCGTGCGATCATGGTATGAAAGAACACGGACCGTTTAAGATCAGGACTCCCCAGCCCTGAGAGCTGCCACTTCCTGGGCAGCGTTGGTTCCTCGGCCCAGGCCAGGGGCCATCTGCTGGGCGGGGGATGGGGGGTGGGGTGGAGTGGTGGTGCAGGGGTGCTGCTTTTGAAGAGATTTTTAGATTTCTAAGTGTCCTGAGGTTTGGAAAGTCTCTGTTTTCAGGATTTTACTTCAGATAACACAAGATAATCCTACAGCATATCCCTGTAGAGAGGGACCAAGCCTGAAGAATTGACTGGGCTGGTCCCCCAACCCCAGGGCTGCACCCCTGGAGGCTGTGCGACTTTCCAAAGGGGTCGTCATGTCAGCCGCCTGGGGCCTGTGCAGCCCCATGTGCGAATTCCCACTCCAGGTCTCCCACCAGTCCTGGTCCTGTGCCCTTGAGAGACCCTGAGCCAAGGCCTTTCTCTGATGTTCCCTTTGCCATCTCACCTCCATATGCCCCCTTCACGCCACATGCCAGGCATGTGCTAGAGGCACTGCTGTGCGGTCAGCGTGGCTCCAAGGCCATAGGAGGGCACAGGTGTATGCCAGCCCTGAAAAGACACACCAGGAAACTGGGCCAGGACAGGGTGTGCTCCTGTTCCAGGGACACAGAGCAGGTTCCTCGTTCTGGCGCCAGTTCGCTTGGCTGGGTCAGCAGCGCGCTTTTCATAGGTGTCAGCCATAGCCATGCCTAAGTAGGCCACCTGCTTCCCTCGGGGCCTTGGACACCACTGGCTCTTCCTGGGCCCCTGCCCGGCACAGAGGCAGCCACACACATTCTCCTTTTTCCCTTTCTCTTTTCCCCACACCCCACCCCGTTCCAAAAACCCCTCTAGGTAGGACAGCATGTGTGTGTAAGAGCCACACGGTTGGACCATGGGATAGCGGGAAATGGGACAGCTGGGTCAGTGGTAGAGTGAAGGGCCGCATGGTACCGCCCGGGCAAGGGGGCTCAGAGCCTGGGTGTTTTTCCCGGGACTACCTCCTGGCCCACAAGCTGAGACCCCAAGCAGCCACTGCTCCTGCCTTTGGCCTCCTTTGATTTCTGCACTCTCGTCAGGGTCAGGATGGTGGGAAACCTGGGCCAGCCTGTGATGGTTGAGGGAAGTCTGAAGGACAGGTGGAGTAAGTGTCTGAGTTAGGAGTCTGGACAGATGAAGTCAGAGAGGAGGCAGGGGAAGCAACGTGCTGAGCGAGTGAGGGCAGAGGGGGCACTGGAGAGGGGCCCAGCCGCGCAAATGTCCAGGGCTGGAGAAAGAGTAACCGAGGCTGGGTTCCCATCAGGGCCTCACTTCGGGTCTCCGCCGGCCCCCTTCCATACCAGACAGACAGCAGGCACCCAGCCTATGACAGAGGGGCCAGCAGAGGAGGTGGTGATCACACGTGTAGCCCTCATGGGTCCCGGGCCTGGGCTGCTTCCTCATTGTCTTCACTGGAAAGACACAAAAGCGTTGGTGGTGAGGGGGTGGGGGAGCCACAGAGTAAGCAAGGGCAGGCAAGCCTTGGCCTAGGAGCTTTGACGACCTTCATCACATACTTCTCTCCCCCCGCCCCCCCACAATGAGAGTGAAGGCTGCTGTGGATGCGTCATATTGCAGGGACGCCCGTTTGTCTGTTAGGCTGGAGGGACGTCACCCAGTGGTGTGGCTTCTGGGACAGTTGGTCAGGCAGTGTCCCGCCGTCCGCACCCCAACTCCCACTTCCTCCTCCCCGCCCCACAACCCCAGGCTCATCTGATGGTCTCTGCCATGTGGGTTTGTTCACAGGTTCCTGCAGACGGGGGACCCGCGGGGACAGAGGACCATGGGACGCAGCCCCTGCAGGTCCTGTCTGTGCCCCGACTCCAGAGGAAGCTCAAGGAGGCTGCCAGGAAGATCCTGCGGCTGCGCCTGGAGAAGGAGCAGCTCCTGGAGCTGGGAAACCGGCTGCGAGCGGAGCTGGGGCACCTTACCGGTGGGTCATTCCCCCCCACTCCGCCCCTGCTCTGGGGATGGAGGTGCAGGGTGCAGGGCAGGGCTGGCCCGAGGAGGGCTGGGCGGAGTGGGGAGGCCCAGCCCAGGCTGGGGGTGGGGACAGAAGGAAGGACAGACAGGACTCTGCTTGATCTCTGCCGTGGGAGTCCTGTGAACCCACCCTTCTGGCAGCATTTTGTGAGAAAAATGCCACAGGTTAGCGAAGCAGCTGGCATTTCTATGCGGCTTTGTGGTGGCAGCAAAGGCTGCCGTGTTCCCAGGCCAGCCACAGCCTTAGCCTCCTCAGGATAAAGGCGGCAGTGTGTGCGGTGTGGCCAAAGCCTGGACCGTGGGCTGCAGATGCCCAGGCTGCCCGTCGTGGTGCTGGTTCCTGAGAAAGGGACCCATGAACTGGGCCTGAGGTCCCACGATTAACCCACTAGAGCTACTAGACATTGAGCCTCTCCCAGTGTCTCAGCGCACCAGCCTCCCTGCTTTTAAACCCCTTGGTTTTCCTGCAGCCAAGGCGCCGGCCCCTTTCTCGCAGCCTCCCCCTCACCTTCTGTGGCTCCTGCCTCTGTCCTTTTCCAGCTACAGCTTTGAGTAACTGTGATGATCTCCAAATCTCCGGTCTTTGGGATTTCACCTTGTGGATATGAAACTAAGCCACCCCTCTCTCCATGACAGCTCACCTACTTTAGGAGCAAGGTCTCTGACTTGCATTTCCTGTTGGAGGCAGAGTGCTCCAGTGTGGCTGTAAAGAGCTCAGAGCAACAGGGTATCCACAAAATGCTTCTCTCGGCTAACGAGAGCCCCGGCTTCCTTCCCAGGTCCTTCTCACCCCCAACCACTGCAGTGTCCAGAAAGCACTTCCCACTGAAGGGGAGGAGATGGGACAGAACATCCACCCTGGTCTCTCCCCAGCACATACCTGCATGAACGAGAATAGTTGTTTTGAATACATTAATATTTAGCCTTAATATGTTGACTCCTGAAATTACCAAGCGATTGAAAGTGGGACTCGAGAGCACAAAGGGGACTGCGGAACTGAGGGGAGAGGGTGTGGAAGACCCTGGAAAATCTAAGGAGGAACAGACAAGTCACTTGTGTTTTCAGCAGACATCTTTTTGAGTGGCTGCTATGTGCCAGGCGCCCGAGACACAGAGGTCAACCAAACCATCCGTGTAAAATGATCCCCAGTTGTACTTGGAGACCGCTGTACACATCCACCTTTTGTGTGCATGGGACCTGGGCGAGACTTTGCTCAGAGGCTTTGTCCTTCTAAGAACCCACCCCTGAAAGAAGAAGGGTGAGCAGCGCTCAGTGTATTTCTAGATGTCATCAGTGTGCGAGCAGCAACCGAGGGCGTCTTTCACGGGAGCTGGCTCCTTCCCTTGGGACCCGTTTGACAAAGCCCTGCTTTCGTTCAGTCCTCCTTCTGTTCCACAAGTTGAAGGGGAAGGTTTGGCTTTGCTTGTTCCTTAGGGGCACTTCTGGGCCATCTTCTGCCAAGTTCACTAAAAACCCTATTTTTACTTTTAAGGGTCATGTCGTGTATGTGCTTCTCGCCCCACATTCCTGTCATTTCATGGCCTTCATTCACTTACGGCTCCATTTCTTAATTCCACTGCATTCCCTCCCACATCTGAACCTTGCTTCTCCTTCACCTTGGCCTCTGTGCCAAGCCCTGCCACTGCTCAGTTGCCCTCTCAGCCCCCGAGGCTTCCAGAGGGAGGCACAGCCATGCCTCCCTCCCCCTCCGACCTAACCTGTCTTTCTCCTCATGGTGAATTCCTAGCCTAATCAGCTGGCCTCACAGCCATCAAGTATGTGAGTGAGTCATCCACCTACCTCTCTATCCAGCATCCACTCACTGACACACTCACACATCTCTCAACCCATCTACCCCGCATCCATCCATCCGGCCATCCATCCAACAAAGGAGCAGATCATCCATTGCCGGGCCTGCCTTCCTGTGCCTCCCAGTGTCAGAGAAAGCTACACGTTCCTCGTGGCCAAGTTTGCAGCCTTCTGTGAAAGTTAGAGAGACCTCAGCAGTAGAGCCTTCCATGCCTGGTGTTTTCATTAGTGGTAGACTTTTCGTAATATCTTCTGTTTTTCTTCTCTGGTGATCTGTCTGTATGGATTTTCTGCCTCTTCTTGGATCAATTCTGGACATGTGCATTTTGCTGGAAATCTCTCCAAAGTCCCTAGTCTTCCAAGTACTACCATAGAGCAGTACATAGTGGCCTGTAACTGTTTTCGTCTGCATCTCTGGTTATCGCTCTTTCATTTCCTAAGACTTCAGTATGTGCAGGGATGTGGGATTCTGCTCCACCTGCCCTTTCCCCCATTGGCCATGCACACACTGGCTCAGTTCACCTTTGTATGAGGAAGTCTTCCCTAAATAATGGTTAAAAAAAAAGTCTAAAACCACCTAGAGGTGGGAAAGGCAAAAATCAACAGAGTTGATGTCGTCACATCCTAAAACATCTGTAAGGAAAAGACATCGTACACAAAGATAAAAGACAAATAACAGATGGGAGAAATATTTGCAGCATACCTGACAGATGAAAAAGAACCAGTACCCAACATGGGCATTCACTGATGACAGGCGAAGTGCCGGACGGAGCGTCCAGGAGAAATCCCCAGATGTGACAAGGGTATGGATGCCACTTGCCTCTGCAGGAGTCTGAAGAGGGCAAGTAAGTCAGCGTTGAGTTCACGCCCAGACTAAAAAGTCCCATCTCAGGAGCTGTCATTGGTGAAGCCTCTCTAAGGGCAGTTTGCCTGCATCTCACAACTTTTTAAATTAGCATACCCTTTGAATACGCAAATCTTCCCCTAGAGATCTTTTAAAAACATTTTCTCACAAATCTGAAAAAGATGCGAATGCAAGGATGTTTGGCAGTGTTTTTTGTTACAGTAAGAAAGCAACTAGGAAGGTCTAGGGGTCCATCTTTGGGACATTGAAATCGGACCGTGGATGCTACTTTAACCCTCAAGGGCATGTGGGGTGGACTTCCCTGCTGGTCCCATCCCCCTGCCGATATGGGGGGCATGGATTCAATCCCTGGTCCGGGAAGACTTCACATGCCACGAGGCATCTAAGCCCCTGCCACACAACTCTTGAACCCACACTCTGGAGCCCATGAACTGCAACTTCTGAGCCCATACACCGTAACTGCTGAAGCCCGTGCATCCTAGAGCCTGTGTGCGCAGCAAGAGAACCACTGCAGTAAGCCTGCACCTTGCAAAAAGAGAAAGTCCACTCACAGCTACAAAGACCCAGCACAGCCAAAAATCAGTAAGCAAATTTTTAAAAAGAGAGCGTGTGGGCCGCTTGCATGCCCACGGGTCTCCTGCATCCCCATCGGGCACCATCTCTGCACGGCACTTCTCAAACGAGAGAGACAGCCCGTTTTCCCCCTTCAGCTCCAGTCCACTGTGGATAATTATTTTGTCAAGTACAATAAAATGTGGCCTTTCCAAACGACTTCAAAACTCCTCACTTTGTGTTGTTTCCTCGTGGGCTTGGACACTCTTTGGACCAGGCTCAGCATGCTGACTACATGATGTGTGTGCCAGCCCAGACACGTCAGCCTATGAGAAGAGCACCCCGCAGAACAGTGTGCTCTGAGGCCCAGGTGAACATACACAGAGCGTGTGCACCCATGCACACAGAGGGCAGGCTGGCAGGAAGCACCTCCATCCTAACACTTTGAGGAGGACAGTAGATGAGAGGAGAGGGGTGAGCGGTTTGCTCTGTGAACTTGTGCATCATGGTGGTTTGTAAAGAATGCCCAGCACAGGGCTTCCCTGGTGGTCCAGTGGTTAAGAATCCACCTTGCGAGGTTTGATCCCAGTCTGGGAGGATCCCACATGCCCCGGGGCAACTAAGCCCCTGTACTTCTGAGCCTGTGCTCTGGAGCCACAGCTACTGAGCCCACATGCTCTGGAGCCCATGTTCCACAACGGGAGAAGCCACCGCAGTGAGAAGACCGAGCGTGGCAACTAGAGAGTAGCCCCAAACTCTCTGCAACTAGAAAAAGCCTGCATGAAGCCAGGAAGACCCGGAGCAGCCAAATCAATTAATTTAAAAGAGAAAAAACTATTTTAAGAATGCCCAGCACACTCCATTAGTTCCCTTTTGGGAAGGCTACCCTCCCCCAATACTGTGTGGCGGTAGGTTTCTGCTCTCCCACATAGGGAGACAGCAAAGGTTGTGACCAAGGCTGGTCTGTCTGCATGTTTTTTAACAAAGCTGATTTATCCAGGTCATCAATCATGTGACTGTGGTCATTAAGTGGTACAGAGTGACCAACCATGACAGGAGTATGTTTTCATCGCTTGACAATATTGAAAATGTGAGACCATCCAGCCAAGGCAGAGCCACGCCCACTTGGGCTCCCTCTGGTTCCAGCACCACCAGGCAGGGTCAACCCCAGGGCTTGTCCTCACGTGTCCACCTCTGGGAAGGGACTTCATCTCCCAGGGGGCTAGCAGAGCCGCACCTTCACTGGCCCTGGTTTCGTCCTGCATCCCCCACGGCCTGGGATCAGGCTCCTGTCCCAGCCACATGCCCCCTTCTCCAGTTCCAGGCTTTCAGATCTGCATTTATGGACAGGCAGGCTCATGTGGTTCAGATCTGCACTTTCAGACAGGCAGACTCATGTGATTGGGCATGTGGCCCTGACTCAGAATTTCACTCTCCTACCTCGTCTCTTGAGTGGGTAGGTGGCAATGCTGGAGCGTCACCTGTCCTCAGGTGTCCCAGCCCCATTTGCTCTCCCATCAGCCCAGCTGCAAGTGCTCACCCCTCACCTCTGAGACAGTGGCCATCAGACCATCTGCTGGGGCTAAGGCCAAGACCACGGCAGATGCCAGTACAGCTGAGCCGGCCTGCACAATGAAGGACCAGAAAGGGACAGGCCATGAGGCCAGACCAAGCGGACTTCAACTCAACCTACCTCTCCCCTACTTTGTTCTTCCTCCTGCTGCCAGTTCTCCTTTTCCCCAAAATTGGAGCCTGTGATGTTTTCTTAATCCAGTACACAGCTGGGATTCTTTAGAGTGTCGGTTATCAGGATCTTAACATCTGACCATTTTGGAAGACTTTATTTTGGAGGGCAAGTAATTTTAGATTCACAGCAAAACTGAGCAGAAGACAACAGACTTCCCATACACTCCCTGCCTGCACATGCACAGCTCCTGTCACCCACATTTACTTGGTGCGGTTTAGTTTCTGAGTCATGTCCGACTCTTTGCAACCCCAGACTGTAGCCCGCCAGACTCCTCTCTCCTTGGGATTTCCCAGGCAAGACTACTGCAGTAGATTGCCATTTCCTCCTCCAGGGGATCTTCCCGACCCACAGATGGAACCCAAGTCTGCTGCATTGCAGGCGGTCTCCTGCACTGCAAACATATTCTTTCCTGCTGAGCCCACATCCACTCTAGATGGTAGATTCATTGCAATCAGTGAAACTGCTTTGACACAGCATCACCCAGACTCCTGCAGTTTTACATCAGGGCTCACTTTCATGGTGTATGTTCTGTGGGTTTAAACCTTGTGCGCTCCACCTGGTCACCTTCCCTCCCTCCTGACCTCTGACAACCACTCATCTTTTCCCTGTCTCTGTAGTTTAGCCTTTTCCAGCATGTCATAGTTGCCTGGAAAATCCCATGGGCGGAGGAGCCTGGTGGGCTGCAGTCCTTGGGGTCGAGAAGAGTCAGACACGACTGAGCGACTTGACTTTCACTTTTCACTTTCATGCATTGGAGAACGAAATGGCAACCCACTCCAGTGTTCTTGCCTGGAGAATCCCAGGGACGGGGGAACCTGGTGGGCTGCCGTCTATGGGGTCGCACAGAGTCGGACACGACTGACTCAACTTAGCAGCAGCAGCAGCAGCATGTCATAGAGTGGGGATCACACAATATGTATTCTCTGATACCTAACATTTCTTAAAGGCTCTTTTTTTTTTTCCCTTGATGTTGAAAATGCTATTTGCTCACTATAAAAATTTCAATGAATGCTGAGAGATAGTTAATTTATACTGTAAAGCACAAACTGCCAACTAGGTCTCGTCTGCACTTTGCTGCCTGTCTGTTGGATTGTCTGTTCATGGTGTCACATGCACCCGAATGTTGAAACAGTGACTCCTGCCTAGCTCTGCACACCCTCCCTCGGGGCCGTCACCGAGCTGGCCCCAGGGGAGACTCCATGCACTGGGCTGCTTCTATCACATGTCTGTTCACTGGGCTCCAGCAGACATGCTCCAACCAGCCTCTCAGGGGAGTGTGAACCGTTCCTCACCTCCCCCTACCCCCACCCCGCCCCCAGGGAAAGTGCATTTGGGTGTTTTTTTACGACAGTGAAGCGCCTATTTGACCACAGCTTCACAGAAGCTAAAAATTCATTAGGAATTGGTTTTTGCCAGTTTAGTTAGGTAAAATTAGTTCATTGTTTTAATTTGTATTTCTTTACATTTCTGTGTGTGGATGTGGGTGTGTGTGTGTTGGCCATTTGTATATCATTATGTAATTTTTCTGCTGAATTTCTTTTGTGCTCTCCCCCAGCTTTCTTCTTGCTGAATCTTTGATTCATCTAGAAATGATTTGGTAAAATAGAAACAGGTTAGGGATCTAGCTTTATTTTATTTTTCCCTAGGTGGTTAGCTGGTTGACCCAGTACTGTTTATTGGGCATAAATAGGAAAATACTGCTTTAGTTTATTAATTATGATTCCACATGTGCATCTCCAGTCCTATAAACAATATTAATTGAGAAGCAGTGATTTTTGGTCACATTTCATGAATTCTTGGTGTGTTTGCCCCTCGCTATCAGCGCCCTGCCACACTCTGCGCCTCCAAACCCCTGGAAGCCCTGGGTCATGCACAGCTTCGCTCGTGTGTTCTGAGGGCCTTGGAGGGAAAGGATCTGACATTCAGGGATCTGTTCTTTCCTTCAAGAAGGGCCTGTGGGCAGTAAACTTTGTCTTCATAAAATGATTTCATTTTGACCACTTCCTGGAATGATGGCATGGCTGGAAGGAGACTTCTGATTGGCATTTTCTTACAGCTTTTTTGTCAGGCAGGGCCCTGCTGTCCTGTGAGAAGCCAGCGTCAGTGTGAACCTCTCCCTCGCCAGTGGTCTGCCTTTCCTCTATGGCTGCTCCCAACCCATTTGTGCTCCTGGTCTATCATCCTGTGTCTACATGAGGGTTGTTCTGCTTTAATTTAACCTGCTCTGGAATCAGTATTTTTTTATTTTTAATATCTTAAACTTATGGTTGGTTGGGTTTTCTGGGTTTTTCCGTTCTTTAAATTTCTCAACTATTTGTCTTTTTTTTTTTTTAATTCTGTTTATTTATGGCTGTGCTGGGTCTTCGTTGTTGTGCAGGCTTTTCTCTAATTAAAGTAGACGGGCTTCTCATTGCGGCGGCTCTTCGCATTGCGACGCACGGGCTCTCGGGCTTCATTCAGTAGTTGCAGCAGGCAGGCTCAGCAGTTGCGACTCCCAGGCTCTGGAGCACAGGCTCAGTAGTTGTGGGACTTAGCTTAGTTGGGCTTCCCAAGTGACGCAGTGGTATAGAATCTGTCTGCCAGTGCAGATGCAGAAGACACGAGAGACACGGGTTCGATCCCTGGGTTGGGAAGCTCCCCTGGAGTAGGAAATGGCAACCCACTCCAGTATTCTTGCCATGGAAAATCCCATGGACAGAGGAGCCTGGCGGTCTACAGTTCATGGGGTCACAGAGAGTCAGACACGACTGAGCAACTAAGGGCACACACACGGACTTAGTTGTTCGCAGCATGTGGGTTCTTCCCAAATCAGGAAAGGACACGTGTCTCCTGCATTGGCAAGCAGATTCTTTATCACTGAGCCACCGGGGAAGCCCAGTCATTGCTTTTTTAAATACCACGTCTTCCCGTTTCTTGGTAATCTCTCCTAGAGCACGTTAAATGTGTTTATTAACCTGTGTGTTTTAGGATTTCTTTGCTACCTTCCAGGGGGTTTCCTCAAAGACGACTGCTTGGGGTCAATGGGTGGTTTTCTATGTCTTTATCAGAAGTTTCCATTTTATTTTTATTCGTTCCTTTCCTTGGGTTTATTTTATTGTTCTTTCCCTGATTTCTTAAGCATTTATTTTATCCTTTCTTGTTTAGTAATTGCATAGTTTTAAGATGTGAATATCCTTTCTGAGTATCAATTTTGCCATGTCCCAGGGTTTTGCTTTTTTTTTTCTTTTAAACTTGGCTGCACTGGGGCTTAGTTGTGGCACAAGGGATAGTTGCTGCGTGAGGGATCTAACCTGGGCCCCTGCATTGGGAACACAGAGTCTTAACCACTGAATGACCAGGGAAGTCCCACCCCAGAGGTTTTGAGGGATAATATTATCAGGATGATTAGTTGCTAGATTTTCTACCACTATAGACTCAGGTTTTCTATATCACTCAAGTTGATTAAGAGTATTCACCTAAAAACAAAAGGCTATTTTCCCAGAAGAATGAGTTTATTTGGAAATAACAAAGAACTGCAGTTTGGGACATGCAATTATGGTGAACCATATGCAAATCCAGTAAAAAAACCAGACAGAACTTAAGTTTTCTCTCAAGTGAAATAGAAGTAATACAAGAACTACTGTAGGGGATAATGAGGCCCTGAGCCCCAGTAGCCTCTTCTGTTACAGACTTTATACGTTGAAGTGCTTATTTACCTGGGGAGGGCATTTGAGGGAATCTATTTGAATCTTGATGGGAGGATTTTGCCAATATCAATTGGACAGTTTGCCCATAAGGAGGGTGGTACCTGATTCAATAGAGACAAATGATCAGTGTTTCCAGAAGCAGTACTATCAGAGACAGAGCAAATAAAAGAAGTCAAAGGGTGGTTTAATTCACCTGATTGGTTATTTTGATGGCAACTGTCAAATTTTAGAACTGTTTCTCCCTTTTTGGGAGAAAGAAATTCCAGCATGATACTTTTCCAAGAAGCCCTGGCCTTATAAATTAATAGGGGTGGAGGAGCTAAGGAAAAAAGGGTGTGTACCTCTTAAATGGTCTAAGCAAAAGGGAAGAGGTTCAGAAACCGGACCCTGTTGAGGTTCATTAGAGACCCTCACTATTTGGACCATCTTAGTATTTTTCTTTAGTGATGGGGCTGAGCACTGAGAGTGTGATCTGGGGTCTGTAAAGACAGAGATTCGTTCGCAATCTGGAGAGTGGTTTCTCCAAGCTGATTCAAGGAGAGGATTGAGAGAGCCCCAGTCATTCCTCAGAGCCCCTCACAGGGAGGGGCTTAAGAGGATGTTTGAGAGGCTGGTTAGAGGGCTAAAGATGCCCAAAACACTTACACTTTTAGCAATCTTTTTCCCGTGTCCTGGCTCTTTACAGTAATAGCAGAGACTAGAAGGGTTTTGTTAAGGCGCCTTCATTTTCAGAAATTAAAGATTAAGAATTTAGTGGTCTTGACTCACCTAGGATTCGAGTCAGCTGATTTGCCAAGTTAACTAAATCTAAAGTGAACATAATCTCCCATTCCACCCTTGTCCTTCTAACTAAAAGAGAATGATCCTGGTTCAGCCATTAGTAAGTGAGGCGATAAGGGCTATCCGAGTGACTTCAACATCTGAAGGAAGACCAGTATTTTCTTTAAAGACAATTTGGAGTCAATTAAATAGTCACGAACGGGTTCATCAGATTTTTGTGTGCAAACCTGAATTTAGTTCCCATCAACAGGCTTGGGAAAGGCAGTTGTAACTGCTGGTGGGGGTTTTCAGCAAACGTTCTGACCTCTTAACAGAAGCTGTGGTGGTTTAGTCATTAAGTCATGTCTGATTTGTGTGACCCCATGGACTGTAGCCCTCCAGGTTCCTTTGTCCATGGGGTTTCCCAGGCAAGAATATTGGAGAGGGTTGCCATCTCCTTCTTCAGGGATCTTCCTGAACCAGGGATGGAACCTGTGTCTCCTGCACTGCAGGCAGATTCTTTTACTAGAAGCTAGGCGTTTGTTTTTCTAAAGCCACCCCCCCACCCCCCCACCCCCTGCCCAGGGTGATTCCTTCAGCCTAATTTCATTCAGTGTTTGGCTTGCCTCTCAAAAAGCTTGTGAACTAACTGATATAAATCTGAGAAACCAGACTGGTAGGTTTGAATAACTATGCTAAATTCTTCAGCAAATCTACCAAGGTCCTCAGTTACTTTTGGAAACTTTTAACTGTGTGTGGCAATTCAGCCTTTGTCAAGGGAACATAACTAATGGGTCTTACTTACTTACATAAGTAATGGGTCTATTTGGACCCTCAGAAGATTTCTCTATTTTTTTGTTGTTGATTATTTTATTTATTTATTTGTGCCAGATCTCAGTTGCAGCACTCAAAGGTCTTTGATTTTCATTGTAGTATGTGAGAGTTTAGTTGCGTTATTCAGACTCTTAGTTGCTGCATGCAAATTCTTAGTTGCAGAGTGTGGAATCTAGTTCCCTGAGCAGGCATTGTGCCTGGGCCCCCTGCATTGGGAGTGTGGGGTCTTACCACTGGACCACCTGGGAAGTCCCAGAAGTTTTCCCTTTAAAGGCCAGTTTCTGATAGAGCGTGGCAGACTGAGACAAAGAAGCAAGGGGAGGGAGAGTGGGGGGATAAATGAGCTGATACCAGGGACAAAGAAGTGGGGGGGATGAGCATGAGGCTTCAGAGCCATTTTGTCTTTGTTTGCCTTGGACGGTATAATTATTGTATTTGCAGAGAGACAATTTTAAATTCCTGATAATATTTGGAAGCCTCAAAATAGCAATCAACAGCAATCAAAATAGCAATCAATTTTAATTTTGATAATTTCAGAGTCATGGCTGTCTAATAGTTTTAAGAAAGGTAAGCTTGGTGAGTCTGAAAGTTCTCCATAATGGCCAGTGATGTTCCAAATTACTTTGGGTTAAAATTTGTCCATTTCTTTAGAAACATGCGTGAGAAGGGACTGTGGTTTTTAAACATAAAATCAGACAGGGTCTTTAAATGTGGGGCACCCTCAAGACATTTTAGATAACTGGGATCCCATTTTCTGGAGGTTTCTTTCTTTCTTTTTTCTCTAAAGCAAAGGGGGCAATTCTTAAACAGCCTGCACGCCAAATAGCAGCACAGTTCCACTTGGGACAGCCTGATCCCAAAAGAATCGGGTTAAAGGCTGAATGGCACAGTTCGAAATAGGAACAGCCCAATTCCAAAAGGAATTGGACCGAAGGCCAGCACAGTTCCAGTTGGGACAGCCTGATTTCAAGTAAGGCTGAAGTCCCAAATGAGTGCTCACAGACAAAGCAAAGCCTTAACAAAAAGGGTAAAGCCTTTAAACATATCCCAGACAAAGCCTTTGAGAGTTCTAAATGCACTAAGAGCGGAGCTCCAATCCAGGAGAAAACCTTCCCCTTAAACTCCAGGGGTGACTAGGAAAATGGTGAGCCCTGTAGACTTGGTGAGTACCCCACCCTTTTGCTCACCAGTCCCAGGGTTGTCAGGAGTCTGCTCTGGATCTTGGTGGGACCTCCAGTGTTAACCTAAAATTTATTTTTTGTCAGCAAAATGAGTTTATTCAGGAGCAACAAAGAATTCCAATTTGGGACATACAACTGTGGTGAACCACATGCAAGTCAGTGAGTTCAGTCTCAGTCGTGTCCAACTCTTTGTGACCCCATGGACTGCAGCACGCCAGGCTTCCCTGTCCATCACCAACTCCCAGAGCTTCCTCAAACTTTTGTCCATCGAGTCGGTGATGCCATCCAACCATCTCATCCTCTGTTGTCCCCTTCTCCTCCAGCCTCCAATCTTTCCCAGCATCAGGGTCTTTTCCAGTGAGTCAGTTCTTTGCATCAGGTGGCCAAAGTACTGGAGCTTCAGCTACGGCATCAGTCCTTCCAATGAATATTCCGGACTGATTTCCTTTAGGACGGATTGGTTGGATCTCCTTGCAGTCCAAGGGACTCTCAAGGGTCTTCTCCAACACCACAGTTCAAAAGCATCAATTCTTTGGCAGTCAACTTTCTTTATAGTCCAACTCTCACATCCATACACGACCACTGGAAAAGCCCTAGCTTTGACTAAACAGACCTATGTTGGCAAAGTAATGTCTGTGCTTTTTAATGTGCCATCTAGGTTGGTCATAGCTTTTCTTCCAAGGAGTAAGTGTCTTTTAATTTCATGGCTGCAGTCACCGTCTGCAGTGATTCTGGGGCCCAAGAAAATAATGTCTGTCACTGTTCTCATTGTTTCCCTGTCTATTTGCCATGAAGTGATGTGACTGAATGCCATGATCTTTGTTTTTTGACTGTTGAGTTTTAAGCCAGCTTTTTCACTCTCTTCTTTCACTTTCATCAAGAGGTTCTTTAGTTTCTCTTCACTTTCTGCCATAAGGATGGTGTCATCTGCATATCTGAGGTTATTGATATTTCTCCCTGCAATCATGATTCCAGTTTGTGCTTCATATAGTCCAGCATTTCACGTGATGTACTCTGCATATAGGTTAAATAAGCAAGGTGAAAATATACAGCTTTGACGTACTCCTTTCCCGGCTGGAACCTTTCCCAATTTGGAACCAGTCAGTTGTTCCATGTCCAGTTCTAACTGTTGCTTCTTGACCTGCATAGTCCTGTAAAGCAAATAGTCCAAGTCCGCTCCTGTTGCCTCTTGACATGCAAGTCAGATAAAGCAGAAGAGAGGAAACCTTTTTATAGCGGAGTAGGGGACATTGTGGGGAGCTGTTACAAACAGAGTCCTTTGGAGGAAACTGGGAGTTCAAAGTGTAGTGATTTTTCATTGGCTGAACTGTAATGATCTCTCATTGTCTGGGCTGCTGCCAGGCAAAGAGAGTATCTTCCTCCTCCTTGTGGCAGTAAGGCAATGTCACTTGTGTCTGGAGATCCAAAGTAGTCTCTTCTGTTAGGATCTGTATTTACATGAGTAAGGCATGCATAAGGGCTCCGCTTCTGGCCTCCTGACTCCTGTCTTGGTGAGTTCAGTTCAGTTTAGTCACTCAGTCATGTCCGAGTCTTTGCGACACCATGAATCGCAGTACGCCAGGCCTCCCTGTCCATCACCAACTCCCGGAGTTCACTCAGACTCAACGTCTATTGAGTCAGTGATGCCATTCAGCCATCTCATCCTCTGTCGTCCCCTTCTCCTCCTGCCCCCAATCCCTCCCAGCATGAGTCTTTTCCAACGAGTCAACTCTTGGCATGAGGTGGCCAAAGTACTGGAGTTTCAGCTTTAGCATCATTCCTTCCAAAGAACACCCAGGACTGATCTCCTTTAGAATGGACTGGTTGAATTCACAAGAGAGAGTTTCAAAATTGAAGAGAGAATTGAAGTCTACTTTTGATTGTGTTCTATTAAGCAGCCTTTTGGAAAAAAAATACAGTTTTATTAAAGATGCTGAAGAAGACCTAGATAAACAGAGGTATAGTAGTCCCACTGATAATGATACCCGTACTCTAGTGTGTCTACTAGAGGTCACTTTTTTGAGGACATCCAGTTCTCAAATAGATGAAAATTCTAACACATTTTTTTGTGGAGCTGGACAAACTGGATTTTAGGTTCATGTGGATGAACAAACGAGCAGAACACCAAAGGTGACCCTGCTGGTCTTGGAGGGTCTCTGGGGAGGTGGGAGGCTGCCGTGGCTCTGTGGGGACAAGGACACTGGTGGCAGAGGTACTCACCAGGGTGAGCTCTCCTGGAGGCCAGCCACCACCCCAGCACCAAGACCCAGCCCCACCCAACAGCAGGTAGGCTCCAGTGCTGGGACGCCTCAGCCTAAATACAATGATTAACACTCTTTCTAAACTTCTGTATACTCGTCAACTTGAAATGCCAAGAACTATGATTTTTGCATTACAATCTTGCACTGTTCTTTTATTTCTGTCCATTTCTCCTTCTGTTCCTTACCACTGTGTTGTGTCAGTTTTCATGCCATGTTACTTAGAGCAGAAGTGCTCATGCCAGTTATAGCTCATCAAGGTTCATATTATTCAGTGTCCTTTCTGATATCTGATAACATTTTAATAATATTTCTTTAATAAGTGTTAAAAGATAATTTTCAGGGAGAAGATATGATTCTCAAACAGATATGAAAGCCAGCACATGTTTAGAATTTTCCCCTGTTCATTGAACAGTGAGGAAACCAGTCAAATGTTATAACCAATTCAAGGAAAAATCAAAAGAGCAAATGTATATGGAGTAAAGGAATTGAATTGCAAATAGAGGCAGAACCAGTTTCTCTAAAGGGAGGAGCGGGAGCCCATGAAAAAGCCAAGGGACAAGGCATAGTCTGCATGTCCAGCAGCTTCCAGAGTTGTAACTCAGGCACTGTGAGAGGCAGTACCCTGACAGCTCCTCAGGATGTGCGGTAGGCAATGCAGTTTCCATAGCTGTTTTTTTTTTTCCCTTTAGTTTCTCAGCTTTTGATACAATTCATATGAAAGATTATTCTTGATCATGAAACAAGGCTGGTCCCATTTGGCCTGATTGTTTCCGTATGTGCAGTCAGAGTGTTAATCCATCATGTTGGCCCTTTTGAGTTTGCTTTGCTGGAAGTTCCCGTCAGGATTTCAGGTTGGACTTTTGAAAGCGTCTTATTTGTTGTCCTGAGTCCAGGAAGCCGAGAACCCACCATGTTTCACCTGATGGATTATTTCAAGCAAATTCCTTTTTTCTTGAGGTTTCCAGAATATCCTGAGGCTCCTGGACCTGCCAGGAGATGAACTTTCTTATCCCCTCATGAGGCTGGCACCTGGCAGTTTTCCTGGGAGGGCCTTATGAGCCTTGATCCCTGAACTGCAGATCCTTACACATGCTGGGTCCTGGTGATTGAGTATCATTCTCCCCTGTGGCCACCCAGGCAAGGCCTTGGCTGCGCAATCCATGTTGCCAGTCAAATCTAAGTAGAAACAAGAAGACACCCTTTGAACCTACGCAAATTATTATATTGCCAGGAAAGGAAGAATACTCAACAAGAGTTAACAAGTTCTGGAGGACTCAGACTTAAGAGACCAAGATACCACTTAGAAATGTTTCATTTCAGTTTACAAAACCAGAGGCCACTAAATTTGTATGGACTACAGACTGCTTAAGGGTTTCCCAGGTGGCTCAGTGGTAAAGAATCCACCTGCCAGTTCAGGAGATACAGGATACGTGAGTTCAATCCCTGGGTCAGGAAGATCCCCTGGAAAGGGAAATGGCAACCCACTCCAGTATTCTTGCCTGGGAAATTCCGTGGACAGAGGAGCCTGGCGGGCTGCAGTCCATGGGGTTACAAAGAGTCAGACACGACTTAGCGACTAAAACCACCACCACAGACAGCTTAAGGGGAAAGAGAAAGGGTTCCTTGTGTATCTAGAAGGAGCATTAAAGTCACATGTACAGTATTCCCAGCAGCAGCTGCATTGTCCCTCGTGGGTCCCTTCAGTCCTAGGTGATTAATCCTTATTCCACTCCATCTTGGTTCTGAAATCTCAACAATCCATCTGCTTCTTTACTAGTGTTCTGGACATCCTGAGTCAGGCCACTGGATGGCCTCACGGTGGTCTAAGCAATGCCCATGACACAGTGTTTTCCCACTGTGCTGGCCTGACTCTTTTTTTTCTTCTTTTTTTTCTTTTCACTAAAGTAAAACAAACTCTTTGTAGCTGTTCACTGAAGAGAAAATGCACAATCTAAAAGTAGAGAATTCGGTTTTATTCGAGAATATTCCTGAGGACTACAGTCCACTGTTGCTGAAGCTGAAGCCTCAGTACTTTGGGCACCTGATGCAAACAGCCAGCTCATTGGAAAAGACCCTGATGCTGGGAAAGATTGAAAGCAGGAAGAGAGAAGGATGACAGAGGATAAGATGGTTGAACAGCATCACTGATGCAATGGACATGAACTTGAGCAAACTCCAGGAGATGGTGAGGGATAGGGAAGCCTGATGTGCTACAGTCCATTGGATTGCAAAGAGTCGGACACGACTTGGCAGCTGAACCACAACAACAGTCCAGGAAGGCAGCCTATCTGACGGCTCTGAGAGACTGTTCCAGAGAGGTCAAAGAGAACAGGATATGAAGGAGTTTTTGTTAAAACAATATATATGTAGCCAAACATCAAAAGATTACTATTAATCACCAAAAAAACAGACATCTCTAGGATTTTAGTGCCTTTTTATATATGGGAAGATGCAAGAGTCTGGGCCTGTTGAAACCGTTCTTCTGATATGCATCTGAACTATCTAGGGCCAATATCCTGTTTTTGTCCATTCTGAATCCCATTAGGGTGCACAGTTGGGACAGCTGCAGCGGCTGATTGCTTGGTGGCAGGCAATATTATCTGTTTATTGAAATGGTAGACCACATTTTTTTTTGTCCACATGGATGATGAAGATGTAATATGGCCATGGTTAACTTATACTAATAATTTTCAAAAGTGAAAGATCTGAAGGGAGTGCATAACAATAAAAGTGCCGCTGAGAAGTTATATTTGGTTGTTTCTGTGCCGTGCAGAGCAAAAAAGCTGCTCCCTGGAAAAGTTTTAGATAAAGTTAGTCTAAGAAGTTATGCCTGTTTTTAAAGAAGACTGTGAACACTGTATCTGATTTCTAAAAATCAGTGAACATAATTTTTATAGAGGGAAAATTCCTGCGATATAACACAAAATAATCCTGAAACATAATGTACCATGAATATACCAAGAATATCAAGCAGAGAGTCAGGAGTTGTGGGGCAGGTCCTGACCATCTGCATGTTAACTATGAGATGTGAAGGCACAGCTGCAAACTCCTGGCCTCCCAAACGCTGGATTCAAGTTAAAGAAGTAAGGTTGTGACCAAGTAAATATTTAAAACAGTGACTGAGTCCACCAACTTTTAAGCTCTATACCCCTGTTCCCTCATGGCACTGGGCAGACACTTTAGGACTCTGATGAAGAAAAACCTGACAGGCACCCAGGACCCTAACAGATCTCTAGAAAGTTCCTCAAACACATGATATGAACAATATTTTACCAACAAATATATAAAATGGGATTGGCTGAACATTTCTTCGGACTCAGCAACTCTTCTCATGAAACTCATGGATAATAATACCTCAAACAAACCTAATTATTTCTAACACTTCTGTTATAAGAACAAATCTGTGATTTTCCCAAGGCACAAAGATAATTTTAGGTGAAAAGAGTACCCTGGAAGTTTTATCTCCTTTTTACCCCTAGGATTCAGTTTGAAAAGGAAAATTACCAAAGGCTGTCAGGAGATTTGAACACTAAAATAGGATCATGGACGCCCAGGAAACAACAGTATTTGTCTCCTCAGGTGAAAGTGACAATAAACATTTAAAAATAAACACAGAAGTCAACGTCATTGTAAAGAACGTTAGCTCTCCCATAGGGAAGTAGCTTTGTTTATTTGTTTTTAATCATGAAGCGTAATAAAGTCAACATAAAGCAAAGAAAACTGTTCTGGTCGTCTGGACATTTTATGTAAATGGAAGCATGCATCCTGTGGCCTTTTGTGTCTGGCTTTTTTCACCAAACATAATGTTTTTGAGGTTTGATTACATTGTAGTGTGTGTTGGTGCTTCATTCCTTTTTATGGCTGAATAATATTCCCTTGTGTAGACAGGCTACAC
The DNA here is from genome assembly GCF_003369695.1 of Bos indicus x Bos taurus. Lineage (NCBI taxonomy): Eukaryota > Metazoa > Chordata > Mammalia > Artiodactyla > Bovidae > Bos > Bos indicus x Bos taurus. Next base: position 51,821,459 of record NC_040094.1, read on the forward strand.
TGTTTATCCACTCATTAGTAATAGACATTTGGGGTGGTTTTTTTTTTTCTGTCTTTTGGTTATTGTGAATAATACTGCTATGAAAATTCTTGTACAAGTTTTTGTTTAAACTTGTTCTCAGTTCTTTAGATATATACCCAGAAATGGAATTGCTGCAGTGACATGGTAATTCAATGTTTAACTCATTGAGAAGCCACCAAACTGTTTTTGACTATAGCTGCATTTTGCTTTCCCACCAGTAATCTCTGAGGTTCTGATTTTCCACATCCTCAACAACACTTACTTCCTATCTTTTTGTTTTTGTGGGTTTTTTGGCTGTACCTGTAGCATATGGAACTTCCCTGACCAGGGATTGATCCCATGCCCTCTACAGTGGAAGCCCAGATTCTTAACCACTGGACCACCAGAGAAGGTCCTCTGTCTTTTTTATTTTAGCCATCCTAGTAAGTGCAAAGTAGTATCTCATTGTGATTTTGATTTTGCATGTCCTAATGACTAATGATGTTGAGCATCTTTTCATTGGCTTGTTACCCATTTCTGTAACTTCAGAATTGATAGCCTTTAAACTTTAAGGTATTATAAACTAAGGAAAGTATATTCATTTCCAAATATTGTTCTTCATACGTCTTTTTATCACCTGGAAAAAACATACATTACTTTAGGCCTCATCTCAGAAGGACCATGGTGGCAAAACTACTGTCATAACTACTCAGATGTTAATAACACGCAACATGTCCATCATCATTATTTTTAAATGAATGGAGAAATAAGCTTTTGAAAAATTTATCTGCTTCAGTTTCCAACATTGTAAATAGCAATAGTTATTAACCAAAAACAGTAAAACAACCAGTAATTTTACCCGCCAAATGAATTTATTCAGGAGCAGCAAAGAATTGCAGTTTGGGACCTGCGACTACAATGAACCACATGCAAGTATGTTGAGGCAAAGGAGGGGAACCTCTTTTATAGAGAAGGGGAAGTTGGGAGGAGCTGTTAAAAACAGAGTCCATTGGAACAAATTGGAACTTCAAAGCACAGTGGCTTTTATTGGCTGGGCCATTGCCAGGCAGAGATAAAATCCTTCTCCAGCTGCCAATAGTGTTACTTCCTTCCAGAGATGCAAGGTGGTCTCTTCTGTGAGAGCTCCCCTTCTGGCCTCCCAACTCCATTTTAGTGAGGATCCCATGATTAATTTTCACATAAATCACACACACACACACACCGAAAAAAAACAACAACAACAACAACTCGGGGTCCTCAATAACCTTGTATTTAACCAAATTAATTTGTTATTCTGAAAAACTTACCTCAATGGTAATTTCTCTCTTGTAGTATGTCAGCTTAAAGGTAAATTTCTAAGGTTTTCAGGTAACATAACCCAAACTGAGTTAACAAATGAATGTTCATTTGATGCCTAGATCATACCTGATTAAGGCAGACTGCTGAAGCATTGATTACAAGAATAATCCTCAAGCATACATACGTAAACTTTTGCTTCTTATTTTTCTATGCTGCAGAGAGGGTATGTCTTTGGGTCTGTTAATGGATGTGCTCATGTCTGCCACTCTGAGAAGCTGTGTCAAGGGTATGTGACTTTGTGGAATGTTTCTGTGTGTTCTGAAGTCTGCTGAAATGCTGGCGTGTGTTGCACAGTTCACACGTGTCCATGCACCACCCCCACCCAAATTCTCTTAAAAGAGAAGTGACTTTGGTTTTAAAGATGCACATGCGGTTCTTCTTGAGTATTTGTTTTCAGCATGGGAGGAACCCAAGTGATATGCACACAAGGAATAAACTCCCTTTCCCTCATTTCGTTTACAGGGAAGCCGCCTCATCACCCCTTCCACACCCCTGAGGCGCAGGGCTCAGGTGAGGCTCCTAACGTATGCTTGGGACAGTGGCAACCCTGCCTCACAACTCAGGTAACAGTCCTTTATCTAAGAAACTTTTTTTTAATAAACTTTTTACTGATTGCTCAAATACTGCATTTTCATAACAGAAACTTTAGAATACGGTGAACACAATTTTAAAAGCTTCCAGTTTTCAGCACTTCAGCATAGTTAGCAGTAACTTATCAGTGTATTCAGTTCAGTTCAGTTCAGTCACTCAGTCGTGTCCAACTCTTTGCGACCCCATGGACTGTAATATGCCAGGCCTCCCTGTCCATCACCAACTCCCAGAGTTTACTCAAACTCATGTCCATCAAGTTGGTGGTGCCATCCAACCATCTTATCCTCTGTCCCCTTCTCCTCCCGCCTTCAGTCTTTCCCAGCATCAGGGTCTTATCAAATGAGTCAGTTCTTCGCATCAGGTGGCCAAAGTATTGGAGTTTCAGCTTCAGCATCAGTCCTTCCAATGAATATTCAGGGCTGATTTCCTTTAGGATGGACTGATTGGATCTCCTTGCCGTCCAAGGGACTCTCAAGAGTCTTCTCCAACACCACAGTTCAAAAGCATCCATTCTTTGGCTCTCAGCTTTCTTTATAGTCCAGTTCTCACATCCATACATGACCTAGGAAAAGCCCTAGCTTTGACTAGACCTTTGTTGGCAAAGTAATGTCTCTGCTTTTTAATATGCTGTCTAGGTTGTTCATAACTTTTCTTCCAAGGAGCAAACATCTTTTAATTTCATGGCTGCAGTCACCATCTGCAGTGATTTGGAGCCCCCCAAAATGAAGTCTGTCACTGTTTCCACTGTTTCCCCATCTATTTGCCATGAAGTGATGGGACCAGATGCCATGATCTTAGTTTTTCAAAGTTATAAACTATATCGTATATGTATTTTATTATATAGCTTTACCTACCTAGGTATTGTTTTCTAAATCTTTACCAATATAACAGGTTTAAAATGCATCTTCCAAACATTTCTTATATCCTGAGAGTGTTCAAATTTTAAATCTGTTCATCAGCCATATGTATTTCTTCTTTTGTGGGTTATTTATGCATGTTTTATGCTGATTTTCTACTTGAGTGTTTGTACTTTTCTTTATATATACTAATCCTTATCTGTTGGATGACTTGTACACTGTGTAGTTTGTCTTTTCAGTTTATTTAAAATAAATAGCAAGTCAAGTAACAGATAGCTGGCCTGTTACACCATGAGATGACATGTGGCTCTTAGTGACAAGCTCCATCCTGGGTAAGAGGCGCAGGTGGGTGAGGGTGGGAGGAGGGACTGGTAAGGAGGAGTAGGGCTGGGATGGTGGCTGGATCATAATGGGTGGGAGTTGGGAGGGCGCAGTGTGAGTCAGGATTCTCTAAAGAGTTTGAGGCCTGGGGAGCAGCTGGGGGTGGAGATTTGATGGATGGGCTTAGATCCGAGATGATCCTTTACCATTCCCACACCTACATTCAGTCTGAGCTTGCACATCTAGATGTGGAGTTTGAGGAAGAATTCTTCAGCAAAGGGAAGTCTTCAGCAAAGTGCAGGGGTTCTGAGTCACCAGCACAAGGTCAGCCAGGAATGGGTCAGGGGGACAGAGAAGCCTAGGGAGGCAGTGTGCCAGACCAGGAGACACTGGCCTGAGAAACAGAAAGGCTGGCTCTGAGAGGGGCCCAGGAGGCACAGTGTTTTCCACAACAGACTCTTCCACTGACAAAAAGCCTGTGGAGGATGTATTTGGGAAGAAGGAAAGAGCATAGAAAGAAGAAATGCAGGATCACTGAGGCCTAGGCACCCTGGGCTGGGCCTCACCTGGGCGGGTCTGCTGGAACCCGATAGGCTTTGTTCCAGACTCCTCTCATGTGTGTGCGTGTGCACACAGACACTCAGAGTCCTTCCCTCTTCGCCATTCGTGGAAAGTGGTATTAAAGCATCGAAGTGGCTGCCTGTCTGAGCTGCTTGTACCTTTCAAGTCATCTGCATTAATCATTTAAGTCTCTAAATGTGTGTTATTAGAAAAAATCTCTCCCAGATCATCAAATAAATGTGCCTGCTAACTTCTGTGGTGAAACACATATACTCTTATCTAGACCTCCATTTCTTTCTAGTAAATTAAGTAGTTTATTAAACTTTATCAATCTCTCTCAAACTACAAAGCTATCCATTACATCCAATGAAATAACTCATCTTAAAATTCGAGAAAGGAAGACTCTTTGAGGTCCTCTTTTTTTGGTTCCTCTTTACTTCCACTAGTAAATGGTGCTGTGGAGGAAGAAACAAGAAGAACATACAGAAAAGAATGCCTATAGTTCAAGAAGAAAAAGACAGATAACCAGTAGAAAAATAAGCAAAGGATAACAATCAGAAGGGGCTTCCCAGGCAGCTCAGTGGTAAAGAATCCACCTGCAAATGCAGGAGACACAGGAGATGCTGGTTCGATCCCTGGGTCGGGAAGATCCCCTGAAGGAGGAAATGGCAACCCACTCCAGTATTCTTGCCTGGAGAATCCCATGGACAGAGGAGCCTGGCGGGCTGCAGTCCATAGGGTCAGGTCACAAAGAGTCGGACATGACTAAGCAACTGAGCACGCACACATGCAACATTCAGAAGCCATTGAAGAAGAAACTCATTGCGTCAGTCAACAAACATGAGAAGTTGCTCATTATCACTGCCACCTGGACACTGAAAGTTAAAATCGAAAGATACGCGTGCATTACTCTGCTCACAATCCAAACGTAAGCTTGAGCAGGAGAAGCAGCAGCCGTAGGTGGCCCTCTGCACCGGGCCCTCTGCATAGTCCGGGGCTTCGGTTCTCCTCGGCTCCCCCTCCCAAGTGCTTTTCCACAGGCCTCCCCTCAGAGGGCAGATGTGAGTGTTCAGGCCGCAGGGGGCCAGAGTGGCCTCAGCTGTGCATTGAAGATGTGCCACAAAGGAGAGCTGCAGGCCCCTCACCCTGTGCCTGGCGAGGTGCAGGGTGCCCTTGTTGGGCACCGCAGGAAGGTTATGTGACTGTCAGGTACTTGGAAAGGTACTTGGATCACTGTCTCGAGGCCTGTTAAATTTGTACTGGCTGGTGGAAGCACAAACACGTTCTCCACTTTTGGCTCATCACAGAGCTGACTCCCTAATATCAGAAATGTGGGGAAGGTGTTTCTTCCTAATCCTGAGGGAAAACCCAGTAACACACCCCATCAAAGCCCCACAAACACTGAGAACCCAGTAACACACCCTGTCAAAGCCCTACAAACACTGAGAACATGCCCCATCAAAGCCACACAAACACTGAAAACTCAGTAACACAGCCCATCAAAGACCCACAAACACTGAGTTTCTTGTACTAAAATCTCCACAACAGGACCCTAGGAAAGCCAAGAAAGAATGTTTCTCCGAATGCTCAGGAAAGAGCCAAGCCCGTCTGGCACAGACAGTCTGCAGAAAGGATGCTCGGCCAGGCTGCACAGCGGGACCAGGACTGGTACACAGGACCCACCAGGGCCAGCTCTTCATGCGGCCCACATCCTCGCTTGGGAAGCACCCAGTACTGGAGCACTTAGTGTCGCGGAGAGTGACCACTGCCTGAGTGTCTTCCCCTCAGGGCCTTGGCCCTGATTTCCAGGCTCACCTCCCTCACAATCCTGTTTCTTTGGCGGGGAGGTTGGCCGCACTACATGGCTCGTGGGGTCTTAGTTCCCTGACCAGAGATTGAACCCAGGCTCTTGGCAGTGAACGTAAGGAATCCTAACCACTGGACCACTAGGGAATTCCCCATGTTCCATGTTTGAATGTCCAGAGCTCCTCAGGCCAGGTTGACTGTCTTATCACCCCGGGAGGGCAGGGAGAGAGGGTGGCTTTCAAGGATAATTCTCTTTACTCTCTTTCACAGAGACAGCACAGGAGCTCCACAGTGACTTGCAGATCAGCTCCTCAGAAAGAAAATCGGTCCCCAAAGCCACGCCTGGCTCAAGAATTCCAGGAGGAAACTGGCCACCACACCCGAAGGTCCTCGTCACTTGCCAGCAGTTCCCTCCAGGACACGTGGAAGTTGTTGGACCTGGGATCCAGCCCTTCTGGCCTCACTTCCCAGGATGACTCACCTCCAGGTAGGCCGCTACTCTGTCAGTCAGGATACTGGCCATGAGAACAGCAGTCCTGTCCTCTTTTACCTGGTGCCTGAGCGTCCCCCAGGGAAGGAGTGTGTCTCCCAGGCCCACGTCCAGCTGACCACATTACCACATTTACTGAGAGTGGAGACCACAGGTCACAAGGACCCTCAGCCCACAAGGGGTGAATGCAGCGTGGTCAGTCTGTAACTCTAGGGGTGGCAAGCATTCTGTGTTCTGCTCAGCCACAGGAGGCCAGGACAGCCCATGAAGAGTGTGTCTTCAGCCCCCTGGAAAACTTGCTCCCGATAATGTCACTGTGAGGTAATCAGGAAAATTCATTTGAGGGGCCACAACCTTTGGGGGAACTGCATGAGACCGAGGTGTAGCAAGCATGGTGGGTGAAAGGGAGGCTGTGTGAAGACCAGGGTGGGGGGAGTGAGCTTGGAGCCCCTTGCAGATCAGTATGCAGCTAGCATCCTCATTCTCAGCCTTAATGCCTGACTGCCTCCCACTGTGCCCAGTGTGCCAATGGGCATTTTAGGTTATTCCCGATCTTTTGCCACTACAAATAATGTTACAGTGAATTAGCTTGTACATGCTATAGTGCATGAATTAAAGTATAAATGTAAATTCCCAGAGAGGGTTAGGGTTAGGGTTAGCTGCCGTCTATGGGGTCACACAGAGTCGGACACGACTGAAGTGACTTAGCAGCAGCAGAGAGGGGATTGTTCTGTCCAAAGGTATGTGCATTTCTGGCTTCCCTGGTGGCTCAGCAGTAAAGAATCCGCCTGCCAATGCGGGAGACACAGGTTCGATCCCTGGGTTGGGAAGATCCCCTGGAGAAGGGAATGACTACCCGCTCCAATATTCTTGCCTGGGAAATCCCATGGACAGAGGAGCCTGGCAGGCTGCAGCCCATGGGGTCACAAGAGTCAGACACAACTTAGCAACTAAACCACCACCACCACATGTGCCTGTCTAGTTCGGGAAGATATCGTTAGTTGGGCTCCATCAGACAGCAGCAGCTCCCAGCCACCCAGCAGAGGCTGAGACTCCTGTCCAGCAGTGCCGTCGAGCTGTCGTCTTCGCCAGTCTGATAGGTGTCGTTTTATTTCGCATTTTACCTGTTAGGAGGTTGTGCATCTTTTCACATGTTTGAATTATGTCTTTTCCTTTTCTTCAGCTCTCTGCTCATTGGTCTATTGGGTTTATAATCTTTTTCTTATTGATTTGTATGAGCTCGTTATATATAATGGAAGTTAGACCTTTTCTGAGACATAAATTGCAAATATTTTCCTACAGTTTTTCATTTGTTCTTTTATTTTGCCTATGGTGGCTTTTTGTCATGCACATTTTTAAAAATGTAGTCTAACTTATGTTCTTGTTTTTAATCCTTTCTCGGATTTTTGCTATACCTAGGTCTTTTCCACTCCAAGATGAAAGATTATTCTGCCATGATTTCTTCTAACACAGTTATGGTTTCCTTTTTTCATATCTAAATCCATGATCCATTTGGAGTTTTATCACACTTGTAGGTTATGAAATAGGAACCAAACTTTATTTTTTAACCCCAGGTGGCAATTCAGATATCCTCCCACCCCCACCAGTTACTGAGTAACTCACATTTCCCCACTTGTTGGAAATCCTACTTTCACTATAATATTAAATGTTTTGTGTGTACTTGAGTCACTGGGCTCTTGTTCTGTCCTGTGGTTCATTGGTCTCAGTCCATGCACATGCAGTGCTGTTTGAATTGTTACCACTTCCTGGTCCCTCATAATGTCTGCTGACTTTGACTCTCCAATTATGCTTCTTAGAGTTTTCCTGGTAATTCTCACTTATTTATTTTTTACTTTTCCTGTACAGACCTTAGTCCCAGCCCCAAAACTCTGTTGTGATTCTTCTCAGGATTTGTTAACCTTGGGTCCTGCGTCCGGAAGAAGCCAAGTCCTCCTATTAGTCTGAGTTCTGCTCCCTGGGGCAGCAGTCACCCCTGTGATGCCTTCAAGTAGTCTCCTCTGATGCAGACTGGTCTGTTCTCCTCACATCTTCTGCCCAAGCTCGTGTATCTGAGAAGCTGCTGCTTCAGTATATATATTTTTAAAGCCATACTGTCTTTTATACATACATACATATATATATATATATATATGTATGTATGTATGTATATATTATATATACACATACATATATGTATGTCTATATATAATATATACATATGTATGTATCTATATTATATATATAAATAATATATATAAATATATATATATACATGTGTATGTATATATTATATATATATATAATTTTTTTTATTTATTTATTTTGGCCATGCTGGGTCTTCGTTGCTGCATGGGCTTTTCTCTTAGTTGCAGCAAGCCAGGACTGTTCTCTAGTTGAGGAGCCTGGACTTCTTTTTAGGGTTGCTCCTCATTGCACACACACTCTTATTGCAGAGCACAGGCTCCAGGGCTCACAGGCTTCAGTAGTTGAGCTCCTGGGTTCTAGAGCACAGGCTTGATAGAAGTGGCACATGGGCTTTGTTGCTCCAAGGCATGTGAGATCTTCCTGGATCAAGGTTGGAACCTGTGTCTCCTGCATTGGCAGGCAGATTCTTTACCACTGAGCTATCAGGGAAGCCATTCAGTACATTTTAAATTCAGGAAACTTTTTGCTGTACTTTTCATCGACTCTGTTGGAAGTTTTTGGTAAATGTTCATTGCCATTTTGCTGGTTTCCTTCCTCCTTTTTTCTCATAGCACTTTTGTACCTTATTCCCCCTCATCTTTAAAAGAGGTAATTTTTCCTCTACCAAGTATTTGTAGGAAATGTGTGCAGGAAAAGAGACCAGGAACATTGTCCTGTCTAGCAGTTTTCTTGTTGGTGGTTTTTAAGTAAGTTTAGCCTTGACTTATCTTTGCCCATTTTCATGAAGCTCAGCTCCTTTCCCCTCCGCCCTGGACATGCTGACTCCAGTAGTCACACAGGCTCAGTAGCGGTGGCACACAGGCTTAGTTGCCCTGAGGCATGTGAAATCTTCCCAGACCAGGTATTGAACCAGTGTCCCCTGCATTGCAGGCGGATTCTAACCACTGGACCAACAGGGAAGTCCTAGTTAGTGATTCCTAACATACTTACATTTTGGTTAGGGAATAAGGTCACCATGGTGTCAGCTCTTCTGAGAGTATAGTTTTGCTCTAGCTACAGTAACTGACGTGCCTGCTTCTGCCAGTGGCACCCGCTTGCAGAAAGCGCGGTGCCCTTTTGGTATTCCTTTCCCCGGGTCTGAAAGCCTGTTTCTGTTCAGTGTCTCCTACCCTTCCCTTACCATGCTCCTGTATCAGCGCTGTCCTCCAGCAGCTTAGTTTGTGTTTTGTCTTTAGCGTGCTTTTAAAAGTTTTTATTTCCTCCAGTCTCATCAGGGAGATCACATTTCCATTGCATTCTGCCTGTTTTTAAGTTACATTCTCTATGCTTATTCTTCCTCAGTGACTAAGATTCCACTTATTTTCATTTTACCCGTCCATTTCTTAAATTTATCAACCTCTGTATTTTTCTAATTTTCTACTGATATCAATGAAAGCATTAGCTGTTGGGCAGGAGGTGATTGTCTTTTAAACAAAAGTGAATTTGACTAAGTCCTTTATAATTTATCCATATTTGCTTTTCAGCTCTCTCATAGTATCCTCTTAGATGTATTTTCTTCTTCCAAGGTAATTATAAAAGAGAATTTTTATATAGGAAACTTTGAGGCCTCTGTATGACAGAGTATTTTTATTTGTCTCATATTTACATATTTTAGTTGAGTATAAAACCCCAGACTTCCATTTCTCATAATGTAGCAGGCTGGGTAGCTGGATTAACACTGTCACTGAGAGCAGCTAAAACTGCTGAATAAAAAGTAAAGACACGCTTATGAGGCATCGGTAAATAGCAAGAAGGTAAAGAAGCCTCAAGCAAAGGCTAACAGGAGCAACCTGAGACTGCCTTTGACCAGGGACTTCGCCAGCCTGGGTGGGCTTGAAATCTGGTGTTGTCACCTCTCTGGCTTCAGAAAACAGGTGATGGTGATGAAAGCCAGGCCCACCCAGGGCAGGAATGTGATGGCACAATCCCCCCCACCTCCCAAAGCTGAAACTCCAAGGACCATAGTCTCCGTGTGCAGGTGGACAGGTAGACCCCCACCGCCATCAGGGGCCAGGGACGTGAGGACTGAGGACGTGATCTGGCACTGAGTGACAAAGGGAAGATTGTTACATATGTTAATAATTTGCCACCAAGAGTCAGTCCTCATGGTTTTGTCCCACTTAACCCTTGGGTGCCTAGAACCTTCATTTCAAGTGATTGTGAGCTGGTGGCATCCCCAAGAACTAGCAACAGCAAGTGGCGGCTCACTTCAGGGGGAATCACCTTTATCCCAGGCTGTAGAAAATTTGCTCAGATCAGACTCCTGTGAAAAAAAAGATCCCAAACACAAGGTGCAAGGCACGGGAAATGAGGCCAGCAGAAGCAGACCTGGGATATCAGGGTATAAGTAACTGTGTTTCATAATGAAGTAAGATACCAGCAAGAAAATACATTCAAGAAGCAAGGAAATATAAAGAAAGACCAAGCAGACTTAAAAAAAGAACCAAATAGAGGTCTAATAAATGAAAAATTGTAATTACTGAAATTAAAAACTCAGTGGATGAGCTTAACAGCAGGGTACATTACTTTGCCAACAAAGGTCCGTCTAGTCAAGGCTATGGTTTTTCCAGTGGTCATGTATGGATGTGAGAGTTGGACTGTGAAGAAAGCTGAACACCGAAGAATTGATGCTTCTGAACTGTGGTGTTGGAGAAGACTCTTGAGAGTCCCTTGGAGTGTAAGGAGATCCAACCAGTCCATTCTAAAGGAGATCAGTCCTGGGTGTTCTTTGGAAAGAATGATGCTAAAGCTGAAACTCCAGTACTTTGGCCACCTCATGCGAAGAGTTGACTCGTTGGAAAAGACTCTGATGCTGGGAGGGATTGGGGGCAGGAGGAGAAGGGGATGACAGAGGATGAGATGGCTGGATGGCATCACTGACTCGTTGGACGTGAGTCTGAGTGAACCTCAGGAGTTGGTGATGGACAGGGAGGCCTGGCGTGCTGCGATTCATGGGGTCACAAAGAGTGGGACACGACTGAGCGACTGAACTGAACTGATATACTACAGAATTCATGAAATGATGTTATATATGAATAAATTACCCAGAGACACACAGATTAAAAAAAAAAAGAAAGAAATAGAAAAAAAAGAAAAACAGATCAGGAGCCTGGAGACTAGAGTAAGAAGGTCTGACCCATGTTGGTCAGAGCTTTAGCGAGAGAGAGAAGATGGGCAGGGGCCACATTTGAAGGGAGGGGGCTGAAGCAGTATGGCAAGATCCTAATTTCAACCCTAGGAAGTCTATCAAATCCTAATCCAAATAATTAAAGGAAATCCACACCTGGATCGGTCCTAACAAAGCACCAGAGGTGATGAGATTGTTTTGAAAACCGGCAGAGGGAGTAGACAAGTTACCCTCAAAGAGACGTGCCTGGGGAATACTGGACTTCTCACCAGCCACAGTGGGGAGCCTGAAACAGGGAGACAGTATCTGTCTGAGCTGAGGGAAGACAGCTGTCACCCTAGAATCCCACTAAGGAGGGCAAAACAAAGACTTTTCAGGCAGTAAAAACTGAGCAACTTTGCCCACACATCCCTCACTAAAAAAAAATTCCAGAGTAGACATCAGGAAACTTTTTTGTGAAGGAGGGCCGAATGGTGAATATTTTTGGCTTTGTGACCCAGTGATCTCTCTTGCAGTCTCCACCTGCAGCTCAAAAGCAGTTGCAGACAATATGTACGGGATGGGCATGGCTGTGTACCAATAAAACTTCATTGACAAACACAAGTGATAGGAATGCTGTTTCTCAAGCTGAGTACACAGGTTTTTGTTTAGTTCTTTATTTTAAAAAAATTCTTTAAACAATACATGTATATTATATGTGCTTGATATAGTTTGGATATCTTTTATAAAGAAAAGTTTTAAGAGGGAGGGGGTGGTCAACTGGGCAGAGAGGTCAGGGAAGGTCAGGGCAGAAAAGTGTTCCATGTCACTGTGGCGGTCTTAGTGGAGTAGTGGAATGGTCATCCATCCTCTTCCCGGCTGAACAGGCTGGGGAAGAACAGGTGGAGTGCTTACTGAAGAGGTCTTGCTCTGAAAAGCAGCATTTAAAAAGCAACATTGGGGCTTCCCTGGTGGCTCAGTGGTAAAGAATCCTCCTGCCAATGCAGCAGACAAGGGTTCAATCCCTGATCTGGGAAGATCCCACATGCCACAAAGCAACTAAGCCCGTGCGCCACCACTATCAAGCCTGTGCAGCCAGGAGCTGCGACTGCTGAGCCCACGTGCCGCAACTGCTGAAGGCCTCTCAGCCTAGAGCCCCGCCTCCACGCTATAGCGAAGAGTAGCCCCCACGCGCTGCAACTGGAGAAAAGCCCCCGCAGCAATGAAAACCCAGCTCAGCTAAAAGTAAATGAACAAATATAGTTTTTAAAAAGCAACATTGGAGGAAACTGTGAAGACGCAGCCTGCCTATATGCAGGTGGGGAAGATGGGAGAGATACACCGATGCTTGTGGCTGGGGAGGAGGACGAACTCAGGAGAGAAGCGAGGTGTGCTGAGGGGCTTGGATTTAATAGGACAGGCCAGAGGCGGGAAGGCGATGGACACCCAGACTGGGAACTTTACTGACCACACCTGACAAGCAAGTCTCCACAGCTTCACAGACGCCTGCAGAAGGCAAGGAGGACTCGTCACTTGCAGCACAGCAGACAGCCAAAGGGTCTCCTCAACCCCTGTCCCACGGGCCAGGTCAGGAGTCTCAGCTGAGTTGCCCCAAATGGGCAGAACCCGAATCTTTCCTAGTGGGCTATAGGCACATCTGCCCTTTGCCCCCAAGAGAGTGGTATTCTCATCTTCTGAAGCTGTCAGCCATGCAGAGATACCCAGTGAGAGAGTCCAGAGCAGAAGCCTGCAGGGGCTGGAGGAGAACCATCCTGACAGCAGGTCCAGTGGTGGGAAAAACAGGTCCCCACGGGTTCCCTTTATTTCCTCCTTTCAGTTCAGTTCAGTTCAGTTCAGTTGCTCAGTCGTGTCCGACTCTTTGCGACCCCATGGACAGCATGCAGCACACCAGGCCTACCTGTCCATCACCAACTCCCGGAGTCTACCCAAATTCATGTCCATTGAGTCGGTAATGCCATCCAACCATCTCATCCTCTGTCATCCCCTTCTCCTGCCTTCAATCTTTCCCAGCATCAGGGTCTTTTCAAATTAGTCAGCTCTTCGCATCAGGTGGCCAAAGTATTGGAGTTTCAGCTTCAACATCAGTCCTTCCAATGAACACCTAGGACTGATCTACTTTAGAATGGACTGGTTGGATCTCCTTGCAGTCCAAGGGACTCTCAAGAGTTTTCTCCAACACCACAGTTCAAAAGTATCAATTCATCAGTGCTCAGCTTTCTTTACAGTCCAACTCTCACATCCATACATGACCACTGGAAAAACCATAGCCTTGACTAGACGGACCTTTGTTGGCAAAGTAACGTCTCTGCTTTTGAATATGCTGTCTAGGTTGGTCATAACTTTCCTTCCAAGAAGTAAGCGTCTTTTAATTTCATGGCTGCAGTCACCATCTGCAGTGATTTTGGAGCCCAAAAAAATGAAGTCAGCCACTGTTTCCTCATCTATTTGCCATGAAGTGATGGGACCAGATGCCATGATCTTAGTTTTCTGAATGTTGAGCTTTAAGCCAACTTTTTCACTCTCCGCTTTTACTTTCATCCAGAGGCTTTTTAGTTCCTCTTCACTTTCTGCCATAAGGGTGGTATCATCTGCATATCTGAGGTTTTTGATATTTCTCCTGGCAATCTTGATTCCAGCTTGGGCTTCTTCCAGCCCAGCGATTCTCATGATGTACTCTGCATATAAGTTAAATAAGCAAGGAGATAATAAGTACAGCCTTGATGTACTCCTTTCCCAATATGGAACCAGTCTCTTGTTCCATGTCCAGTTCTAACTGTTGCTTCCTGACCTACATACAGATTTCTCAAGAGGCAGGTCCTCCTTTCAAGTACAGGGCAAAGCCACAGACTCTGAGTGGAGGAGGAGGTGGAGGAGGAGGTAGAAAGAGAAGTGCAAAACTATCATCTGACAGGGCCTTCCCTGGTGGCCCAGTGGCTAAGACTCCGAGCTCCCAATGCCAGGGGCCCAAGTTCCATCCCTGATCAGGGAGCTAGATCCCACGTGCTGCAACTGAGAGTTCGCATGCCACAACTGAAGATCCCGCATGCTGCAACTAAGACCCAGCACAGCCAAATCAATAAAATAATAAATATTAGCAAAAAAAAAGAAGGGTCTCATGTGACAAGTGAAGCAGGGACAAGTAAGGGTGGCGCCATCAGCCTAGCAGGGCCTCGTGGACAGCAGGGCCTGGATCAGGGCAAGAACAGCCCACTTGTGGCTGGAGGTGAAAGTGATGACCGTGATGGGATGAGAGGAGTATCCCCGCCAGCACCGCCCTGGAGCAGTGGAATTGGCCTGGGAAGGAGGCAGGGGTTGTGTGTATTAGTTTAAATGCTTTTGGCTACAAGTTACAGCACAACCTGATGAAAGCGGCATTAGGCATCTCCCCAACCGTTATCTGATCATGGCACCCATTGATAAGCACACATGGTCACTGAATGAGGAGGAGGGAGCCAAAGCGGCCAGCATCTTCATAACCTTTCTGACACACAGTGTGCATGCACAGCAGCGGGATGTCAAGGCCAAAGTAAATGGCTCCTCTTTTTCAAAAGCTGACTTCTCTGAGGCTCTTTTCTCCTAATGGTTTCAAGATGGCTGCAGCAGCTCCAAGCATCACATCAGAAGACCTACTTCTGTCTTCCTGCTTTTCTTTCTTTTAGTTGGAAAGTTTCCCTAGAGCTCCTGGACTCGCTCTTCCATCTCACTGGCTGCCCGGGTCATGTGGCCTCTCTTGACCAGTCACGGGAGACTGTCTTAGACCCTGAGAACTTACTGCGTGAAACTAAACAGCATTGGGATTCCTTGGCAAGAAAGCTGAGAAAGGGCTATAAGTGCACTGCAGCTGAGTCTGTGCAGGGGAAGGTGTTGACACCTGCCTATAGCGGTTGAAGCTGCTACTTCTTTTTCTTTGCAGTAAAAAAGTAAGAATGATTGCTGCCTAGGCTTTTGGTTCACCCTGTGAAAGGTTTGGTTTGGTTTGGAAGAAAGATTGAAATTAATGCAGTTTAGCTGTTTTAAGCTCCCACAAAGCTTCTTTATGCTCTCCTTGTAATCTTGAATGTTTGAGCATGCATAATTTAACTACCTGATATGTCTACTTTGTATAAGAGTACTTTTTAAAACCTTATTGGTGACTCAAATGATAACCACAACTTGGTTTAAGATGTAAGCATGTTAGCATTTATGATAAAGGATGGTGTGGGTATTGGTCCGCAGTCAAGCAGTCTGGAAGCTCCATTCTGGAAAGTGGAATGTCTTGCCCTCTGCTTTTTTTTTTTTTTTTTTTTAACATTTTCAGCACATTAAATAGCAGACTGTGAGACCTAGCAGTCATGAACAGAGTTAAAAGTGATAATGAAATAGTTTGCCAAGTTGTGGCATCTGCATTAATAACATGAAGAACTATATGGTATTTCTCAGGACGGAGGGAGGTTTTTGTGCTGAAAAGCCACACTCCTCTTGGTTTTGAAGTGAGACCAGAGCTGACCCTCCCACCTCTGCCCTGCCCCTACCTGCCCCACCTGTCCCTGCCACCCACCCCCATCCTGCCATCCCCCCCCCCCCGCCCCCCCCCCCCCCCGCTTTGCCCCGCCCCTGCCCCACTCCCTATCCCGCCACAAGCACACAGAACTGCCGCTTTGCAGGTCTGGCCTGGTCTCAAGGCAAGGCTGCAGCCTGACACCCTGGGCCTTGCCACACCCCAGACCCCAGGGCCACTACAACCCCTCCTCCATCCTCCTGGATCTTTGATCTGATGGGTGTAGTCTCTCCATGCCTAGCCTCCTCTCACCTTCCCCACCCCTCTCCCCCCACTTCACTCCCTCCTCTCTCCCTCCTGCCCCCCACCATTTCCTGCCCACTGTGGCTCTGGGACTCTGATCCCATCACCCCTTGTCCCCAGACACAAGCAGCCCAGCTCCGTGCTGCACCCCCTCCCACCCCACCTTGTACAGGCATGCAGCCCCTTGTGCACGTGGGTGGGCATGCCCCACCTTCCTCTCCCTAGCAACCGCCTCTTCTCTAAAGTCCTCCCTCACCACCTCCTCCAAAATTCACCCCCTGCTTGTCTCCTGTCTTCTTCCCACTTAATGCTAGTCTCCAGATCACTTGCTGTTTTTTTCATTTAGCTTGACTCTGTCCTCCTCTCTGCTGGAAGAATGTGGAGGTGGGGGCAGCTTCCTTGATCCCTGTCCCCTGGCCAGCACAGACAGGTAGGTACACAATAGGTGCTCAGTCAGGATGTGCAGAGAGATAACTGCAAAGAATGGGAGTCCAGCAAGGCCTCGTGTCCACAGCGCAAGGATCCAGAGGCTCAGGAAGTGTGTGTGATTAGAGAAACCACCATGCATTGTCTAAGAAGTATCAGATTTGAAAGACAGACTCTTCCTGGATGGAGTATTAAATATTATAAAGACAGCTGTTTTCTCCTAATTGAAGTAAACAGTTAGTGTAATTCAATGAAATAGGGACAGAATTTTGCTTGAAGCTAAAGAAGTGGGTTTTCAAGTTTGAGAGCAATAAAATGCATGGGGAAGAGGGAGTAGGGAGACCCAGCCTGATGATGGCTGGGGGGCAGGCACAGAGCAGAAGCCCTTCCTTCCAGAGTCTACAGATCAGAGCCCCAGACCCAGCAGGGTGGGGATGCAGCATGCTTCTGTCCTCACTGCCTGCCTCCAGACCACACACTAAAATGCAGCCCAGGCCCAGCTAAATGCCTTAAATCAAACCTAAAACTACACTGAATTAGAACTACTTACAAATGACTATATCAGTTGTAAAGGTTATATCATCTTAGATGTAACTTAAAAATCACAGATTTCTAAGATGTTTCTTTTTTAACCTTTTCAAAAATAACCCAACTAGAAGGACATTTTTAAGCAACATGACAAGGGTCAGCCACATATAAATAACTCATCCAAGTTGACCAGATATACGCAAAGTGGCAAAAACACTCAGCCAAGGCAGCACCAGAAAGTACGGGCGTCTGACCTGCCAGCAGAGCAGGCCTGGGGGGAGGCCCCGCCGCCTGGCCTTCTTGGAGGGCGTTTGTTGGTGACTCTGTCCCAGGGGCTGTTGGAGTCAGTGGCCTCCCTCGTGTCCGTGCTGTGTGTGCAGGCAGCCCAGCTCAGCACGACGCCGTGGCGTGTCCGCTGAAGCAGAGGGGCTCCAGACCTCCTCCAGCATGAGTGACACTCCACTGGCTAAGAAATAAACCAAAATAGCGTAGAGGGTTTTCAGTGGACATCAGTCCTCTCCACCACTCCTCCCCTGCCCACCTGGCCTTCTGTCTGGTTCCCTTGCTCTTCTCCAGATGTGCTCTGTACTCTGTGGCTATGGAAGCTTATATTTAAATGTGTGTGTGTATATCCTCTTGCTGCTGTTTAAGTTTCTGTCTGTAGTGTTTCTCCATTTTGGTTGACACTGAGCTCACAGATCTTTACAGTAAGTAGTTCAGTGGTCCTGTGTGTGAGTACTTCCTTTTACCTGTCTGACATTCACGGACACTTGGGTTGCTTCTAGTTTTCAGTACTGCCATGAGTCTGCTGGTGTGGGTGGTTGCTTATGGGAATGTGTAGACAGGTGAGTGTCTAGGAGTGAAATCTCTGGGTCAAAGATGTGAGTGGTCTGAGCTCTGGGAGGTATTACCAAATCACCCTCAGAGAGTTGGTGCAATTCATGTTCGTGGCCACAGGGTGTAAATCCTGTCTCCTCACACCTGTACTGGTAGATTTTTCTCAAGCTTTTTTTTTTTTTTTGCCAGTTTCATAGGTTAAAAAAATAGTATTTCAGTATGGGTTTTTTCGATGGACATGAATCTGAGTGAACTCCGGGAGTTGGTGATGGACAGGGAGGCCTGGCGTGCTGCAATTCATGGGGTCACAAAGAGTCGGACACGACTGAGCGACTGATCTGGTCTGATCTGATCTGATGGGTTTTAGTTGCAGTTTTTAAATTATGGGTAAGATTGGGCATTTTATGTGTGGTTTGTGTGTTGTTCAGTTTTGTACCCTTTTTTAAGGTGACCATGAAAGGTGGCAACAGAAGAAAATGCATATTCATTGTGGTCTTGAAGTCAGAACACCAAGGGTAGAAAAGTGCCTTAGAAGAGGCTGTGGCCCCTGCTCTGGGGAGGGCATTGGGTGCAGGATGCGGGGAGGAGCGGGACATGATTTTTACAAATAAATGCAGTCCGAATGTTTTTTTTTTTTTAAAGAGTCCAGCTAGAAGCAAATGTTTGTTGAGTGCCTGCCAGGTGCCCACCTGTGCTAAGGCAGCCACTCCCACCATAAACCCATGCCATCTAGTCAGTGGGTCCCCTTTCCAAAGGAGGACTCCAAGACCTCTGGCAGTGAGTCACCGCCCAGGCCAGAGTTCTCACGTCCAAACCCTCTCCCCACCCCCTGGAATTCCAGAGCAGAGACGCCTGACCTTATCCTCAGGCAGACGGTCCAGAGGGGCCAAGGTTATCCCTGGGGTCACACAGATAATGGGCAGAAGCTCCTAAGGAATGCAAACATTCCTTCAGAAAGAGAGGAGCTGCCTTTCCCTGCCCTGGGGGCCGGACACACCTTCCCCCATTCCAGCATTCTGAGCACCGGCCCCCTGCGGCACTCCTCAAGTTTCTACCATGGGGTCTTAGATGGTCCTGAGCAGTCCGGCTGTGAGCCCTACATTCTCTTGGGTAGAGGCTCTTCCCCCTGGGTGCTCCCCACTCACTGAGGATGAACGAAAGGGGACAAAGCTTTTAAAGGGTTGGGGTTTTTTTTCTCTTTAAATGTTTGTTCTTTTGAAAATCATATTAGTTTCTCCTGAAATTAATTTTTTTTTTCCTTTAACAAGGGTTGCACAAAATTTTAAGATGAAGCATGCATGAGCCTGTTAACTGCTGCTAATCCAAAGTTATTTTTAAACCCTGTGTAATAAGAACATTTCTGTGCAGATCTCACCGTAGAGATAGCACCTAAATCCTAGTTGCCCAGCTGTTCTGAGGATCCAGGAAGCAAGTAACCAACCACTTCCTGTTCTCAACTCAGTGTCTGCTCACATAGGGCCCAGTGCTGCCATCAGCCCAGACATCACTCTGCCCGCCACCGCGGATCCTTTTCCAACAGCTCCTGGAGGCCAAGGCTTGACATTCAGATGACGAGACCCAGAGATGTTAACGCTGCTTGCTCAAGGTCACACAGCCCTCCCCCCCCCCCCCCCCCCCCCCCCCCCCCGTTCATGAATCAGGATCAGAATCCAAACTGTCCAACTGCTGCCCGTGAGCCCACAGAACTGAAGAAGGTCCCAGATGATAGTGCCCTGGGTGCCAGGCAACAGGTGGCTGAGTGAAGGGAGGCAGGACCATATTGACTGCTGGGCAGTACTTGGCCAGCAGGTCGGAGGGGCCTGACCAGCCGCTGGGCAGTACTTGGCCAGCGGGTGGTGGGGGCCTGACCAGCCAGCCTGTCCAGCAGAAGCAGTTGATGATGCTACTCCATGGCAATCCCTGCACAGCAGTGCGGGTTCAATAAGCCAGATCTTCCCATTTTTTAAGAGGTGTTAGAAGTCTGGTTTTTTTATATGGTGCTCAGTCACTTAGTCGTATCTGATTCTTTTGTGACTCACTGAACTATGGCCCCCCAGGCTCCTCTGTCCATGGAATTTTCCAAGCAAGAATACTGGAGTGGGTTGCCATTTCCTCCTGCAGGGGATCTTCCCGACCCAGGGATCAAACCCATGTCTCCTGTATTGGCAGGCAGATTCTTTACCGCTGAGCCACCTGGGAAGCCCCATTTTTTTATATGGAATGTTTCAGTTTTTTAATATTGGCAACTAGTTAAAACATACAGGCCAAATTGCACCTCAGTCTGTAAGCTACAGAAAACCCTGGGAGCCAGATCCAGCCATGCCCAGTGGTACATGGTCTGTGTGGCCTCCAGCTCCAGGGGACAGCCTCCAGCAAAGCGCCTTCCCAGACCCAGAATAAAGTGACTGCCAGGTAAACTGAGATTCTCCTGCTCTGAGAGTCGTGATTGACTGCAGAACCAACGTACGGGTCCCTTTGGTCTCATCTTTGTGGTTAGGAGCCGTTCTTCAGGGTGTCACCAGTCACTGAATAGGGCTGAGTGGGCCCTGAGGATACCAGCTTACCCTGGCATTGTGTATTTTTGAGTGGAGACTGTTCCAGGCCTCCCCTGTAGGATGCTTGGACTCAGAAGCAGCGTTTGGGGCCTTTCTCTGAAGGCAGACTGATTCAGCCATGGGTCTGCCAGCTCAGCCGTGCTCTGAGGACATACAAACACACTCTGAACACAGGACCTTTGAGTCGCCTTGCCTGCACGCTCTCAAGACCAGGAGCATCACGATCTGGCCTCCCCACAGAAACTTTATGTTTCTCAGTAAACCCAGGGGCTGAGTGAGGAGAGCAGTTTCAGGCACCCCAGGCGCGCCCACTGAGCAGCGTGACCAGGACTCTTCCAGCATCCACCGGGGAGCGGGGGGATCACAAGGGCCCTGCCCTGTTTGCCAGCATCACATTTGTCCTTTTGGCTCTGCACATTACTACTCTTAGGATGGGACTGAATGAGAGAGCCAGGTCTACCAGTGTGCACCACCCTTTAGCATCTTCTGTAATTGCAGCCAGAGAAATCTAAGAACCAGGGTTCTGGTCCAAGAAGGGAGCCGTGCAGTATCTTGAATTAGGTGAGCAACTCCAGCTTCCCGCCTTTACTGCTTATTATAACCTGAGACTTTTTAGGACGTAAAGTATCCTCTAAACTTTTTGAGAAATATAGGGTCAAATAGGAGCTTCCCAGGTGGCACCATGGTAAAGAATCCACCTGCCAAAGCAGGAGATGCAAGAGATGCAGGTTTTGACCTTGGTCTGGGAGGATCCCCTAGAGGAGAAAATGGCAACCCACTCCAGTATTCCTGCCTGGGAAATCCCATGGACAGAGGAGCCTGGCAAGGTACAGTCCGGTGGGTTGCAAAGAGTCAGAGACAATTGAGCATGTGTGCACTCGCTCACACACACACACACACACACACACACAGTCAAATAGATCTTTGTTAGCTCTTTTTTGAAGTTGTTATGATGAAACAGCTTTTCCTGCCACTTGGGAAAAAAACTTGTGTTGAAATAACTTTTAAAACAAAGTAAATACTTTGATGTAGCCAAGTTGGCGTCTACTTCAGTGCTGTTTTTTCTGGGGCCACAGCATGACTGGCATTCACTCCTACTCTTGGCCAGACTAAGGACTATACATTAACATCCACCTCTGCATAGACGAAATATGTGAAACAGCTGTTTTCAGACGTGGGAAAATAGGTAGCAGAGGACCGGGATCCTTGAACGAGGAAGACAAACGAGGCGCCTGTCGGGCCCCCTGGCTTTCTGCCCCGAGGCATCTTCTGGGCTCAGTCACAGGGCAGGGAGTACCAAGCAAGGCGCAGTGCCTTCTCTGGTGGAGGAAGCGGGAATGGGTGTCTGGGAAGGCAGAGGGGCTGGAAGTTGCAGGAAAGATTCGCGGGGAGGGGGTGGGGATGGGGGGCGGGGTACACAGAAGAGAGCTCCAGAAATCCTTGTAGGAATTGTCTTGAGTCTTTACCTCTTTACCGTGTCCTAGTTCATTGATGTGCAGAATAAAACTCCACAAATTCAGGCAAAGGGAAGATAAGCAGCTTGTAAGGGTAACCATTTCCAGACCTCTAAGATGGTGGGGAGATAGTCAATCTCCAGCCTTCATTCGTTGGAGACCCAGAGAAGTCACACCTTGGTCATAGAGCTATGTGTCTCTGAAGTGCAGACTCATCTAGACTTACCCTAGAAAGGCTCAAAAACAGTCTTTGAAATGACGAAATGAGAACCTGACAGCCTATAAAACAAAGCTCAACATTCTTAAAAAGACAAATTCCAACACAATACCTAAAATGTACAATAGCCAGTTAAAAATTTCAAGACTTGTGACGAAGCAGGAAAATGTGATCCAAAGCCAAAAGGAAAAGCATTCAATGAAAAGAGGTCCAGAAATGACAGAAATGAGGAAGCAAGCAAGCAAAGATGTTGAAATGACTGTTACGACTATATTCAGGTATTTAAAGGAAAACAGTGATAAGAACTGAAACTATAAAAAAGAACCAAACAACACTTCCAGAGATTGAAGAATACAGTATTTGGTAAGGAAAACACATCGGATGGGATTGACAGTAGAATAGAGATAGCAGAAGGAAAAACAAGGAACTTGAAGACATAGCAATAGAATCAACCCGAAGTGACACACAGAGAGAAAACAGAGGGCACAGAAAACAGCTCTGGCAACCTGAAAGAGAGCATCCACCAGTCTAACAGGGAAGAAGGAGGGGCAGAAAGAATGTTTGAAGAAATGATGCCCTTTTTTTCCCCCTAAATTTGATGAAAACTCCTAATTCACTGATTCAAAAAATTTGTCAACCCCAAGCACCAGGATAAACACACAGGCACAAATTCAATCCAGGGAATATCATAACCAAGTTTCTGAAAATCAGCAATAAAGTAAAATCTTAAAAACAGTCAAAGAAAAGACACATTACTTAAAGATGAATGAAGATAAAAATTATGACAGACTTCTCTTCAGAAACTATAGCTACGAGACAACAAGGGATCATCAATTGTCTCCAAGCCGAAAGAAAAAGGAGCTCACAAAGTAGAATTCTGTATCTAGCAAAAAGATCCTTTAAAAATGGAGGCAAAATAAAGACGTTCACAGACAAACCAGATAGAATCCATCACCAGCAGACCTTCACTACAAGAAATAGTAAAGGACATCCTTCAGGCAAAGGAAATGATGGCAAATGAAAATTGGGGTCATCAGAGAGAAATACAGAGGCAGCAGGTGAGTTTGTGGATAAATAATGGAAATAGGCTTACGGTTTTCTTTGGAAGATCACTGGCTGTTTAAAGCACATGTGATGACAGTGTATGATGGGATTTGTGATACATATACAAGTGAAACATACGACAAGGTGGCATAAATGATGGGAAGGGGAAAAGAAAGTACGCTCCTGTCGGGCTCTTATTCGTGAACTTGTATACTACTACTTCAGGGTAGAATGTGACAAACTAAAAATGTATATACCATAGAGCAACATTCAAAAACAACAAAACAAACAAAAAGCACAAAGATGTATAGCTAATAGGGTTGTAGTAGAGATAAAATGGGATTTAAAAACACAAATTCAAGAGTAGGCAGGAAGAGACTTCCCTGGTGGTCTAGTGGCTAAGACTCTGCACTCCCAATGCAGGGGGCCCAGATCTGATCCCTGATCGGGACGCTAGATCCCACACGCTGCAGTTAAAGATCCTACATGCTGAAACTAAAAAAAGATCCTGAACGCCACGGTAAATATCCAAAATCCTGGATGCCACAACTAAGACCCAGCATCACCAAATAAATAAATATTTTAAAAAGCTATAAAACGTCTAGAAGAAATCATAGGAGATCTTTGTGACTTTGGGATAGACAAAAATTTCTTAGGATAGAAAAAAGTCTCAACCTTAAAAGAAAAAAATTTGATGGATTGGGCTTCATCAAAATGTTAAAGTTCTGCTTCTGCAATGACACTCTCAAGAAGGTGAAAAGATAAGCTGGGAGAAAATATTTGAACACATATCAAGGACCTGATCCAGAATATACAAAGAACTTTACAACTTAGTGGTAAATAAATAAGCCCAATTTTTAAAACAGCCAAAATACTACAGAAGACACTTCAAAAAAGAAGAGATACAAATGACCAGCAAGCCCATGAAAGATACTCAGTCATCAGGGAAATGCAAATTTAAACCACAGTGAGGAGGCATGGTGTGCTGTGACTCATGGGGTCGCAAGGAGTCGGACACGACTGAGCAGCTGAACTGAACTGAACTGAGGTGCCACTACAGTCACTCAGACAACCGAAACCTTACAATAATATGGTGATATCAGTACAATCGTTGTAGCAAACACAGGGAGCCGCTGGAACTCACACTGCTTGAGAGAACGCAGGGTGGTCAACTGCTTTGGAAAACAGTCTGGCAGTTTCTTAAAAAAAACAAACTTGCAGTTGCTCTCGCCTCCTCAGATGGTCCACACTGTGTCTGGAGAGTGTGTTTCTCTCTAAATAAATCCACTTCTTACCTATCAAAAAGCAAAAAACGTGCTACACGACTCAGCCATTCAGTTCCATGGTAACCATGTAAGAGAAACATTCATGCCCCAAAGGCCTTAACACGAATGTCCGATGGACACAACACAAGTGTGCATCGGCAGGTAAATGGAAAAGCAGATTGCTGTGGAGCAGTGTGATGTGCTGCTTCTCCATTTATCTGCTGATGGTCAGTGGTAGAGAGTCCGCCTGCCAATGTAGGAGATGTGGGTTGGATCCCTGGGTCTGGAAAATCCCCTGGAGAAGGGAATGACAACCCACTCCAGTATTCTTGCCTGGAAAATCCCATGGACAAGAGGAACCTGGCAGGCTACTGTCCACGGGCTTGCAGGAGCCGGACACGATTGAGGGACCAAACAAGTATGCTGTACTCCTGCTCGACAAGCAAAAGAACTACCAGTACATAATGACAACAGGACTGAACCTCAGAAACATTGCTTTGATCTCTGGAAGAACCAGACATCAAGCAGTCCCTAGTGTACTTTTTTTTTTAATGTTTTTATTTTTGGCTGCGCTGGGTCTTTGTTGCTGCATGGGCTTTTGTCTAGGTGCAGTCAGTGGGGGCCACTCTCTAGCTGCAGTGCACGAACTTATTGCAGTGGCTTCTCTTGTGGAGCACAGGCTGCAGAGCGCAAAGGCTTCAGCAGCTGCAGCTCATGGGCTCAGTAGCTGCAGCTCTGAGGCTCTTGAACTCTGGCTCAATAGTTGTGGGGCACAAGCCTAGCTGATCCCAGATGAGGGATCAAACCTGTACTCCTACATTGGCAGGTGGATTCTTCATCTTCTGAGCCACCAGGGAATCCCCCTAGGGTACTCTTTTTTATGTGAACTTCTAGAAACGACCTACATAGTCAGTGATGACAAAAAGCAGATCGGTGGTTGTTTCAGGCTGGGAGTAGGGATGTTTGGGGTTGAAGGAAATGTTCCATAGACATAGATGTATAGATTTTATACAACCCATTGAAATGTACCCCTAAAATGGGTGCGTTTTATTGTATATAAATTATAGCTCAATGGAAGTTATTAAAAAAAAAAACGCAAAAGATCTCCTAAGTTCGGCATCACCCAGACAGCAGCTGGGAGCAGCATATTCTGGAGAACTCTGGCCTTCTGCTCTCGATGTTCTGTCTCTCTCCCGCTGCATGGCCCCTCCTGATCTTGGTTTCTACGCTGGGTTATCTACGTCTGTTCCAGGCAAAATCAAGAAGAGCCAAAGTAGGACAGACACCCAGTGTCAACTCTCCTCACACCACTGCAGATCCTTGCAGAATTCTTGTAATTCGTATCAATTTACTCAGGCCCTCTTAATTATCTTCCACTGGGCACTCAGGACTCCTCAGGGAGGTCATTACTGTCGACAGTGCCCTCCCAGCGGGGCCCCAGAGCCTCTTGGAAGGGCCTCAAGAGCCCTGAAGGTGGGAGGGGTGGAAGAGCCTTTGGCATCCTACGCTCATCCCAGCCAGGGCTGTCCTTTCCCCCAAGCCTGCACTCAAGACTTTGTTTCAAGAAATAGTAACTCAACTTAAAAAAAAAAAAAAAGTATAGAATCAGTGTATAGAACAAACCCACCCACTTCTGTTTTTGTTTTGTTTTTATCCATAAGGGGTTATTTGCTCTCTGGAGAACACTGCACATTTCACACTTTGTCAAGAGAGGGAGGGCCCCGAGGCGCTGGTAGCAGAAGCAGCAGTGGGAAGAGCAGCCACCCTCTGGCCACAGACAGCCACGACGGGGCATATCAAGCTGTGTTCCAGCGAGACTTCATTTTCAAAATAGGGCAGGCTGACTTAGAGTTCTCTTACGGTTTCCAATACTTATTCTATTTGCTGGAAGGTCACAGTTCTCCAGAGAAGTGCTCTGTAGTACATAGCAGGCTCATCTGCCCGTCCTTCTTGCTGAACTTCCTTGGTGGTGGGGTTTAGTCGCTAAGTCGTGTCCGACTCTCGAGACCCCATGGACTGCAGCCCGCCAGGCCCCTCTGTCCATGAGATTCTCCAGGCAAGAATACTGGAGTGGGTTGCCATTTCCTCCTCCACGGGATCTTTCTGACCGACCCAGGGATCGAACCGAGGTCTCCTGCGTTACAGGCAGATTCTTTACCAACTGAGCTATGAGGGAAGCACCAACACTTTGTCTTGCGGTGCTTTTTTCCCTAAGTGGATGATCCTGGTGTCTTCAGACAGTGACTGTTTCTTTCCTTCAGTGCTTGTAGTCCTGTTTCATTTAATTTCCTTACAGAGCTGGTTGGGGCCCTGAGTGTCATCAGGGGCATCTTGTCTCATTCTCTGACTTGAAGAGATTGAGGCTGATTTTACACTAAAGTGATTGCCGTGAATTTTTTTTTTTTTTTTTTTTGCCGTGAATTTTTAAATATAACCTCTGTCAAGTTAAAATTTTTCCCTTACGTTCTTGATTTACCAAGATTTTTCGTCATGAATAAGTGTTAAACCTCATCAGATGTTTTCCTGCATTGATTAAGATAATCATATATATATTTTTTCTTATTGTGATGAAATACGGTGGTAGATTTTCTGATATGGAACCCGCCTTGCATTATTGGGATAAACTATACTTGATATATTTTTAATACTAATTTGGCTTGCTAATGTTGATATATATAGTTTTTATAGCTACATTTATAAGTTAAATATTCCTGTGATTTTTTTTTTCCTTTGGCTTGTATTTATCTGGTTTAGAAATGTAGATTACCTCATAAAATGAGCTCTTTTTCTACTTTTCTGAGTAGTTGGAATAAGACAGAAATTGACTATTCCTTGAAATTTGGATCTCTTCTTTTGAAAATTCAGTAGAACCTCCTGTAAAGCCATCTGAGCCAAAAGTCTTTGGGGAGGGAAGTTTTTGATCATCATTTCAATTTTCTTATTAATTATTGGATATTTAAATGCTTTTTTTTTTTTTTGGTACTGGTTTTGGAACTTTCCATTTCATCTAGATTTTATTAACTTACTAGTGAACAGGTGTTTATAACATTCATTTTTACCCAGTCTTCCCCTACCATGTTCATTTTCTCTCCCTTTTTTTTTTTTTGGATCCATCTTGGCAGAGGTTAATCTTATTCATCTCTGCAGACAACAGTTTGGGTTCTGTTGATGCTCTGTGCTGCTTGTTTTCTTGGAGTTTCCATTTCACTGAATCTTGCCTTTAATGCTACGACTTCCTTTTTCTTGTTCCCAAGTTCGTTCTGTTCCTTTCTCTCCAGTTTCTCCCCCTGAAGGCTAGTTCATCTCCTGGTAGATGAGATGTTAGTATTTCCAGATAAGTGTATTGGCAGCCGCTTGAGCTATGTCCTACAAATTGTGAGATTCAATTCTAAATATTTTTTGAATTCACCATATGGTTTCCTACATAACTCAAGGATTATTCAGTAATAAGTTAGTGTGCAAGCAGAAGGGATTTGGGGAGATTTTGATGTTGGTTTCTAACTTTATTGTATTCATATTCTATTTGGAATGAATGGAGACTTGCCCTGTGGCCTGAGGGGCTTGCCAGGTGGCAGTAGAGATAAAGAACCTGCCTGCCAGTGCGGGAGACATAAGAGACGAGGTTCAATCCCCGGGTCAGGAAGATCCCCTGGAGAAGGAAATGGCAACCCACTCCAGTATTCTTGCCTGGAGAATCCCATGGACAGAAGAACCTGGTGGGCTACAGTCCATGGGGCTGCAAAGAGTATATGTGGTCTGATTCTGTGTATGGTCTGTGTTTGGCAAAAAAAAGAAAGTGTACTATCTGCCTACTAGTTTAGACATCTCTGTGTCTAATAACTCAAACTAATTAATTCCGTTGACTAAGTCTTTGCCGTCTCTGTATGGGTTTATGATCAATAGGGGTGATTAAAACCTCCACCTACCTGTTTTTGGATTATCTACTTTGCCTTGCAGCTCTCTTTCAGATGTTATTTGGTGTGTTTTGAAGTTGTCCCTTCACCAGGACTCAGAGTTCTTCTTTACACCTTATGACAGTTTGTGCCTAATTTTATTTTTTGTTTGCTTTCAATTTTTATGTATCTTTTTTGGTTTTGTTTTTGGCCACACCACCACAAGTCATGTGAGATCTTATTCCCTGACGAGGCCCCCTGCAGTGCAAACAGACTCCTAACCATTAGACCACCAGGGGACTCCTTGTCTTTTGTTTTAAATGGGTTTAAAACATCTGTACACATCTTGTTGAATCTTGTTTGTTTGTTTTGAATAAATCCAACTTGAGAATTTTTCTTCATTGATGAATTTAACTCATTTATCTATTGGGCTTAATTCTCCATGTTATTTATTTCTCATCTGTTTACTTTATTCCTGTTTATTTTTTCTACATTCCTACCTTTCATCGGAGAATTCAAGTTTCCTTCTGCTGCATTATAAGTTACACAGTCTACTTTTGCCCAAGGATAATCTCACTCACTCACACGTGTTTACACAGCCCTATTGATTTCTCACACTTGTTACCACTTCTGCGTTTCCCCTCCATAGGCATGTTCTTTACGCGCTCCCTTTCTCCCCACATCTGGCCATCCCACCCCCATCACAGCCACAATGTCTGGAATTCTCATTTTGGGTTGTTGTGGGTTTGTATAGGTTTGATTTCCCTATTTCTCAAGTGTCTGGCAGCTTCTTCTATATTTGTTTTTCTCCATATGTAAGCACTTCTCCCAAGAGTATTCTCAATGTGGCTCCTTAGACGGAACCAGAATTTTTATCCCACTTGTTTGAGAAACCCTCCTGCCTGCATCCCTGTAGGGATTTTAAACTTTGTGTTTAACAGAGTTCAGTACAAAGATGTAGAAGTTTATGTATAAGTTTAGCAGATCCAAATTATGTCCTCCATTAACATCCTATAAGAATACCATTAATTCTTCAAGTAAGCACAGTAACAGTGAAACATGCTGGGAAATGAGGGATTTGTTTTACTTATCTGTTCTCTTTGGCTGCGCTGGGGCTTCTGGGTCTTTGTTGCTGCGCATGGGCGTTCTCCAGTTCGGTGACCGGGCGCTGCTCTCTCGTTGCGGAGTGTGGGCTTCTCTTTGCAGTGGCTTCTCTTGTTGTGGAGCACGGGCTCGAAGGTGCACAGGCCGCAGTTGTGGTGGTGTATCAGGTTAATTGCCCCGAGGTGTGTGGGATCTTCCCTGACCAGGGGTCGAACTGGTGTTCCTTTCATTACAAGGCAGGTTCTTAACCACTGGACCACCAGGGAAGCCCGGCATTTGCTTTTTAACTTGGGAAAGATGGTGAAAGATTGTCTGTGCTTTGCATATGTGGCTCTCATTGGCCTGGTTTCTTGTTTCAAAGGTTCGACCGTGAGTGCTTTTGGTACCATCACACACACTACTCTGTTTATATCTGAGTTTAAAATAGAAACCCAGTTACAGTCCTGAACTACAGATGTCACAGACGAGTGAGCAAGAGATCTCGTAGCAGAAAATTCTGTTCAACTTTGGGCAGACCCTGCTACCAACATGCGGGTTTCAGGATTCACTCTGCGACCAGGGCTGAGCCTTCTCTGGTCCACGTGGGGACTGAGGGAACCCTGTAGGTGGGCAGAAAAGCCAGCCATCCACAGAAGGAGCACCCGATTCAGGGCTGGGGACGCAGGTCGGGCGTTCAGAGCTCCACGGGAGCCCTGCTCTTGGCAGTGCCTGAGCAAGGCCTGACAGAGGGGCAAGAGCTGCGTTCTCACCTCCAGCCCAGAGGCTGCAGGTTGACATCCTGGCCTTTTGCTCTCAGCCCAGCTGCACCACCTCTGTGTCAGGCCGGGGCCCCTTATGCAGGGCCCGGGCATGAGGTGGATGTGTGTCCAGGAAGCTTCGCTAAGAGCTGGGCCTGGCACCAGGGCAGCACTTGGCACATGCCATGCTTGTGTTCACGTGGTCAGTTGTTCTGGGGCCCAGGCCCCTGGAGAGGCTCCTGGCCTCCTCGCCAGCCTCAGGCCCCCGACTTGAGCTGAAATCAGACAGGGAGCAACAGAGAAGCTGTGGGCAACTACTGGGCACACAGTAGGTCTGTGCAAAGCTCACTCCCAGCCCTGAGTGCTGTGTGCCTGCCCTGCAGTGCATGTCTGTCCTGGACAAGGAGTGAGGAGATTGGGAGGGGTTTCCCAAAGTAGCCCACAGGGTCCTCAGGGTCATCTCCTGGGGCCTGGAATAAGACCTGCAGCTACTGTGCTTGGGGCCAATTGGCAGCCCTCCCAAGGGGCACATTTCTATGGACAGGAAGAGCGTTGCTTCAGTCACAGTGTCCCCCCTGCCAAGAGGAGCAGAGGGCAGGCCCTCGAGGCATGTGTACTGCCAGTCTGCACCCTGGCTAGGTGCAGAGGTGGGCAGCCCCTCCATGGGAGGACCCTAGGATTCTTGGGTTCCTGGTCTGACCTACTGAGGGGCAGAGCCTCCACGAGCCCCTGTGAAAGTGTGCTTTTTAATGAATGTCACCTTGTTCATCTGTTTTCCATTGTTTGATCTCTATGCAAAGAAGTGTGTTAGTCGCTCAGTCACGTCCGACTCTTTGCGACCCTGCCAGGCTCCTCTGTCCGTGGGATTCTCCAGGCAAGAATGCTGGAGTGGGTTGCCGTTCCCTTCTCCACGGTATCTTCCTGACCCAGGAATCGAACCCAGGCCTGCATTGTGGGAGGATTCTTTCCCATCTGAGCCACCAGGAAA
Organism: Bos indicus x Bos taurus; assembly: GCF_003369695.1. Classification (NCBI taxonomy): domain Eukaryota; kingdom Metazoa; phylum Chordata; class Mammalia; order Artiodactyla; family Bovidae; genus Bos; species Bos indicus x Bos taurus. Next base: position 51,852,583 of record NC_040094.1, read on the forward strand.
GCCCCTCTATGAAAAGAAGGCAGATCAACATCTGACCCCCCCGCCCCCATGTGGCACCATGCCCTCCCTGCCGTCCCCACACTACCTTACAGAGGACACACATCGTCTGGGTGCAGCCTGGGTACTCAGCTGCCCTCTCCCGTCCCAGAGTGGGCACCAGCCAGGCTTGGAGGCCCAGCCGCTGCTTTCCGCCGCCTCCCCGCCCCCAGCCCCCTGCATCCTGACCTCTGTCCTGGCGCTGTTTCCCCTTCCTCCGCTTCGCCCCTGCACTCAAGCCTACCCCCTCTGCCCACCCACCCGACGCGGCCTTTCCCAGCCCCTCTCCTCTGAGGCGCTGGGCCTCAGACAGGGCCCGAGAAGGGGTAGGGTCACGACGGAGGCAGTGCTGGCTCTCCTCTGCCACAGAACCTTTCCCCTCTAAGTCCCCTGCCTGAGGCACTTCCTGAAGCCCAGGGTGGGAGCCCCATGGGGCTGCACTGAGGGGCACTAGCAGGCAGTCCTGGGTGAGCCCAGAACCAGGGAGGAGACACCCCCAAAGATGATGGTGAGAAGGGGCAGCCAGGGGTTGGCGGCAGGCGTTAACTTCAGGAAGTGCGGAGTGGGGGGGGCGGGGGTGGTGATGCTGGTCTGTTAACCAGGGCTGTCTGGTCAGCGCCCCCAGCCCACGGCTGGGAGTGGCTGCAGGGCCCTGAGGATCTGGCATTTCCTGCCTGCCCCTCCTCCACGCTGCTGAAGGGAGTCAAGTCTGGAAGTATCAGCCCAGAGCCTCTGCACCAGGGGCCTGCAGCAGTTCCCAGGCAGGCAGGGCTGCTCAGGACAGGCTCGGGGGTCCATGTCACCCACCATCGACGCGCCTCGTACACTGAAGGCTTGGGGCTCTATCCCACAGGATTTGGGGCGAGGAGTGTAACAGAATCTAACTTTTAACCACTGATTCACAAGGATGCCCAGGGTGAGGGTGAGGAGCCCTAGGGGGTATAATTCCCCCAACTTGAGAAATGTAGAACTTGGGGACTCAAGGTGCTCCCAGGGAAGCAGGAGAGAAGTCTCAGCAGAAGCGCGGGGCCATCAGCACCCAGAGGGAATCACCCCAGAGAGGAGAGGGAAGGCCCAGCAAGACCAGCAGAGGCTGAAGTGAGCCTGAGGAGGTCCTGCCCCTTGTGGCCAAGGCTACAACTGGGACCTGAGTCTTGAGTAGTGCCCCAGCTCCACAGAAAGTTCTGGAGAACCAGGGCACACATGGCTCCATATCCCCTTTCTCAGGAGCTCAGGGAGTGCTTTTCCAACTGCCTTTAGAGGCCTAACGTGCCTGTGCTCAGAGCCACCCTGATGCACAGACAGATGGGAAGACAACTGAGAAGGGAGCTGGGCAGGAGCTCCGAGCATCCAGAGAGCTGGGACCCTTACAGGCCCCTGTGCGCAGAGAGCCCCAGGAGTTAGACAGGAGACTAACCCTCCTCCCCCCGGGGCTCTGGTCCATGAGACATGCCAGGCTCTAGGTCAGTAAGGGAAGGTCATGGGGAAGACCACCCACCAAAAGGGCAGGCCCACAAACCCCTCGACTCAGTCCGCCCCTGCCCAGCCCCCATCCTGCCCCCAGGTTCATACTGGGAGGTCTTGGGCATTTCACTGAACCTTCCCAAAGGCTGGGGCTGTAACAGCAGCCTGTAGGAGGCAAGTGCTATGCCCTTAAATGTCCCTGAAGCCTCATCAAAGTCCAGAGCAGAAAGAGAGCAGAACAGGTCAGGCAAGGAGGAGACGGCAGAGAGCACCATGGGGGCCTTGCTTCCACACCCCACCCCCTGAGTGAAGTCTGAATGAGGGCACAGATCACTCAAGCAGAGACCACGGCTCGGGCACAGGAAGTGTCCTAAGTCGAGCAGGCCTGACTTGTTCAGCTTCATGCCTGAGCCAGGACTGCCATGCTCTGGACACCTGACCTGGAGGAGCCAGTCACCCCCTCAGGGTGACTTTGCAGGGAGAGGGGCAGAAACCAGTGCCCTGCAAGGCTGGCTGTGCCGTCCTTTCAGCTTAGAGGCCCTGCTCCTAGGCAGACAAGTTGGTCAGCCCAGCCTGTGCTTCCAGCAGAAACATTGGAACCGCCTGCTTGGCATCCGGCTGAACTAGCAATCAGCTCCTAACCACTGGCCACAGGAAGCACGGCCTCCCAAGCAAAGGTCTTGGGCCCTAGGCTGGCCCTTCTCCCTACGCCTCGTCCCCCAGGCAGACAATGGGATGGACTCAGGTCATGCCCACGAACCCTTGAAGGGGCTGGTCCCTCAAGTTGTAGGGAGGGACCCCCACATCGCAGTGGTCAGACTCCTGACCCTGACCCTCCCCAATGGCAATGGCCTTCCAGAAGGAAACCGAGTTAGCAGGACAGGGCTGACCAGAGATCCCTTTACAAGCAGTTGTAAAGACGTCTAGGGTGAGAAGGTCTCTGTGTAGAGAGGAAGAATTCACCCAGGGTTGAAGAACCAAAGACATGGGCGCTTTCTCAATGAGGGAGGAGCAGCCATGGCCACAGGAAGTAAAGGGAAACCTGGGGATATCCAGGGACCCACATCCTCACCCTACTCCAGGACCTGGCGCTGGCAGGCAGGGGGCAGGGGGAGAGCAGGACCTGGCTCAGCTTTGGGTCTGAGGGCACAAGGAGAGGCCACTGGGTGTGACCCCCGAAGCCCCCAGGAAAGGAGAAGCAGCTCCAGACATCTCCAGAGGCCAGAGGAGTAGAAAGGGCACAAAATGAGAGAGGGGACCAGGGCCTGGGTACGCCTGGCCAGCGCCCAGCTTATGGTGCTGGAGTCACTGCAAGAAGCCTGGCTCACAGCCCTGTGTGTGCTTTCCAAGTCCCGGCCTTTCCCCAGATTGGAGTCTGAGCCAGTTTGGTCCCTGTCGTCCACCTGTGCAGCACGTGGCCATGTGCTGGGCGGACCCCTCCAGACTGCTCCGTGTCACACCACCAGGCCCACAGTGGTGGGCTCTGTGACACTGGGCAGACGGTGTGCATCCCTGAAGTGTGTCTCACATGTGTGAGACGCCAGCACCAGGCAGCCAGGCCCCACCTATCCTGACTTGACGCCCTGTGTCAGCGTTCTTTTATTTTTTATATTTTATTTTTTTGGCTGAGCCACATGGCATGCAGGATCGCAACCCCGACCAGGGATCGAACTCATGCCCCTTGCATTGGAAGCACAGCGTCTTAACCCTGCATGCTGGGCCAGCCCAGGAAGGAGAGCAGCCGCTGAGCTTGCATCATCTCACCACTGCTTTTTATTTTTTTCATTTTTTATTTATTTGTATACAGTTTTTAAAGGTTATGCTCCATTTACAGTTATTACAAAATACCGTCCACATTCCACATGTTGTACAATACAGTCTTGTAGCCTCACAGTTGCTTTTTAATAACATCTTCCTGGTACTTTTTTTTTTTTTTTAAAGAAATACATTTTTAGTTTTAAAAGCTAGGAAAACAGTGAAAAGCTCAAGGGACTTTTCAAACATCACCTAGAGTGCCCTCGTGCAAAGACAGTTGCTGCCGGTATTTAGGGAGGGCTGCCCACACTTAGAGCGTCTGCTACAGCTCCAGGGTCCTTGGCCTGGGCCTGGCCACGCGCATCAGGGCTGCTGTGCCGCTGCAGATGCTCGCAAGCATGGCCAGAGGGCACAGGGTAGATGACAGCCTGGGAAGTGCCGTGAGTCAGCCATTAACCTCGGAACCTCCGAGGGACCCATTATGAAATGATCAGGACAGGAGATGTTTTCACAGCCAAGTATCCTGTGTGCCCAGTGGAGGGGCAGGTCCAGGCCCCCAGAACACCTGGAGAGCACATGTCCACACAGACCCGCTGTGCGGGACACCAGGGCCAGGACCTCCAGATACAGCCATTGCCCTGGAGGACACTGGCCTTCGTGGGCTCCCACAAGGAAGCTGACGTGGGATCTCTGGTTCCTGCTGGAGAGAAGCTCGGCCAGCACTCACTGAACCCAGCTCTCCATGTGCACCGCATCCTCCTGCCCCGTGATGACTCACCCTCCTTTCTCTTTTCTCTTCACCTGCTAGAGCACCCAGCACCGACAGCCTGTAGCCTCCAGCACCCTGAGGGGAGCCCCACTGTGACGTGGGCAGCCTTTGGCGTTGAAGGGATGAAGATGGAAGCCCAGACAAGGGGCAAGCCTACTAGACACCCCAGGGCTCATCCTCCAAAACATAAAGGCTGCCAGCGGCCCCCCAAGATTCGGAACTACAACTCCAAGGACTGACCCACCCCACTCCTCCCCCTCCCCGTTCTGATCCCTTCCTTTCTCCTCCCCCACCCTCCCGCCTTCCCCTTTCCCCTCCTGCTCCCTTCCATCCAATGTGTCAGTCCTTCTTCCCATCCTCCTCCTCGGTGCTTTGGTCTCCATGTCAGGGCTGCGCGCGCGCGCGCGCGCGCGCATGTGTGTGTGTGTGTGTGTGTGTGTGTGTGTGTGTACAGTGGGGGTGGTGAACTACTAAGGCACCTCACAGACTGACCACCGAATCCCAAATTCTTCTTTGAACTTGGGAAGGACAGTAAAAGATTTCCAGGGCTTTGCATATGTGGCTCTCATGGCCTGGTTTCTTGTGATTCAAAGGTTCGACCGTGAGTGCTTTTGGTACCATCACACACACTACTCCGTTTATATCTGAGTTTAAAATAGAAACCCAGTTACAGTCCTGAACTACAGATGTCACAGACGAGTGAGCAAGAGATCTCGTAGCAGAAAATTCTGTTCAACTTTGCGCAGACCCTGCTACCAACATGCGGGTTTCAGGATTCACTCTGCGACCAGGGCTGAGCCTTTTCTGGTCCACGTGGGGACTGAGGGAACCCTGTAGGTGGGCAGAAAAGCCAGCCATCCACAGAAGGAGCACCCGATTCAGGGCTGGGGACACAGCTCAGGCGTTCAGAGCTCCACGGGAGCCCTGCTCTTGGCAGTGCCTGAGCAAGGCCTGACAGAGGGGCAAGAGCTGCGTTCTCACCTCCAGCCCAGAGGCTGCAGGTTGACATCCTGGCCTTTTGCTCTCAGCCCAGCTGCACCACCTCTGTGTCAGGCCGGGGCCCCTTATGCAGGGCCCGGGCATGAGGTGGATGTGTGTCCAGGAAGCTTCGCTAAGAGCTGGGCCTGGCACCAGGGCAGCACTTGGCACATGCCATGCTTGTGTTCACATGGTCAGTTGTTCTGGGGCCCAGGCCCCTGGAGAGGCTTCCTGGCCTCCTCGCCAGCCTCAAGCCCCCCACTTGAGCTGAAATCAGACAGGGAGCAACAGAGAAGCTGTGGGCAACTACTGGGCACACAGTAGGTCTGTGCAAAGCTCACTCCCAGCCCTGAGTGCTGTGTGCCTGCCCTGCAGTGCATGTCTGTCCTGGACAAGGAGTGAGGAGATTGGGAGGGGGTTCCCAAAGTAGCCCACAGGGTCCTCAGGGTCATCTCCTGGGGCCTGGAATAAGACCTGCAGCTACTGTGCTTGGGGCCAATTGGCAGCCCTCCCAAGGGGCACATTTCGGTGGAAAAGAAGAGCGTTGCCTCACTCACAGTGTCCCCCCTGCCAAGAGGAGCAGAGGACAGGCCCTCGAGGCATGTGTACTGCCAGTCTGCACCCTGGCTAGGTGCAGAGGTGGGCAGCCCCTCCACAGGACGGTGGGGTGCTCAGCCTGGCCTACAGAGGTGCAGAGCCCCCCACAAGCCCCTTTGAAAGCATACATTTCGTTAATGTCATCTTGTTTATCTAGGTTTCAGTCTTTGATTTCTGTGAAGAGAGGGAAGATAAAAATCTACACAAGCACATTGACGTCCTAACCACTGATGCACTGCTTATCCTGGGCACACAGTGTTTGGGGAGCTGCGGAGAAAATGGCAGGTCTCTTCCAATGTGCCAGAAAGGAACATGCCAGGAGCAGCTTTGCTGCCGGGTGGCAGGGTCTCCATACTCTGTTTTGTCTGGCACATTGCCATGTAAGTGAGACGTGGCCACGTGACTTCCTTTAGCTGAAAAAGTGAGCCCCTTTGCTAGAAACAGATCCCGTAAGTCCTCATCCCTCTGTGGTGCAAACAAGGTCTCGAACTCAGCCACGCAGCCTGCGATCGTCGTGTCACTTGGGCCCCTGGTAGTCTGCAGTGAGCAGAGCCCCACTGACCAGCAGGAAGTGAGCCTGCTCAACACCGAGAGTTGAGCGTGTTTGTGCAGCACGGCCTACCCACTTCTGATCCAGGATACCAAGGGTCTGAAAAGCTCTTAAGTAGGAAGGAAAAGAAAATCCCACAAAGTTATTTGGGACAGCAGTTGAGCTGCGGGATCTCCCTCCCCTCTCTCCTTTTTTCCTGTCTTGCCCTTTGTTTCACAGTGTGCAAACCAGAAGTCCCCAGTGATGATGCCAAGAGGAAGACTAGAGCAAGAGAGATGAGCTGCCACTGGGACTACCTGGGGGTGTAGGGAGCACTGTAGGGTTTGAGGGAGGGGCACCTGAAGTCAAGTTATCTGGTTTGACGTAGCAGTCCCGTTCTGTCCTGCCCAGAACATCTGTGGCCAGTGCCATGCTCCACAGTCTTCAGTTGCTGAGAGCAAGACAAGAGCCGTTGCACGGAGGCAGGGGAGGAGAGCAGCAGCGTTTGATTACAAGAGGAATCGGCCAGGCACCTCTGCCAGGGCTTTTCTGACCTCCCAAGGGTCTATCAGTGGTCCCAGGAGATAGTAAGGGCCGTGCAGGGCCTGGCCACCAGTCAGTCCTTCCTGGGCTCACGTGATTCCCGATCCGTGTTGTTTTCAGTCTGGAAAGTCAAGGATTTTTGTGTGTGTGTATAAAATGGATAAACATTTGAGGACGGGAATTACAGAAGGAGGGTGTGCGGGCGAGGAGAGACGCACTTCCATCGGTTCGTGTGCGTGCCGGTGGGTGAGAGTGGCCACGTGCGAGCGCGAGTGCCTCTGCCCAGGGAGACTCCTTTGTTCAAGCCACGCCAAGAGGTGTCCGTGCAGAACCCGCTCGCCAGATGGCCGCTCCCGGTCCCCGCGGCCGTCTGCGGAAGGCCCCTGCAGGCCTCGGAGCGTCCCCCGGGTTCCCGCACTCGCCCCGCGAATTTCGGCGGCAAGGCAGGAAGGACCCGGGGCGCTGCGCTGCGGTGACCGACAGTAACCCCGCACGGGGCACCCTCGGCCGGGTCAATGACCGCGCGCGGCCCGCGCAGAGCCCGGGGCCACCCGGCCCATCACCCTATCACCTAGCAACGCCCACTCGAGGGGCGCCATTGGGCCAGCGCGCACGCCTCGGGCCCCCGATTGGCTGCGGCTGCAGAGAGCCACGCCCCCGGCCCGGCTCCGCTCAGCCCGGATGCTGGCCGTCAATTCGAACGCCTGGGGGTCCGTCTAGCCCCCAGTGTGGCCCCAGTATGACCCCCAGAGTGACCCAAGTACGCCCCGTTCCGTTTCCACCGCGCGCCGTGCACACGTGGCCCCCGCGATCCCGGAGGTGGGGGCGGCCCCGGGAGGCGTGGAGCACGGAACGGAAGTTGGGGGGCGGGGGTGACACCGTGCCCCGCCCCAGAGCCCCCCGAGTCCGGGGCCCCCAACCCGGCGCCCCCTGGGCGCGCCCCCGCGCAGGGTCCCGGCTCCCGGCGGCGGCGCGCCGCATCACCCCACTGGCGGCGGCGCGCCTTGTCCCGGGGCGCAGCCCCGACGCTCATTGGCCTGGGCGGCGCAGCCAAGCTGTCAGCCCATGTGGCGTGTCCGCACGGGGACGGCCGCGGTTAAATAGCGCCGGCGCGGGCCTAGAGGGAGCCAGAGAGACAGTAGCGGCCTCTCCTCCACCGCACACTCCATCCTCGCTCTCCCTCAGCCGTTCGCACAGCCGCCCGCGCCCAGACCAGGTACAAGCGGCCAGGCCGGGCCGGGGTCGGAAGTTGCGAGTCGGGAACCCGGTCCTGGGGCCAGACTGGATCGGGGGCTGGGGCGGGAGCAAGGCGGCCGGGCTCGAGCGGGCGCCGCCGGCCCGCATCCTCTGGCCTTGGGTGCGCATGGTTCGGCGCGCTGATGGTGAGGGCTCATCTCACACAGCCTGCCCTGGTCTCGGCGTCCGAGCCTCCGGTCTGGATGTTCGAGCCCCACGAGACGCCCGAGGCTAGGCGGCAAAGGGCCCTCGCGCCATGCCTAAGCCCAGCGAGGCAGGTGGGCGGATAGCGAGGGGCGGACGCCCGGGAACGCCGCGAACAGCCATTTTGGTCTTGGACTGGGCCGGGCGGCTGCGGACCCTCGAGGGCCTGTTGGAGCCCCCAGCCGCCACACCCTCGAGGGCCTCCTTTTCCGGCTTGGCCGCCGAGCCCCTCCACCCACGGCATCCCCATGCCTCCGGGTGCAGGATAGCCGTCTCGGCCGACCGGAGGGCCTGAGAAGAGGGGAGGGAGGTGGATGGAGGAGGCGCAGGGCCGTATAAGGTCGGCTCCTCCACCACGTGGGCTCCATTTGGAGCCCCCAGAGTTCTGGGGGGAGAGCCACTCCTGCCGGGTGCAACCTCACGGCGGCGCGCGCAGTTTCGCCAGCGCCGCAGGGGTCTCCACCCTTTTGCCTCGTCCCGCCGGACTCCGCGTGAATAGCAAGTAGGGGGAGAACAGAGCGGGCGCTTTCTGGAGAAGCAGCCGCCCCGGGAGCTGGTGCTTCTGGGCCGGCAAAGGGCTCTTTATTCAGCGCTGGGGGAGGGGGCTCCCTCTGCCGGAACGCCGGGGCGATCAGGCCACCCAAGGAAGACGCTCTCTCCACTCCTACTTTCCCATGCTCAGAGAAACCCTAAAGGGCCAGTAGTTGGCGAGTTCACCAGTCATCGGCGCCATAAGGCCCTGGAGCCTTGGTGGAAGTTTGCAGGACCAACCTTGGCCTTGCCCCCTTCCTCAGACAGGAGCCCCATCCAGGGCCCACAGGCTCAGGGTAGACTAGGTTCCCCCGTTGGTGCTGGGAGACCTGGGTCTGGATGGACAGGCAGGCTGCACAGTAGGCAAGCGCAGTCCTGAGGCCTCGACCTGTGCAGATGTGTGGGTCTGGGTAGTGCTTGCCTGGCAGCTGAGAGAGTGGTTCTCCAGGTTGGAGCCTGCTGGAGGGGCCGTACAGGCTGGGGCTGCCCACTGTGGGACAGGGACCAATTTTTCCCCAGAGCCCCGCCAGGCCTTGGCACTGTTGAGGAGACCAAGCTGTGGTTCTGGCCTGGAGGGCAGCTCGAGATACTGAGCGCAGAGCCAGCTAGTCAGTGTGGGCACTTCTTCCCACCCCCACATTTGCCCTTTCTCCTTCGCCTACTAAATTCCCTGGGCTACCTCTTAACAGGCTGACGGCCAGGCAGTCCCTTCCTCAGAAGGGTTTGGGCCCTGCCTCCCACCATGGGGCCCCCTCCTGAGTCTCCTGCAGCAGGGCTGTGGTGGGGTCACCCCAGGCCAAGGCCAATGCCCAGAGAGCCCAATGCGAGGTGTTGGCAGGCTGGACCAGAGTGGGGACTCCCCTTTCCCAACCACCATACATACCCTTCACAAAACGTTCCAGCGGGTGCACAGCCCCAGAGCTGGCCATGTGGATCTTTGTTGCAGGGCTTTCTGAGCTGCTGTTCTCAGACCCTTGAGCGGGCCAGATGGAGGAGGGAGTTCATGAAGCCAGGGTTGGGAAGCAGCTGGGTCTCCAGCGAGGCTGTGGACTGGCAGTGCTGGGGCCCAGGCTGACTGGTGTCCGGGCCCCCATGCCACCCTCCTTGCAGAGAGAGCAGCCATGGAGGAGGTGGTGATCACTGGCATGTCTGGGAAGCTGCCTGAGTCGGAGAACCTGGAGGAGTTCTGGGCCAATCTCATTGGCGGTGTGGACATGGTGACAGATGATGACAGGCGGTGGAAGGCCGGTAAGCGAGCCTGGGGCTCCCCGCCTACTTGAGAGGTTCTTTTCTCACCCCTTCTGTGGACACAATCTCCCGGGTTACCAGGGAGGGCCTGCACTCCGGTCCCACTGGCAGAGCCAACAGTCACCTAAGGTGAGGCCGTGTTATAGCTTCTTTCTGGAGACGGTACCAGAAGGCTCTGGGCTAGGGGAACGTGGGACCTCTGGCCAGTGGGCTAGGGACTGAACTCCAGCCTGTGGGAGTCTGGAGTTCTCTGGGCATAGCCTTTGCCCCTTTCACAGACCAGGGCCATTGCTTAGGGTGGAGCCAGGGCAAGACCAGGTGGGTGAACACCTCCAGCCAGCCACTGCCTGCCCACGTGCTGTCCCAGGCGGTCAGATAAGACATCAGGCTCCCCCGGGAAGCTGGTTTGACTCCCTCACGCCCAGTAGATTCTCCCGCAGAGCGGCTCCACCTGATCTACAGGATATGAGTCAGTGTGGCAGAGCCTGGCTGGCCTTAGCTGCCAGGCCGGGATGGGGCCAGGCAGAAGGTCTTCAGCCAGGTCAGGACAGTGGCAGGTGGGAGGAGGCAGCGCTGCCCGCTACAGTGCTCTGCTCTGCTCTGGGGCCATCACCCATGAGGTTCCCCCCGGCCCAAGGGTCCCCTTCAGAAGTGGGCCCACCCATCCCAGGGAGCTTCAGCTCCCTGTTGCAGCCGGGACTCCCCCCCAGTCAATCACTCAGGGCTATGATGTCCTATGACTGATTTCTCCACCTGTGTGTGTTCCCTAGGACTATATGGCCTGCCTCGGCGGTCAGGCAAGCTGAAGGACCTGTCCCGGTTTGACGCTTCCTTCTTCGGGGTCCACCCCAAGCAGGCACACAATATGGACCCCCAGCTCCGCTTGCTGCTGGAGGTCACCTACGAGGCCATTGTGGATGCAGGTGGGCCATCTGGGGGGCTGCAGAGGGCCAGTCCCCAAGTTTCCTGCTGCCCTTCTTGAAAACCTCCCTTTTTGCTTCTAAAAGCATCGTGTGTTCATAACAAAACATCCAGAACAGAAGGTGCTGAGGAGGGAGCGGAGCCCTGGGCTGGGGCCGACGAGGTGGGGAGGTGTGGGCCTCAGGCAGCTCAGGTTTCACAACTGCACACCAGAGGAATCCCAGACATGTCCTGTCACCCCAGTTTCCTCACTCCCCATTGCGTGGCTGATCTTGGAGGCGAGGGCAGGACACCAGGTGCCAGGCAGAGCAGGAGGCAGGATCTGGCCCCAGGACTCTCACCCTCCACTCCCCTCTGCTGGGTTGTGCCTAGCCTTGGAAAAGTGCTTCAAGGGCACAGACTTGTCCCAGGGACACTGGGGAACATGGAAATTGTGCTGAGTGGGAGAGGGAAGGCTGGCCATGGGGGTGAGGCCCCTCAGCAGGTGGGCCACAGGGGAACCCAGGACCTGCCTACTGCCACCTGTGGTTTGCAGGGCGGGTACCCTGGCCTTACAGGTCTCTTGTCCTGCAGCAGATGCTAAGTAGCCCCTGGGGTTGACCCTTGAGTGTGACAGGGTCCTGGACAGGCACTGCCTGGGGGGAGGGGCGGGGAGGCGGAGGCCTTCCCACTGCCCAGGCCCCAGCCGGAGACCTTGGATGCTGCTCTCCAGGGGCTGGCCAGTGTCCCTCCCTCCTTCCCAAGCCTGGACACTCGGCTTTTGTCTCTCTCTGTCTTCTTATCTTGGCCCGCCCAAGGCAGGCTGCTCTCAGGGCTCATCAGACCCTGCCAGCAGTACCAGTGCCCAGGGGAGTAGCCTGGGGACAGTGCTGTCCTCTGTCCCCACCTCCAGCTGTCTCTGGCCTCTGCCTGACCCAGAGACTGGAGCCCCATCTGGCACCCCGCCTGTCCCCCGGGCCCCAGTTTCCTGTGACCTGGTTATCTGTTGTCAACCCTACCTGGGCCAGCCACCCCACTCTGGCTCCACTGTCTCTTCTCTGACTCCCCAGCCACTCTAGAGTCAGGCGAGGTGGAGCCTCCTCTCCCCTGCAACGTAGGATCGAACCCTGGGTTCGATCCCGTGGAGATGGGAACGGCAACCCACTCCAGTATTCTTGTCTGGAGAATCCCATGGACAGAAGTGCCTGGGAGGCTACAGTCCATAGGGTTGCAGAGTTGGACATGACTGAAGCGACTTAGCATGCACCCAGTCACCCCAGCCAGAGAGGCCAAGGGGAGACGCCTCACCTCCCAGAGCTCAACAGCAGGCTGGGCACAGCACAGCTGCAGGTTTGACTTCTGCCTCCTACAGGCATCAACCCAGCTTCCATTCGGGGGACGAACACCGGTGTCTGGGTGGGTGTGAGTGGCTCTGAGGCTTCAGAGGCTCTGAGCCGAGACCCTGAGACCCTCGTGGGCTACAGCATGGTGGGCTGCCAGCGTGCCATGTTGGCCAACCGCCTCTCCTTCTTCTTTGACTTCAAAGGTGGGTGCCCACACAGCCCTTTTGTTTCTGACTCGGGCCTGGGGTGGGGGGAGGCGGGCAGGGGCCGGATGACAGCTGAGACCCTTCCAGACTCTGACCACACCTCCCCTAGGAAGGCCAGCAGGAACAAGGTCCTGGTGGTGTGGGTTCCACGTGGAGAGCACTCAGTAGAGCTGTCAGAGCCCCAAGGTATAGGGTGGGGAGGCGGTCCCACGGCTGCATTGTGTCCTTGCCTGCAGGGCCCAGCATCACCCTGGACACGGCATGCTCCTCCAGCCTGCTGGCCCTGCAGAGGGCCTACCAGGCCATCCAGAGAGGGGAGTGTGCCATGGCCATTGTCGGCGGCGTGAACATCCTGCTGAAGCCCAACACCTCGGTGCAGTTCATGAAGCTGGGCATGCTTAGCCCCGAGGGCACCTGCAAGTCCTTCGATGCATCAGGTGAGAGCAGTGGGCATGGGGCCCCGGGCAGTGCCTCCACCCTCGATTCTATCCGGCACCAGCCCCTGAGCCCTTCCCTGAGCTCATGAGCCTGAAGTGCCCTCCGCCCCCAGGGAATGGCTACTGCCGTGCAGAGGCTGTGATGGCCATCCTTCTGACCAAGAAGTCCCTGGCCCGACGGGTGTACGCCACCATCCTCAACGCTGGCACCAACACGGATGGCTGCAAAGAGAAAGGTGGGAGCTGGCCTGGGGCAGGCGAGGGTGGGGCTACGGGTAGTCGGGCGGGGCTGGGGGTGCTGAGGCCTGGACCCGCCCCCAGGCGTCACCTTCCCCTCCGGAGAGGCACAGGAGCAGCTCATCAGCTCCCTGTATAAGCCGGCCGGGCTGGACCCGGAGACCCTGGAGTACGTTGAAGCCCATGGCACCGGTACCAAGGTGAGACCCCTGCCTGGCCCTGCTCATATCCCACGTCCCACGCCAGAGAAGCACCAGGGCGGGGTCCTGACCTCCCTGAGTTCCCCATAGGTGGGCGACCCCCAGGAGCTAAACGGCATCGTGCAAGCCCTGTGTGGCACCCGCCAGAGCCCCCTGCGGATTGGGTCCACCAAGTCGAACATGGGACATCCGGAGCCCGCCTCAGGGCTCGCGGCGCTGGCCAAGGTAGGCAGGCGAGTCTAGGGCCATCTTGTCCCTGCCCCGTCAGCGTCTTATAGCCTGCTGGGGGAGGGTCCCTCCCGGCTGTTCTGTGGGATATGGGTCAACTGAGGCCCGGAGAGCAGGCCGCCAGCATGTGGCCAGCCCCTGCCTGGCTTCACAGGGCCAGACATTTTACCCAGCACTTGCTCCCCAAGGGGCCAGCCAGAGGGAGCAGAAGCAACAGGGCAGCCCGTGTCTCCAGGCTCGCTCTCCCTGTGGCCTCCTGACCAGCTGGTAGCTTGGAGGACCCAGGTCACTACTGGTTGAGCTTCTGAGTATGATGGGAGCTTCCTGGTGGTCTCAGCTCCCTGGGCCACCATAGCCACCTGTCTGCAGCTCTTAGCTTGGGAGATGGGGTGGGGAATGGCTGAGGAGCCTTTGTCTAGATCCACAGCCAATGAGGCTGGGAGGTGGCAGGGCCCCAGGTGAGGCCTAGGGCTGAGAGGAGACAGAGCATGTGGCTTGGTCACCAGACCGCTGCACTGGGGCAGGGCGAGCTTTGGGGGAGAACGAAATTGCTTGCAGCGGGCAGGGCCTCTGGGGTGACACAGAGGGTCCTCAGGAGGGGATGTACCTGAAGCCCATCCCGACCAGCAGGGGCAGGGAGCCCAGGGCCGGCCGTCCTGCTGACCGCGAGGCACCCACAGGTGCTGCTGTCCCTGGAGCACGGGCTCTGGGCCCCCAACCTGCACTTCCACAACCCAAACCCCAAGATCCCAGCACTGCAGGATGGGCGGCTGCAGGTTGTGGACCGGCCCCTGCCCGTCCTCGGGGGCAACGTGGGCATCAACTCCTTTGGCTTCGGTGGCTCCAACGTGCACGTCATCCTCCAGCCCAACTCCCAGCCACTGCCACCGCCTACCCCACATGCCGCCCTGCCCCGTCTGCTGCGGGCCAGTGGGCGCACCCTGGAGGGTGTGCAGGGTCTGCTGGAGCTAGGCCTCCAGCACAGCCAGAACCTGGCCTTCGTGAGCATGCTCAATGACATCGCGGCCCCCTCCCCAGCAGCCATGCCCTTCCGTGGCTACGCCGTGCTGGGCAGCCAGGGGGGCAGCCAGGAGGTGCAGCAGGTGCTGGCCGGCAAGCGCCCACTCTGGTTCATCTGCTCCGGTGAGCCCCGACCCCACCCCGCCCCACCTCAGGTCATCCCCGAGGGCCGCATGGGCTGGGACTGCACGGCGCTGCCCTGACATCTCCCTCCGGGACAGGTATGGGCACACAGTGGCGCGGGATGGGGCTGAGCCTGATGCGTCTGAGCCGCTTCCGCGACTCCATCCTGCGCTCGGATGAGGCCGTGAAGCCTCTGGGACTGCAGGTGTCACAGCTGTTGTTGAGCACGGACGAGGCCATCTTTGATGACATGGTCATCTCCTTCGTGAGCCTCACTGCCATCCAGGTGTGCCCCTGGGGTCTGGGGTGAGCCGGCTGGCAGGGTGGTGAGCCTGGGGTCCCCGAGACTGGCATGACCCATCCTGTTCCCACCCCACCCCCAGATCGCGCTCATAGACCTGCTGACCTCCATGGGCCTTCAGCCCGACGGCATCATCGGGCACTCCCTGGGTGAGGTGGCCTGTGGCTATGCCGACGGCTGCATCTCTCAGGAGGAGGCCATCCTCTCTGCCTACTGGAGAGGCCAGTGCATCAAGGAGGCCAACATCCCGCCCGGGGCCATGGCGGCTGTAGGTAGGCACTGCCCTCTGCTCCCCTGTCGCGCTCCACCCCTGGGCCTGAGGGTCTCCATAGGAGGGGGTCATCTGTACTGGCACCTTTCTGTGTTGGCGCTGGGCAGAGGCCAGGGCCTGGGGGCAGCTCACCAGCCACTGTCCTCACCGCAGGGTGAGAACAACCCTGACAGCCTGCCCCGCTATGCCCCGGATGGCCTTGGAGCCCGGCATACTTGCCCATGGGTGTCAGTAGAGGCCAGCGTGATTTTCACATGAACCCCTGGGGGGGATGCTGCAGGCGGAGTGGGCCTGCTCACACTTGGGACAGGCAGGGGTGGGGACGGGAGGAGACCAGAGAGAGCCGGAGGGGCTGTTGGGAGAGTGAGGCCAAAGCCCTCTCTGGTAGGCCAGGCGTGGGACCCGAAACTGGCTCCCACCTGTAGGACGGTATTAATGACACCTCCGCCTGAGACCAGACAACGGCAGGGATGAAACTGCCTCGTAAAGGTGCCGCTCGGCAGCTGTCATTAGGGCCACCCGGGCAGCATTCCCCTCCCTGGGGAGGGCTGTGTGGGGGTGCCTGCTCCCCATGCCACCCTTTGAGGCTCTCTTCTGCTCCCAGGCTTGACCTGGGAGGAGTGTAAGCAGCGCTGCCCCCCTGGCATCGTGCCTGCCTGCCACAACTGCATCGACACCGTGACCATCTCGGGACCTCAGGTGGGCCCTGGGAGGCAAGGCCTCGTCCCCAAGTCCCCTTTCACCCCCGCAGAGCGTGCTCTGCGCAGGGAGCCCGGCACTGGCCCGGACCCGGACTGCCGTCAGCGCCCCCGTCCCTCCCCGTCTGCGCTCCCCCCAGGCCTCCATGTTGGAGTTCGTGCAGCAGCTGAAGCAGGAGGGCGTGTTCGCCAAGGAGGTGCGGACGGGCGGCATGGCGTTCCACTCCTACTTCATGGACGGTATCGCCCCCATGCTGCTTCAGCAGCTCAAGAAGGTGGGTGGCTGTCCCCGCGCTGTGTGGCGGGGGCCCTCCCTGAGGACAGGCGGGGAAGGCAGGCCCCAGCTCCCTCAGGCTGACCCCGCCCGGCCCTCCGCCTAGGTGATCCGGGAGCCCCAGCCGCGTTCCCCACGCTGGCTCAGCACTTCCATCCCCGAGACCCAGTGGCAGGAGAGCCTGGCCCGCACCTTCTCGGCCGAGTACAACGTGAACAACCTGGTGAGCCCCGTGCTGTTCCAGGAGGCGCTGTGGCACGTGCCCGAGGACGCCGTGGTGCTGGAGATCGCACCCCATGCCCTGCTGCAGGTATGCGTAGTCCTGCAGGGCCGGCGGGCTGGCCGGGCGCGGGGGGCTGAGCGGGGGGCCAGTGGGAACTGGCCAGGGGGAGGCCCAGCCCGCCTCTGCCTCTGCAGGCCGTCCTGAAGAGAGGCCTCAAGTCCAGCTGCACCATCATCCCCCTGATGAAGAAGGACCACAGGGACAACCTAGAGTTCTTCCTCAGCAACGTGGGCCAGCTCTACCTGACCGGGTGCGGCCGCTCTCCCTGCTCAACCCTGGGAGGCTCCTCCCCAGCCAGGCCACCGGGCGGCCTTGAGATGGTCCCCAGGAAGCAGACCTCTGGGTGCTGGGCCACTTCCACACCCTTGGCATGCCCCCCACCCCACCCTGTCTCAGGCGTCTCTGAGGTCTTAGGGGAGGTGGGTTGACCGTGGGTCAGCAGTGGGTGTGACAGGGCAGTCACATTTCCCCTTTTGCACCTTCCAGCATTGACGTCAACCCCAACGGGCTGTTCCCACCTGTGGAGTTCCCAGCTCCCCGGGGCACCCCCCTCATTTCCCCCCACATCAAGTGGGACCACAGCCAGACCTGGGATGTGCCCACTGCTGAGGACTTCCCCAGTGGTTCCAGTAGCTCCTCTGCCACCATCTATAAGATCGGTGAGTCCTTGCAATGCAGGCGGGCAGGGGGGCGGGGTGGCTTCCTCCACAGCGGTGGCACTAAGGCCCAGGCCCCACAGACATCAACCCCGAGTCCCCTGACCACTATCTGGTGGATCACTGCATCGACGGTCGCATCATCTTCCCGGGCACTGGCTACCTGTGCCTGGTCTGGAAGACACTGGCCCGAGCCCTGGACCAGAACATGGAGCACACGCCTGTAGTATTCGAGGACGTGACGCTGCACCAGGCTGTCATCCTGCCGAAGACAGGTGAGGAAGGTGGCTCAAGCTATGGGGTGGGAGGGCCAGCTGCCGACCCCTGCAGCTGACCTCTGCCCCTGCTGCCCACAGGGATTGTGCTCCTGGAAGTGCGGCTTCTGGAAGCTTCCTGTACCTTTGAGGTGTCTGAGAATGGCAACCTGATCGCGAGCGGTGAGCAGGGGCCCTGGACCGGGCTGCAGGGTCCCTGCTGGGGGTCTCTGGGTAGACCTTAGCTACCGGCTCAGCCCTGCCCTCACTCAGGCCCTTCTGCCATCCCTGCCCACAGGGAAGGTATACCAGTGGGAAGATCCCAACCCCAAGCTCTTTGACAACCGGTATGGCCCGGACCCTGCGACCCCCGTGGACCCCACAACTGCCATCCACCTGTGCCGTGGTGATGTATACAAGGAGCTGCAGCTGCAGGGCTTCAACTACGGCCCCTACTTCCAGGGTATCCTTGAGGCCAGCTCCGAAGGTACGTACAAGGGAGGTCCCACTTTGTGTTTTGGGGCCAACCCCTGCTGCCTGGTGTGAGGGGGCCACGAGGGGTCCCCCCAGGTTGGGGCACACAGAGGAGAGGGCCCACGGCAGGAAGAGACCTAGCCTGGCCAAACCGACAGCCCCTTTCTCCCCAGGCAACACAGGCCAGCTGCTCTGGAAGGACAACTGGGTGACCTTCATGGACACCATGCTGCAGATGTCTATCCTGGCCCCGAGCAAGCGCGGCCTGCGCCTGCCCACACGCATCACCGCCATCTACATCCACCCGGCTACCCACCAGCAGAAGCTGTACACGCTGCAGGACAAGACACAAGGTCAGCCCTGCCCTGGCCCCACACACGTGCCTCCCCGTGCCAGGCCCTGCCCACCCTCACCCAGCGTGTCCCCACAGTGGCCGACGTGGTAATAAACAGGTGTCTGGACACCACGGTGGCTGGCGGCATCTACATCTCGAGGATCCACACCTCGGTGGCCCCCCGGCATCAGCAGGAGCAGCTGGTGCCCATCCTGGAGAAGTTCTGCTTCACACCGCACGTGGAGACTGGGTGCCTGGCTGGGAACCTGGCCCTGCAGGAGGAGCTGCAGCTGTGTGTGGGTGAGTCTTTTGCACCCACCACCCTCATCCCGGGGCCCAGCTCCCAGTTCCCGGGCCCCGTTATCCCATCATAGCCTCTCCTACGTGTGGGGTCTACCTCTGCCTTCCCCTGTGAGTGCCCCTGGCTTCCCCCTACCTGGAGCTGATGTCTTCAGAGGGGGCCTTGGCAGAGAGGTGACAGATTTCGCCCCTCTTGTCTGTACCACCAGCCAGCTGCACAGGCGTGAGACCACCCTCTACCCAGGGCTCATGCCCAAGCTGAGGGGTGCGGGATGGTGGGGGGAGCTGGGGAGGGGCAGCCAGGGCCGGCAAAGCATGGAACCCATCCTCTGGGGAACCCATACTCTGGGGCTCACACCTGCATGGGGGCAGGGCTGCCCTTTGCCCACCTAGTGTACCAATGGTCAGTGCCAGTTTCCAGCCCTGGAGGACTGGACAGTCCACTCCATCCCTCTATCTTCCGTCAGTGGGCAGAACCAGGTAGTGGGTTCTGTTTCAAGCAGTCACTAGTTCCTGGTCGGGGGAGCTTCAGGAACCCCAGCCCAGCTGAGGCTCTTCCCTGACATGTGACTCTCCCCTCCCCAGGGCTGGCACAGGCACTGCAGACCAGGGTGGCCCAGCAGGGGATAAAGATGGTGGTTCCTGGGCTGGATGGTGCCCAGGCTCCCCAGGAGGCCCCACAGCAAGGCCTGCCTCGGCTGCTGGCCACCGCCTGCCAGCTGCAACTCAACGGGAACTTACAGATGGAGATGGGCCAGATCCTAGCCCAGGAGAGAGCCCTGCTGTGTGATGACCCCCTGCTCAGTGGGCTCCTCAACTCCCCAGCACTCAAGGCGTGCGTGGACACTGCCCTGGAGAACATGACCAGCCTCAAGATGAAGGTGGTGGAGGTGGGCGTCCCGCGCAGCCGCAGGCCCAGTGCTCAAGGACTCAGATATCGGCAGTCCCGAACCTAAGGGAGGGCTGGGGCCTCTCAGACGTGAGGTCGCCCAACTCAAGATGGAGCTGAGGCTGCCCGGACACCGAAGGGGAAGGGGGCACTGAAGGGACTGGTTCCAGGGGTGTGGTGGGCAGGGCAGCACTGGCCAATGACCTCTGCAGAATCGGTGGGTGGGCCTTTCTGGGAAACACCCAGCTGAGGTGGGGGGACGCCTGCCCAGGGGCAGCTGATCCAAGAAGCTATTCCATCCCAGGTGCTAGCTGGTGACGGCCAACTGTATTCCCGCATCCCCACGCTGCTCAACACCCAGCCCCTGCTGGAGCTGGACTACACAGCCACTGACCGCCACCCCCAGGCCCTGGAGGCTGCCCAGGCCAAGTTGCAGCAGCTCGATATAACCCAGGGCCAGTGGGACCCCTCGGACCCGGCCCCCAGCAACCTGGGTGGGGCCAACCTCGTGGTGTGCAACTATGCCTTAGCCAGCCTCGGTGACCCGGCCACGGCTGTCGGCAATATGGTGGCTGCCCTCAAGGAGGGAGGCTTCCTGTTGCTGCACACGCTGCTCAGAGGACACCCCTTGGGAGAGACTGTCACCTTCCTCACTTGCCCTGAGCCACAACAAGGCCAACGGCACCTCCTGAGCCAGGTACAGGCGGAGCCGGGATTGGGTGGATGGGGCTGGGGGGCGGGACCGGGAGGCTGCAGAGCCCTGACCCCCTCAACTCACAGGATGAGTGGGAGCGCCTGTTTGCTGGTGCGTCCCTGCACCTGGTGGCCCTGAAGAAGTCCTTCTACGGCTCGGTGCTCTTCCTGTGCCGCCGGCTGGCCCCGCTTGACAGCCCAATCTTCCTGCCTGTGGAGGACACCAGCTTCCAGTGGGTCGACTCCCTGAAGGTCAGTCCTTCCCAGCCCCTACCAGGCCAGGCTGACCCGGCTCCAGTGTCGGGACCTGGGGGAATCCCCCCCATCAGGCAACCCTTCCCTCGTCAACCCTTCCTTCATCCTTCTACAGAACATCCTGGCCGATTCCTCCTCCCGGCCCGTATGGCTCATGGCTGTTGGCTGCACCACCTCAGGGGTCGTGGGCTTGGTGAACTGTCTCCGGAAAGAGCCTGACGGGCACCGGATTCGGTGAGATGCCCACTGTGCTACGTGCCCCTTGCCCCCGGGACCCAACCACAGCCTCCCCTCACCTGTCTGGCTGCCCACAGGTGCGTCCTGGTGTCTAACCTCAACAGCACGTCCCCCATCCCTGAGACAGACCCGAAGTCCTTGGAGCTGCAGAAGGTGCTCCAGAGTGACCTGGTGATGAATGTCTACCGTGATGGGGCCTGGGGAGCGTTCCGCCACTTCCCACTGGAACAAGGTGAGCCCCCCGGGACTGCCCTGCTCCTCCGGGTTCCTCGCCTCCCAGCTGGGTGGACTGAGGAGAGGGCAAGAGGACTCTGGCTGGAAGCCCTGCTCCAGGCCAGGGCCACATGCGATCCTAGGGGCTCCACTTTCTGTCACCCCCTAGACAAGCCCGAGGAGCAGACAGAGCATGCCTTCATAAATGTCCTCACCCGAGGGGACCTGTCTTCCATCCGCTGGGTCTGCTCCCCTCTGCGCCACAGCCAGCCCACGGCCCCTGGCTTCCAGTTCTGCACCATCTATTATGCCTCCCTCAACTTCCGCGACATCATGCTGGCCACGGGCAAGCTGTCCCCCGACGCCATCCCAGGTACAGGCAGCCCACGGTAGGGGGACCAGAACAAAGACCCCCCCCCACCCCGGGGCCGGGGCCTGGGACGAGAAGGGTCCTCACCCAACAGTGCTCAGGAACCTGGGAGGCTCCTCCCAGTGAGGTCAGGGGCTCACTCACCCGCCATCTGCCCCCAGGAAATTGGGCCTCTCGGAACTGCCTGCTAGGCATGGAGTTCTCTGGCCGAGATGCCAGCGGGAAGCGTGTGATGGGGCTGGTACCCGCCGAAGGCCTGGCCACCTCCACTCTGGTGCCTCAGAGCTTCCTGTGGGACGTGCCTTCCAACTGGTGAGTCACCAGGGCTGGGACCTGGGGCCCGACATGGACGTGGCCGGGCATCAGGCCAGAGCTGACCCCTGCACTGTGCCCTTAGGACCCTGGAGGAGGCCGCCTCGGTGCCCGTTGTCTACAGCACAGCCTACTACGCGCTGATGGTCCGCGGGCGCATGCAGCCAGGCGAGACGGTGCTCATTCACTCGGGCTCCGGCGGCGTAGGCCAGGCTGCCATCGCCATCGCCCTCAGCCTGGGCTGCCGTGTTTTCACCACTGTGGGTAAGCCTCCAACCCTTCCCAGAGCCCAGGATTGTCTGCCTGGCAGCACTGCTAAAGCCCAGACTCACCAGGTGTGCCTCTCTCTGCCAGGGTCAGCCGAAAAGCGGGCATACCTCCAGTCCAGGTTCCCCCAGCTCAACGAAACCAGCTTTGCCAACTCCCGGGACACATCCTTTGAGCAGCATGTGCTGTGGCACACAGCCGGGAAGGGTGAGTGGTCCCCATCACTCACCACCCACCATCCGCCTGTATCCTCAGCCCCCTCCTCCTCCCATCCCCCACTCACCAGCCAAGCTGGAGGAGACGCTGGCCCATGCTGGGACAGGGTCTAGACCTTCAGACTCATGTCAGGTTGGCCGGGCTGTGACCTTCACTATGGGGACCCGGCTTGCCCCCCATCCCAAGGTGCTGACCTGGTCCTCAACTCCCTGGCGGAAGAGAAGCTTCAGGCCAGTGTGCGGTGCCTGGCCCAGCACGGTCGATTCCTGGAAATTGGCAAATTTGACCTTTCCAAAAACCACCCCCTGGGTGAGATGGGGCGGCAGGCCTGGTGGGTGGCTGGGTGGGCAGGGGGCTGTTGGGCAGAGTGGGGGTCTGCAGGGTGGTAGGCTGTGGGCTATGTGGTGAGGCCCCCCGCCTGCCCACCTGTCCAGGCATGGCCATCTTCCTGAAGAACGTGACTTTCCACGGGATCCTACTGGACTCTCTCTTTGAAGAAAACAACACCATGTGGCAGGAAGTGTCGACACTGCTGAAGGCGGGCATCCGGGAGGGTGTGGTGCAGCCCCTCAAGCGAACAGTGTTCCCCAGGACCCAGGCGGAGGACGCCTTCCGCTACATGGCCCAGGGCAAACACATCGGCAAAGTGGTCATTCAGGTGAGTGGGGGGCCCTGGGGGTCTCTGGCCCCAGCCCTGGCCCCTGCCAGCAGTGCGTGAACAGGGGCCCTGCTTGGGCTGCAGGTACGTGAGGAAGAGCAGGAGGCGGTGCTGCACGGGACCAAACCCACCCAGATGGTGGCCTTGTGCAAGACCTTCTGCCCAGCCCACAAGAGCTACATCATCACTGGGGGCCTGGGTGGCTTTGGCCTAGAGCTGGCCCACTGGCTCGTGGAGCGAGGGGCCCAGAAGCTGGTGCTGACCTCCCGCTCTGGGATCCGCACAGGTGAGTGGCCTGAGGGTGGGGCAGTGGGAAGAGCCTCCTTCAGACCCCTTTATGGTGCTCTCAGGGCACCTAGGCTTGGGACCAGACCTTCATTTGCCCATCCCCTCCCACTGTCTGTCCCACAGGCTACCAAGCCAGGCAGGTCCACGAGTGGAGACGCCAGGGTGTGCAGGTCCTGGTGTCCACCAGCGACGTCAGCGCACTGGATGGCACCCGGAGCCTTATCACTGAGGCCGCCCAGCTTGGGCCCGTGGGAGGCATCTTCAACCTGGCCGTGGTGAGGACGGCTTTAGAGGGGCTGGAGCCAGCTGCCCAGGGAAGGGCCCCTCCTAAGAAGCCCTCCAAAGGCCTGGGGCCGAGGCAGGTGCTAAGATCCCCTCACCCCAGGTCCTGAGAGATGCCATGCTGGATAACCAGACCCCTGAGTTCTTCCAGGACGTCAACAAGCCCAAGTACAATGGCACCCTGAACTTGGACAGGTGGGCTCCTCCCTTCTCCTCTCCCGCCTTCTCCCTGCACAGCCCTTGCACTGGTGTCCAGAGACCTGGCCATGGGCCTCCGCTGGGGTCTGACCACAGGTCCAGGGAAGGGGAGGCGGTTTGGCGGGTAAGCAGGAGTCCTGGGCATGACAGCCGGGGGGCTGGGGAATCCGGCTGGGGGTGACTTAAGAACCCACAGGGTGACCCGGGAGGCATGCCCAGAGCTGGACTACTTCGTGGTCTTCTCCTCCGTGAGCTGCGGGCGTGGCAATGCCGGCCAGACCAACTACGGGTTCGCCAACTCCACCATGGAGCGCATATGTGAGAAGCGTCGGCACGACGGCCTCCCAGGTGGGCCCACCTGCCACTCCCCGATTGGTGCGGTCCCACCCTCATAACTACCCCGACTCACCACAGCGCCACTGCCCACCCACAGGCCTCGCCGTGCAGTGGGGTGCGATTGCTGACGTGGGCCTCCTCATGGAGCTGAAGGGCACTAAAGACAAAGCCATCGGCGGGACGCTGCCCCAGCGCATCACCTCCTGCATGGAGGTTCTAGACCTCTTCCTGAACCAGCCCCACCCCGTCCTGAGCAGCTTTGTGTTGGCAGAGAAGGCTACATCCCGTGGCCCCAGCGGCAGCCACCAGGACCTCGTGAAGGCTGTGACTCACATCCTGGGTGAGGCAGCACCCTGCCCCCTCGCCACCGGTAGACACTCGTCTCCCGAGTCTGGTCTCCCAGGCTGCAAAGGGGGGCGTGCTGGGCTTGCTCATGGAGGGAGAGGCATAGGTGGTCTGTGCAGAGTTGGGTGGGGGCTGTGGGTCCCATGGTACCATCTGTTCAGTTCAGTCGCTCAGTCTTGTCCGACTCTTTGCGACCCCGTGAATCGCAGCATGCCAGGCCTCCCTGTCCGTCACCAACTCCTGGAGTTTACTCAAACTCATGTCCAGGGTACAATACCCACCCAGGACCCCTCCCGCGTTGCCAACTGAGCTGCCTCCCCACCCCCCAGGCATCCGTGACTTGGCCACCGTCAACCTGGACAGCTCGCTTTCAGACCTTGGCCTCGACTCACTCATGGGCGTGGAGGTGCGCCAGATGCTGGAGCGTGAGCACAACCTGCTGCTGTCCATGCGGGAAATCCGGCAGCTCACAATCCACAAGCTGCAGGAGATTTCCGCGCAGGCTGGCACAGCTGATGGTAGGTATGGAGGGGGTGTCCCCAAAGCAGCACTGTCCCCTCAGGGCTCTTGGCCTCCGAGCAGGTCAGGGCTTGTCCATCTGGCCCCTTCCTGAGAGGCCTCCTTGGGCGCCCCCACCCATCTGCCCTGGCCACCCGTGGCCGACGGGTGTGCATGTCTGTGTGTTTGTGGCAGGGGACCCTATGGTATCATCCCTGGTATCTGCCCCTCTTCACAGAGCTGACGGACTCCACACCCAAATTCGGCAGCCCTGCCCAGTCGCAGACCCAGCTGAACCTGAGCACCCTGCTGGTGAACCCCGAGGGCCCGACCTTGACACGGCTCAACTCGGTGCAGAGCTCCGAGCGGCCCCTGTTCCTGGTGCACCCCATCGAGGGCTCCACCACCGTGTTCCACAGCCTGGCCGCCAAGCTCAGCATCCCCACCTATGGCCTACAGTGTACAGGAGGTATGTCAGGGGCCTACGGGGCTGCCCCCCAGGGAGTTGGGGATGGCAAGGCACCTGCAGACGAGGGCTAAGCCTTATGCTGTGCCCGCAGCGGCACCCCTGGACAGCATCCAGAGCCTGGCCACCTACTACATCGAGTGCATCAGGCAAGTGCAGCCAGAGGGGCCCTACCGCATCGCTGGCTACTCCTACGGGGCCTGCGTGGCTTTCGAGATGTGCTCACAGCTGCAGGCCCAGCAGAACGCTGGCCCCACGAACAACAGCCTCTTCCTGTTTGACGGCTCGCACACCTTCGTGATGGCCTACACTCAGGTGAGGGCGGCAGCGGACGGGAGTCCGCAGGCCCAGCCCCTTGTACCTGCCACTGCAACAGCTCTTCCTCCCTTTGCAGAGCTACCGGGCCAAGCTGAACCCCGGCTGCGAGGCAGAGGCCGAGGCCGAGGCCATGTGCTTCTTCATGCAGCAGTTCACGAAGGCGGAGCATAGTAGAGTGAGTCGACCCGGCGTGGGGCCCGGCCTCCCGATGCCCCCGCCCCCGCCCCCGGCGCTGCTCGCTCACTGTCCTGTCCTACAGGTGCTGGAGGCCCTCCTGCCCCTCGGGGATCTGGAGGCGCGTGTGGCAGCCACCGTCGAGCTGATCGTGCAGAGCCACGCGGGCCTGGACCGGCACGCGCTCAGCTTTGCTGCGCGTTCCTTCTACCACAAGCTGCGCGCTGCGGAGGAGTACACGCCGCGGGCTACCTACCACGGCAACGTGACGCTGCTGCGCGCCAAGATGGGCAGCGCCTACCAGGAGGGCCTGGGCGCCGACTACAATCTGTCCCAGGTGTGCGACGGCAAGGTGTCTGTACACATCATCGAGGGCGACCACCGCACGCTGCTGGAGGGCAGCGGCCTGGAGTCCATCCTTAGTATTATTCACAGCTCCCTGGCCGAGCCGCGCGTCAGCGTGCGGGAGGGCTAGGCCACCGGCCCGCCCCCCGCCTCCCACCTGCCGACCCTGGCACCGCACCCCGCGTGCAGGCGCCCATGGGACCAGCACCCCCACGCACACGCACACAGCCCACCCCGCGGCTTCCCTGGGCGCAGGGCCGAGACCCGCGCCGCCGACTCGGAGACCTGCCTGGTCTGTGAAGAGTCGGCTGAGCCACTAGCCGGGCCGAGCTTCCAGAACCGCACGGGCTCTGCTGCACTGGTGTGGTTGTCGTTTTTCTGTTTGGATTCTCCTATTTATTGCGTCGCCATGGGGGGCGGAGGGTGGGGAGGGGAGACGCTGGTCGGTCCACCTGTGAAGCTGGCGCACGCGGGAGCCGGGCCCAGGGCCCCATGATGCCGGAGGTCGCGCGGAGCAGCCCTGGGCGCTGGGCACCCACCCTATTTGTCTGTGTTCGTTTTTCAAGAAATAAGGTTCAAATTGCTGCGTGGGTTTTGAAATTTACTGTAATTGTCTGTGTAAAGAACCGTGTCTGTACTCTGTTTCATTTTTCACGAACCTGGTAAAGATGTTGTCTCCCATGATTAAATCTCTCCTTCGCTCTGGCGTCTGGGCATCCTTTCATCCTGCCTGCTGATCAGCTCTGTGAGCCTCCACTGTCCTGGCGCCCCAGGGAGTACCACCCTCTGCTTCCCGCAGGAGTGTGTGTGTGTGGAGGGGTGATACCTGGCTCCAGAAAACAGGCTGGACACCTCCAGGGAAGGGGCCCTCGATCAAGGAAACTTGACCAGGAGGGGACAGGTAGGCAGTCTGATGATGGGCTGGCATAATTGAGGACCCCCCCACCTAGGGTAGCCTTGCCAGAATTCCTTCTCCCTCAGGGAAACCTTGGGTTTTCTTTCCTTGGCCTCAACTGAGTGCAGGATGCCCACCCACATTATTGAGAGTAATTTTTACTTGAAGTCACCTGCTTGTAGACTTGCACCGCATGGACCGGATACCTTCACAGCAACACTTAGATGAGTGTTTGCTTAACTGGCCAAGTCCAGCAGAAGACTGACTGTCACTGACACACAGGTTTCAGTTCAGTCGCTCAGTTGTGTCTGACTCTGCAACCCCATGAACTGTAGCACGCCAGGCCTCCCTGTCCACACAGGTTTAGGAGGAATGACGTCTGGATGAAAGGGAGTAAGAGGGACAGGGAGGCCCTGGGGAAGGCTTGAGTCCCTCCAAGCCAAGGGAGGAGGTGGACCCGCTGGGCTGGAGGCTTCTGGGCCAACAGAGGTGAGCTGGAACAGGGAGAGAGATGGGCCCTGCAGTGAGCCAGGACTAAATTGGGCAGGGGGAGTAGGCCCCCTGCTAGACTTCTATCAGAAATGGCAGGTGACTCAACTAAGACTATACATATATTAAAAGGCTAAGGATTTTGCAGTGGTCCAGAGGTTAAGCGTCTGTGCTACAGCAAGGCGTGTGGATTCAAACCGTGGTCTGGGAACTAAGAGCCTATGTGCTGCATAATATGGCCCAAAAAAGGCTAATGGATATTACAAATGACTTTGTCAAATAACTGGACAACTTGAAAATGAACAAATTCCATGCAAAACAAAGGCAAGAAGAAATAGACAACCTGAAAAATCCTCCATCTATTGAAAATAAATTTGTTTTTAGAAATCTTTCCACAAAGAAAGTTCGAGGCCTGAATAACAAATTCTACCACCAGTTCTATTCAGACTTTCAGAATTTTGGAAAGGAAACCAGCCTCAATAATATCAAAAGAATTCAACTTATATAAAACACTTTGGGGTGTCCTAGCCTTTCAGGCGCCATAACAAAATACCGTAGGCTCACACAACGGGAATTTGTTTTCTCACAGTTCTAGATACTGGAAAGTCCAAAATTAAGGTTCCTGCCAAGTTGGTTCCTGGTGAGCGCTGCCTTTTTGCCCTGCTATGTCCTTTGGCAGAGTAAGCACAAGCCCTAGTGTCATTCCCTCTTGTAAGGACATCCATCCTATCGTAGCAGGACCCCACTCTTATGACTTCATTTAACCTCTTCATTTCCTGCTAGGCCTCACCTCCAAAGACAGTCACATTAAACTTGAGTGGGGGAGCGGAGGACCCAATTCAGCCCACATCAAGGGGATAATTTACAACTCTTCTGTAAGGCCAACATTTACCTTTGATACCCAAACCTGACAAAATATAAGAAAATACCAATATCTATCATGAACATATATGCAAAAACTCTAAAAATAATTTTAGCAATTAGAATCATAGTATAATGTTAAGACAAAATGGGATTTTCCTAAGAATGCAAGGCTGGTTTAACATTCAAAATTCAATCAATATAACTCACCATATTAATTTAAAAAATTTTTTATCTCAATGGGTGTAGAAAACATCTATTGAATGCAGATGTACAGAATACAAAACCATTTATGAGAAAAACTCGCAGCCACCTAGGAATAGAAGGAAACTTCCTCAACCTGATAAAAGATTTCTATGAAAAGCATACATCTAATATCATACTTAATGGTGAAAGATGATATATTGTCCAAAATCAGGAACAAAACAGATTTCCCGTCTCACTGCTTCTACTCAACACTGTATTGGAAGTTCAGCCCAGTTCAGTAAACCCAAGAAAGGAAATCGAAGGCATATGGATTAGAAAGGAAGAAATGAAACTTCCCCTATTTGCAGATGACGTCATTGTTTTTGTAGAAAAGCTGATGACATCTACAAATCTGCTAGAACTCATGGGTGCATTTAGGAAGATTGCAGGAGAGAAGATCAATATTCAAAACCCAGTTGTAGAGCTTCCTTGATGGCTCAGTGGTAAAGAATCTGCCTGCCAGTGCAGGAGACAGTTTTGATTGCTGATCTGGGAGGATCTCTCATGCCATGGAGCAGCTAAGCCAATCCACCACATCTACTGAGCCTGTGCTCTGGAGCCCAGAAACCACAACTACTGAAGCCTGTGCACTCTAGCGCCCATGCTCTGCAACAAGAGGAGCCCCTGCAACTAGAGTAGCCCCCACACCCCAACACTAGAGAAAGCCCACGCTCATCAATGAAGACCCAGTGCAACCAAAAATAAAAATTTTAGAAAACTTATTTCATTGTCACCTTATATGCAGTTTTAAACTATTCTATCTCAATAAAGCTGTTAAAAAATTATATATATGTATGTATCAGAGTGCACATACTCATGTCCAACTCTTTGCAACGCTATGGACAGTAGCCCACTAGGCTCCTCTGTCCATGGGATTCTCCAAGCAAGAATACTGGGTTGCCATGGCCTCCATCAGGTCATCTTCCCAACCCAGGCATCGAACCCATGTCTCCTGCATCTTATGCATGGCAGGTGGATTCTTTACCCACTGAGCCACCTGAGAAGCCCATCTATATACATAGACACCAGATAAAAGTCTCTTAGAAGCCTAACATATAATAAGACACTTCACTTCTTTTATTCTAAGAAAAATCCAAAACATAACCACACTGAACTATTCCATTCCTTACCCATCAGACAGACAAAAATTCAGAGACCACCACCTACATTCTTGGCTGGTGAGGCCAAGAGGAGACAGGAACTCATGCACTCCTGGTGACAATGCACAACAGCACAAACCCTCTGGAAGGAATTTGGCGATCTATAGAAAGATTATCCATGCAATTCCATGACTTGTCTTTTATCCTAAATGTGCACCTACAGCAAAAGAGTCTGTAATGCAGTACTTGGATGCAATCTCAAAAACGACAGAATGATCTCTGTTCGTTTCCAAGGCAAACCATTCAGTATCATAGTAATCCAAGTCTATGCCCCAACCAGTAACGCTGAAGAAGCTGAAGTTGAACGGTTCTATGAAGACCTACAAGACCTTTTAGAACTAACACTCAAAAAAAAATATCCTTTCCATTATAGGGGACTGGAATGCAAAAGTAGGAAGTCAAGAAACACCTGGAGTAACAGGCAAATTTGGCCTTGGAGTACGGAATGAAGCAGGGCAAAGACTAATAGAGTTTTGCCAAGAAAATGTACTGGTCATAGCAAACACCCTCTTCCAACAACACAAGAGAAGACTCTACACATGGACATCACCAGATGGTCAACACCGAAATCAGATTGATTATGTTCTTTGCAGCCAAAGACGGAGAAGCTCTATACAGTCAACAAAAACAAGACCAGGAGCTGACTGTGGCTCAGATCATGAACTCCTTATTGCCAAATTCAGACTTAAATTGAAGAAAGTAGGGAAAACCACTAGACCATTCAGGTATGACCTAAATCAAATCACTTATGATTATACAGTGGAAGTGAGAAATAGATTTAAGGGCCTAGACCTGATAGATAGAGTGCCTGATGAACTATGGAATGAGGTTCATGACATTGTACAGGAGACAGGGATCAAGACCATCCCCATGCAAAAGAAATGCACAAAAGCAAGACGGCTGTCTGGGGAGGCCTTACAAATAGCTGTGAAAAGAAGAGAAGCGAAAAGCAAAGGAGAAAAGGAAAGATATAAACATCTGAATGCAGAGTTCCAAAGAATAGGAAGAAGAGATAAGAAAGCCTTCCTCAGCGATCAATGCAAAGAAATAGAGGAAAACAACAGAATGGGAAAGACTAGAGATCTCTTCAAGAAAATTAGAGATACCAAGGGAACATTTCATGCAAAGATGGGCTCGATAAAGGACAGAAATGGTATGGACCTAACAGAAGCAGAAGATATTAAGAAGAGGTGGCAAGAATACACAGAAAACTGTACAAAAAAGATCTTCACGACCCAGATAATCATGATGATGTGATCACTGACCCAGAGCCAGACATCCTGGAATGTGAAGTCAAGTGGGCCTTAGAAAGCATCACTATGAACAAAGCTAGTGGAGGTGATGGAATTCCAGTTGAGCTATTCCAAATCCTGAAAGATGATGCTGTGAAAGTGCTGCACTCAATATGCCAGCAAATTTGGAAAACTCAGCGGTGGGCACAGGACTGGAAAATGTCAGTTTTCATTCCAATCCCAAAGAAAGGCAATGCCAAAGAATGCTCAAACTACCACACAATTGCACTCATCTCACACGCTAGTAAAGTAATGCTCAAAATTCTCCAAGCCAGGCTTCAGCAATACGTGAACCGTGAAATTCCAGGTGTTCATGATGGTTTTAGAAAAGGCAGAGGAACCACAAGTCAAATTGCCGACATTTGCTGGATCATCGAAAAAGCAGGAGAGTTCCAGAAAAACATCTATTTCTGCTTTATTGACTATGCCAAAGACTTTGACTGTGTGGATCACCACAAACTATGGCAAATTCTTCAAGAGATGGGAATACCAGACCACCTGACCTACCTCTTGAGAAACTTGTATGTAGGTCAGGAAGCAACAGTTAGAACTGGACATGGAACAACAGACTGGCTCCAAATCGGGAAAGGAGTACGTCAAGGCTGTATATTGTCACCCTGTTTATTTAACTTATATGCAGAGTACATCATGAGAAACGCTGGACTGGAAGAAGCACAAGCTGGAATCAAGACTGCTGGGAGAAATATCAATAACCTCAGATATGCAGATGACACCACCCTTATGAAAGTGAAGAGGAACTAAAAAGCCTCTTGATGAAAGTGAAAGAGGAGAGTGAAAAAGTTGGCTTAAAGCTCAACATTCAGAAAACTAAGATCATGATATCTGGTCCCATCACTTCATGGCAAATAGATGGGGAAACAGTGGCTGGTTTTATTTTGGGGGGCTCCAAAATCACTGCAGATGGTGATTGCAGCCATGAAATTAAAAGATGCTTACTCCTTGGAAGGAAAGTTATGACCAACGTAGACAGCATATTAAAAAGCAGAGACATTATTTTGTCAACAAGGTCTGTCTAGTCAAAGCTATGGTTTTTCCAGTGGTCATGTATGGATGTGAGAGTGGAACTATAAAGAAAGCTGAGCGCCAAAGCATTGATACTTTTGAACTGTGGTGTGAAGACTCTTGAGAGTCCCTTGGACTGCAAGGATATCCAGCCAGTCCATCCTAAAGATCAGTCCTGACGTTCACTGGAAGGACTGATGTTGAAGCTGAAACTCCTACTTTGGCCACCTGGTGCGAAGAGCTGACTCATTTGAAAAGACCCTGATGCTGGGAAAGATTAAGGGCAAGAGAGAAGGGGACAGCAGAGGATGAGAGGATGAGATGACAGAGGCATCACCGACTCAATGGACATGGGTTTGGGTAAATTCCGGGAGTTGATGATGGACAAGGAGGCCTGGCGTGCTGTGGTTCATGGGGTCACAAAGAGTAGGACTCGACTGAGCGACTGAACCGAACTGAACTGAATGGCTGATTGACATACTAAGTGGCAGCCCCTTCCCACTAAGAATGAGGAAGACCATTATGATATTCTGGACACAGTATTATGTGAAAAAGTGTTAAAGAATGATATCTCTGTATATTTGAGAAGGAGAAATAGGAATGTGTATGTGCATCTATGCTTATTTTTTCAGAAAGGAGCAAGAAGGATGAAGGAAACCCAGGGGCAGTTGAGAAAGGGTTGGTAGGACATTTTTCTGAGCAAGTCTTTCCATATGGCTTTGATTTGGGGGATTACATTAATATTTTATATATTCAAGAGGAAAATTGAGGCTCCCCTGGTGGCTCAGTGGTAAAGAATCCACCTGCCAGTTCAGGAGACATGCGTTCGTTCGACCTCTGATCCAGGACAATGCCACATGCCACAGAGCAACCAAGCCCATGAGGCACAGCCACTGAGCCCATGTGCTGCAGCTGCTGAAGCGCATCCCTCTAGGGCCTGAGCTCTGCAACGCGAGAAGCCGTCCATTCACCACAACTGGAGAGGAACACTCACCCACCACAGTTAGAGAAAGCGCCGTGAAGCAATTAAGACCCAGCACAGTCATAAATAAGCAATTTTTTTAAGTCCCTGAGGGCACAAAGCACAGGGCAGAACAATTATTCAGGAAAATCTGCAATGACTTGAAAGAACGTTACAAAACCTTGCTGAGGGGAATTAAAGAAAATCTAAATAAAAGGGAGAAATGTGCCTAGTTCATGTATTCAAAGAGTCGGTATTGTTCCTATTTCTGCTCTCCCCAACTTGATCTATAAATCCAGTGTAATCCGAATAAAAGTCCCACAGGTGTTTTTTTGTTTGTTTGTTTGTTTTAACGTGAAAATTGAAAAACTGATGCTAAAATTTTTTTTAATTTTTATTTTGTAATTTATTTTAATTGGAGGCTAATTACTTTACAATATTGTGGTGGTTTTTGCCATACATTCACATGAATCAGCCATGGGTGTACATGTGTTCCCCATCCTGACCCTCCCTCCCACCTCCCTCCCCATCCCATCCCTTGGGGTCATCCCAGTGCATCAGCCCTGAGCACCCTGTCTCATGCATCGAACCTGGACTGGCGATCTATTTCACATATGATTATGTACATGTTTCAAGGCTTTTCTCTCAAATCATCCCACCCTCGCCTTCTCCCACAGAGTCCAAAAGACTGTTTTTACATCTGTGTGTCTGTTGCTGTGTCACATATAGGGTCATCGTTGCCATCTTTCTAAATTCCATATATATGCGTTAATTTACTGGTGCTTTTCTTTCTGACTTCCTTCACTCTGTATAATAGACTCCAGTTTCATCCACCTCATTAGAACTGATTCAAATGTATTCTTTTCAATGGCTGAGTAATATTCCATTGTGTATATGTACCACAGCTTTCTTATCCATTCAAGTGGAAATGCAAAGAACCTAACATGGACGAAATAAATTTCAGAAAGTACAAAGCTGGAGGAATTACACCTTTGATTTTAAGACTTACGATAAAGTTATATTAACTAAAACAGTGTGCTATGGGTGTAAAGCTAGACATATGGATGAATGAAACAGGAGAGAGACTCCACAAAAACACACTCATATATACAGTTGCTTTTTAAAAAGGTACCCACCATACTGATGATTTATGGGGTAAAGAGTCCTTTAACCAGTGCTGGAACAACTAGGGTACATGTTGGGGAGGGGAGGAAACACAACCAGAAGCACATCCTGTACAAAAACTAATTCAAAATGGATTAGATCCTGGAAATGAAATCTAAAACTATAAAATTTCTACAAGAAAATAGAATAGGAAATCTTCAAGATCTCTGCAGAGGCAAAGATCTTTTAGGCCATAAAAAGGCCTAAACATATGCTTAACTGGTTATCATCAAATTCATCTGCTCCTTAAAAGATCCTGTTTGGAAAACAAAACTAGAACCAACCATCACACTAGGAGGAACTATTTACCATTCAGTACTTTGGCCACCTCATGCGAAGAGTTGACTCATTGGAAAAGACTCTGATGCTGGGAGGGATTGGGGGCAGGAGGAGAAGGGGACAACAGAGGATAAGATGGCTGGATGGTATCGCTGACTCGATGGACATGAGTCTGAGTGAACTCCAGGAGTTGGTGATGGACAGGGAGGCCCGATGTGCTGTGATTCATGGGGTCGCAAAGAGTCGACACGACTGAGTGACCTGATCTGATCTGATATCTTTGTTAGATTTATATCCAAAATTATATAAAGAACCATTCAGTTCAGTTCAGTCACTCAGTCATGTCCAGCTCTTTGCGACCCCATGAATCACAGCACGCCAGGCCTCCCTGTCCATCACCAACTCCCGGAGTTCACTCAGACTCACGTCCATCTAGTCGGTGATGCCATCCAGCCATCTCTTTGTCTGTCGTCCCTTTTTCCTCCTGCCCCCAATCCCTCCCAGCATCAGAGTCTTTTCCAATGAGTCAACTCTTCGCATGAGGTGGCCAAAGTACTGGAGTTTCAGCTTTAGCATCATTCCTTCCAAAGAAATCCCAGGGCTGATCTCCTTCAGAATGGACTGGTTGGATCTCCTTGCAGTCCAAGGGACTTTCAAGAGTCTTCTCCAACACCACAGTTCAAAAGCATCAATTCTTCGGTGCTCAGCTTTCTTCACAGTCCAGCTCTCACATCCATACATGACCACTGGAAAAACCATAACCTTGACTAGACGGACCTTTGTTGGCAAAGTAATATCTCTGCTTTAACCTTTAGGATGCAGTAATGAACCAAATGGAACAACAGACTGGTTTCCAATAGGAAAAGGAGTACGTCAAGGCTGTATATTGTCACCCTGCTTATTTAACTTATATGCAGAGTACATCATGAGAAACGCTGGGCTGGAAGAAGCTCAAGCTGGAATTGCCAGGAGAAATATCAATAACCTCAGATATGCAGATGACACCACTCTCATGGCAGAAAGTGAAGAGGAACTAAAAAGCCTCTTGATGAAAGTGAAAGAGGAGAGTGAAAAAGTTGGCTTAAAGCTCAACATTCAGAAAACGAAGATCATGGCATCTGGTCCCATCACTTCATGGGAAATAGATGGGGAAACAGTGGAAACAGTGTCAGATTTTATTTTTGGGGGCTCCAAAATCACTGCAGATGGTGACTGCAGCCATGAAATTAAAAGACGCTTACTCCTTGGAAGGAAAGTTATGACCAACCTAGATAGCATATTCAAAAGCAGAGCCATTACTTTGCCAACAAAGGTCCGTCTAGTCAAGGCTATGGTTTTTCCAGTGGTCATGTATGGATGTGAGAGCTGGACTGTGAAGAAAGCTGAGCGCCGAAGAATTGATGCTTTTGAACTGTGGTGTTGGAGAAGACTCTTGAGAGTCCCTTGGACTGCAAGGAGATCCAACCAGTCCATTCTGAAGGAGATCAGCCCTGGGATTTCTTTGGAAGGAATGATGCTAAAGCTGAAACTCCAGTACTTTGGCCACCTCATGCGAAGAGTTGACTCATTGGAAAAGACTCTGATGCTGGGAGGGATTGGGGGCAGAAGGAAAAAGGGACGACAGACAAAGAGATGGCTGGATGGCATCACTGACTAGATGGACGTGAGTCTGAGTGAACTCTGGGAGTTGGTGATGGACAGGGAGGCCTGGCGTGCTGTGATTCATGGGGTCGCAAAGAGTCAGACACGACTGAGCGACTGAACTGAACTGAACTGAATGAGACAAATGAGGCTTCCCAAGTGGCACAGTGATGACGAATCCAGCTGCCAATGCAGGAGATGCAAGAGACACAGTTTCGATCCCTGGGTCAGAAAGATCTCCTGGAGAGTAGGAAATGGCCTCCCACTCCAGTATGCTTGCCTGGAAAATCCCATGGACAGAGGAGCCTGGTGGGCTACAGTCCATGGGGTGGCAAAGAGTCAGACATAACTGTGCAACTGAGCACAGTACATACACGGTGCAGCACAATGAGACAAATAGTCCAATGTTTTTAATGACAAAAGAATTGAACAATCACTTCACAAAATAAGATACACAAACATCCCAATAAACATATGAATATAGGCTCAATATCTTTAGTCATCAGGGAAATAAAAACTGAAACCACAATGCCTTTTTTAAATATTGATTTTATTTTTGGCTGTGATGGGCCTCGGTTACTGCACAGGCTTTTCTCCAGTTGAGGAGAGCTGGGGCTGCTCTCTAGTCGTCGTGCGAAGGCTCTCCTTATTGAGGTTCTGGGGCTCTAGAGCACAGGTTCAGTAGTTGTGGTACACAGGCTTAGCTTCACCGTGACATGTGGGGTCTTCCAGGATCAGGGATCAAACCTATGTCTCCTGCATTGGCAGGGGGATTCTTTACCCGTGAGCCACCAGGGAAGGCAGCACAAGGCCTTTTATTTCTTTTTCTTGTCTTATTGCACTGGTTAGAGCTCCTAATACTATTTTGGATAAGAGTGGTAAGTGTTGGCATGCTTCCCTTTTCCTGATCTTAAGGGAAAAGCTCAGTCTGTCACCACTGAACATGATGTTAGTTGTAAGTTTTTTGTAGATACTTGTTATCAAATTGAAATTTTCCTTCTATTCCTAGTTTATCAAGGTTTTTTTTTTTTTTTTAAATCACGACTAGCTCTTGGATTTTGTTCTCTGCATTTATTGAGACGACCATGTGATTTTTGCTTATTTAACTTATATGCAGAGTACATCATGCAAAATGCCAGGCTGGATGCATCAGAAGCTGACTACTGCTTCAAGATTTTGTGTTTGTCTTTTAGCTTTTCGACTGTCATGTGTTTAGGTGTGAATGTTTTTCTATATATCCTATTAAGATTCTTGGATTGGTAAATTAATGTTATTCTCATCAAATCTGGAAAGTTTGAGGCCATTACTTTCTCAAAAAACTTTTTCCTGTTCCTTTTCTTCTTTCCTTTCTCCTGGATGTGCATGTATTATATGTGTATTCTTGATGGTATCTCATGGGTCTCTGAGGTGCTGTTCATTTTTCTTTATGCTTTTTTTCTTTCTGTTCTTCAGATTGGATAATGTTTACTGACCTATCTTCAAATTCACTGATTCTTCCTTTTGCTAGTTCATATCTGCTGTTGAGGCCCTCTGATGAAATTTTCATTTTAGTTATTGTGTTTCCAACTCATAATTTCCATTGGCTTTTTAAGAATCATCTAAAGATACTGATAATCTTAACTTGTTGAATCATCATCACATTTGAAAAAAAAATCTTTAAACATGGTTTCTTTTGGTCCTTTGGACATATTTACAATAGCTGCTTTAGTTCTTTGCCTGCTAACTCCATCATCTGAGCCCCCTCAGGGACAGTTTCTAGGAACCTTTTTTTTTCCCCTGTGTATGTCCTAAATTTTTTATGTCTTTGACTGTCTTATAAAATTTTGTTAAATACTAGGCATTTATAATATGTTGTAGTAAGTCACTCTGGACTCTGACCGCCCCCCCCACCCCACCCACCTTTACTGTATGTGTTTATTGATGCTGGTATTTGTTCCCTCAGTTCCCGACCTGGATGAAGTCTACACAGTCTGTTTCCCCTACAGTGTGTCGCCACTGGTATCTCTACTGGATTTTTTTTGGTTTATTGGCCACACTGAGGCATGTGGGATCTTAATTCCCTTACCAGGAATGGAACCTGTGCCCCTTGCATTGGAAGCACAGAGTCTCAACCACTGGACTGCCAGGTAAGTCCTCTACTAGATTTCTTAAAAATCTTTTTTTTTAGGGAATTCCTTGGTGGTTCAGTATTAGGACTCTGCACTCTCATGGCAGAGGGCTGAGGTACAATCCCTGGTTGGGGAACTTAGCTCCCACAAGCCATGTGGCAAGGCCAAAAATAAAACTTTTTTTATATGCAAGCCTGGTTTCCTAAGACTTATCCCTGGGCCATTATAGTTTAACGGCCAGCCAGTTATTGGTTAGCCATTATGCTTAAGTCTACTGAACCGGTAAGGCCTCCACCCTTTGCAGTTAACAGTTTATTGTTTGGGTCCGCCTTTTTCCTTGCACAAAGCCTCTTCTTCAGTCAGCCAGGAGTATTTAGCTGTGGCTGACTCGGGTCTTTCCTTGCTATATGCACAGCCTAGCAAATCACTATCTTATCAAGGCCCACCATGGCTAGCTCATCTACTGAATTTCTTTGTTAAATTTATGGCTGGACTATTGCTTTCTCCAACCAGTATCAGGCAGCCAAGATATAGGTTTCTACCCAGTTGTTTGGGGCTTCCCTGGTAGCTCAGACAGTAAAGAATCGGCCTGCAATGTGGGAGACCCAGGTTCAATCCAATCCTTGGGTCAGTAAAATCTCCTGGAGAAGAGAAAGATTGCCCACTCCAGTATTCTTGCTTGGAGAATCCCATGGACAGAGGAGCCTGGCAGGCTACAGTGCATGGGGTAGAAAAGAGTCAGACTTGGCTGAGCAGCTAACGCTTTCACCCCGTTGTCTGCTACTGGGATTACAGTTGTTCTCTGGGGCTTTCCCTATTTCCCAGTCAAGTCAGCTCTCTCCAGAGTCTGTAGGAACTAGAAGCCCTCAAGGCCTACCAGGCTCTGGTGGAATTACCCGTGGGAGGGAGGAAATAAAAGTTGTACAATACTGAAATCACAGACTCCCACTGGTCTTCTCCTAGATGTGCAGTTCTTTCTTTTAAATAAGTGCTTTTCAAATATGGTATGAAATTTGATCAACTTACAGAGTCCTGAAATGGTTGCTTTTAACAATTCTGTCCAGTTTTATCTTTGCTTTTTTGGGAAGAAATTTGGTGAGCTACTCAATCTACTGTACCACAAATCCCACCCACATATGTAAGTTTAAAATTTCAACAAAAAAAAAATTTTTTTTTCCAGTAGCCACATTTCAAGAAAGTTAAAAAGATAAAATGAATTGCAATAATATATTTAACCTGAAAAAAGAAAAAAAGCAAAAGTCTTTCAGTCCTGTCTGACTTTTTACGACCCCATGGACTGTAGCCCACCAGGCTCCTCTGTCCATGGAATTCTCCAGGCGAGAATACTGGATTGGACAGCTTTCCCTTCTCCAGGGAATCCACCCAGGGATCAAACCGGTGTCTCCTGCATTGCAGACAGATTCTTTACCACCTGAGCCACTAGGGAATTTGCCATATTAGGCACTCATATGTAACCTAATGTAATATAAAAAATATAATTTCAACATATCATTAATATTTTTTAAATTATGAACTAACTTTTACTTTTTTCCCCCTAAGTCTTTGAAACCTGGTGTGTCTTTTTCCTGTTATAGCATGTCTTAATTCAGACCACATTCCAGCACTCAGGATGTGACAGCTGGCTGCCATACTGGACACACGAGGATGGATATTTGATCTTAGGACATAGAGATTTTTCAGGTGTGTTAATGATATTGCTCTAAAAATTCCTGTCTTTGGGGGATACTGAGGCAATGGTACCCCACTCCAGTACTCTTGCCTGGAAAATCCCATGGATGGAGGAGCCTGGTAGGCTGCAGTCCATGGGGTCGCTAAGAGTCGGACACGACTGAGCGACTTCACTTTCACTTTTCACTTTCATGCATTGGAGAAGGAAATAGCAACCCACTCCAGTGTTCTTGCCTGGAGAATCCCAGGAATGGGGGAGCCTGGTGGGCTGCTGTCTATGGGGTCGCACAGAGTCGGACACGACTGAAGCGACTTAGCAGCAGCAGCAGAGACACTTAAGGATGAAATGGTAAAATGAAACTTGGTTCTGCTAGAGGAAAAACTTTCCCTCTTCCCTTTTGGGACTGTGTTTAGGGGTCCTGCAAATTAAATTGACAAAAGACAGGTGAACAGGAAGAAAGTATATTCACACTCTTTGGCGGATACAGAGGACCGACACCAAGTAATCAGAGGTAGAGGTTTCAGTACCAAAGGTAATAGGAGAAAGGAAGAGAGAAGGGGAAAACGAGGACCAATCGGTTTCTTTTAGACAGGGAAGCGAGTATTTAGGAGAACGAGCAGGAGGTAAGGTTGTTATATTCGTTAAGACGGTGACTCTCGCACGTCTCAAGTTTACAATGAAGAATCCTGTGGGTCTGGGGGGCCAAGCGCGGCGCTTTGGGGGCCGCGGGACAGGAATTTCACGCGGTGTTTGCTTTCCGAAATAAAAGAGATATTTTTGGTCCTTCGAAGATTTTTATAAGATTCCGCGTGGGGGCCGAGGACTTTAGCCCCGAGCCTCTGCTGGGGAGGGCGGGAGCTCGGGTATGTTGGCACCCAGGCGATAACCAGCCCCCGCAAGCGAGGGGAGAGTCCCGGCGGCCCCTGTCCGGCCCTACCGCTGCGAAACTGCCCCGCCGCGCCGGGAGAACTCGACTTCTAGCCTACGACCCCGACTCCGCACACCGCCCCTCCGCCGCGCGACGGGCCCTTCAGCAGCCGGGCGCGGTTTCCCGGGAATGCGTTTCTTGCAGCACCGCGGGCCGCCCGGAACGGCCTGGAGGAGCACCTCCCGGCGGCCCCAGCGCGGAGCCCTGGGCCCGGCGGCGGCCGGGTGGCGGCCCCAGCGTGGCGGTGTCAAGTCGCGGCGCGAGCCCAGGAGCCTCACTCCGCGGTACCCTAGCCGCATCCCCGGAGCTCCCGGTGGGGCCCCTGGCTCTCCCCCCCGGTTCCGAAGGGCCCAGCTGCGTAGAGAGGAGCCGCGAACCGACTCGGGCGCCCAGGTGTCTCGGCTCCGCCCAGGTAGGTAGATTCCCTTCAGGTTTGACCCACGGTTCTCTGGGGCCCCGGGGCTCTTCCTTCGGCTGGAGGTGGAGGACCCCGCGCTCGGCGCCTCGTGTCCAGGCCTCTGTGGGTATCATATTGATTTTTACCTGTGGCTTCACAGTTCCCGAAAATAAACCCACAGCTGGGCGCTTAGGCAGTTGTTAAGCCGATGACCCTGCTTAATAATTCCCAAAGTAGTACAGGAGGTGGGTGTTCTCTGACAGTGAGCCCCTCGTCACGATCTGTTCCTTTGGGGTTTCAGTTGTAGTCCTCAGGCTACCTACCACCTGTTAAGTCACTGTAGGGAACGGTGGCTCTGATAAGGTTGGCCAGGCATGGGTAAGATAAGCCAGAGGGAACGTACTGGTAGTGCGTTTATACATCTGACACCCAGCGGAGGGCAGAGTGTCCAGGTGACTGCCCTGGGCCCCTTGGTGGGCCCGGAGGGCAGTGTCGCCACAGGGTGGTCCTGCCTTGGTGGGGTCTCCAGGTCTTGTGGGGTGTAGCTGCCTTTTGTGATGGCCTCCCCTGGGCAAAGCGCTGACAGGACCTCATTCACTGTTCCATTTACTCTTCATGCCAGTCTTGCCAGGCAGACATCCTATTCCCGCTAAGAAGTGAGAGGTTAAAGCTCAGAAAGTTTGAGTAACCTGTCCACAGTCTCCACTGGAAGGCGACGGCCATGAGGCGTCGGTTCCTGGCCTGCATCAGCCGACACCCTTAGCACCCGCGTTTGTGGCCGCCAGGCAGCGCTAGAGCAGCCCTGAGGGGGGTCACCTCCTGCACCTGTGCTCCACTGGCTGCGGCTGAGCCCGTGGTCTTGCCCTTCAGTGTGGAGGCAATGCCAAAGCTGGAAGGCTTCGAGTTCTGGAGCCGCACCCTGGGGGGGGCCCGCCACGTGGTGGCCCCCATGGTGGACCAAAGCGAGCTGGCCTGGAGGCTGCTGAGCCGCCGACACGGGGCCCATCTGTGCTACACACCCATGCTGCATGCCCAGGTTTTTGTCCGCGATGCCAACTACCGCAAGGAGAACCTGTACTGCGATGTGTGCCCCGAGGACCGGCCTCTCATTGTTCAGGTTAGCGGCCCAGCCTCCAACGCTGGCCGAGAGCCTTTTCCTGGGCCTTTCCAGAAAAGGCTTCCCGGCTTTCCGAGATCAGAGGGGCAAGGGCAGGCTGGTTCTTGCAGAGGTTGACCTCTCCCCAGTAGCTGCCTCAGACTTGTGGCAAATGGATGGCTTGGGTGCCGTGGAAGATTTGCAGCCCCTCCCTCCCCCAACCTTGACATCACCCCAAGTGCCCCCTCTTTATCAGACAGACAGAACAGCTCTGCTCTTGGCAAAGTCAGTGATACCAGCTTTCTCCTACATCTGGGAGGACTGTGTGAATCTGTAGCTTGCCCTGCTGGTGGTATGGGGGTGCATCCTAGCTCGGTCATGTTGCTTTTTTTTTTGGCCACACTGTGTGGCATGTGGGGTCTTAGTTTCCCAACCAGAGATGTGAACTCATGTCCCATGCAGTGGAAGCATGGCGTCTTAACCACCGGACCACCAGGGAAGTCTCTAGCTTGGTCATATTGTAAACATCTAAGATAGAGTACCATCCTGCAGTCATCCGCTGGGGCCACACCCTCACTGGGTCACGTATGAAGCCCTGGGCAGCCTCGGTACCAGGGCCTGGCTGGGGCTTGTGGCAACTTTCATGTCTCTTCCAGTTCTGTGCCAATGACCCAGAGGTGTTTGTCCAGGCAGCTCTCTTGGCTCAGGACTACTGTGATGCCATTGACCTGAATTTGGGCTGCCCACAGATGATCGCCAAACGCGGTAAGAGTTCCTGTTCTGGGGTTCTGTGTTGAGTACTGGCTTTTGGCTAGGGCAAGGCTTGGAGTGCAGAGATGCCAGGTGTGTGGGTGAGCTGGCTGAGGGCCTGGCCCTTCCTCTGGCAGCTTTCTGATGTTGGGCCTTTCTTTGCTTCTCCCTCTGCAAGGCGGCCCTTGGTCACTGGGGGTAGGGGACGACATTCACCTGGCTGTCAGGGGCTTGTCACTTCCTCCATGCTCAGGAAGTTGTGGGGCTCCCTCTGGATAAACGTGTTTTGCTGAAGAGTTCCTCCTCCACCCTTGTGCTGCCTCGGGCACCAGTGGCCACTACCCTGGCATCTCAACCTTCCTCACTGGCCTGAGGAGTTCCTGGTTGCTTAGAGACCACGTGGGGTGGGCACTCAGCTCAGCACCCTTGAGCTCAGGCCGCCGAACTAAACGAACGTGGCCAGGCAGGTCGAGGCCAGCGTGGACGCAGTGGGAGGGTGCAGAGGCTGTGCCTGTTCTCTGCAGGTCACTATGGCGCCTTCCTGCAGGAGGAGTGGGACCTGCTCCAGAGAATGAGTGAGTTGGCCCTGTGCTGCCCTCAGGGACTTGGGGCCACATGGTGGTTGGGTGGCAAGCCCAAGACAGCCTAGCAGGGCTCAGGAGAGAACAGTAGCTGGCAGGGTCCTCCTGGCCTTGCTGTGCCCTCCCCCTTCCTGCTGTAGAGGGCGGCTGTGAAGTCGCCTGTCCCGTACCTGCTGCCCTCCTTCGAACCAAATAGACTGTACTGGAGGAAGGCATCCTTGCCTGGACCACCTCTTCCAGTGTGGTCCGAGGCACAACTCACAGCTCCCTGTTACCAGTGCGGGACATCTGCGGAGCCTGTGTTCTTTTGGGGGCTTAGCCATGGGTCCCCACAGCCTGCTTGAAGGTGGCAGCACAGTTTTGTCAGGAGCCGACTCTGCCCTTCCCCAGTTCTGCTAGCCCACGAAAAGCTTTCTGTTCCTGTCACCTGCAAGATCCGCGTCTTCCCAGAGATTGACAAGACCGTGAGATATGCCCAGATGCTGGAAAAGGCTGGCTGCCAGGTGAGGACTGTGGGCTTCCAGGGCTCCATACTGCTTCCGAACCTCCAGAAACACCTCTTGAGGGCTTGCCCCTGGGATGGGCAGGAATCAGTGACCTTTAGGTGAGGCCTGATGCAGGCAGCGAAGTCCCATGCTTGCGTCCAAGAGGCCAGTATTGCCTAGGGGTAGTGCTGGGCCTAAATCACCTCCCCACCCACCCCCACCAGTCCTGGGGTCAGGCTGGTGCTTGCTCCTCCCTCACACCTTTAACCTTGGCAGCAGGAGTGTTGCCACTGCGGAGAAGACTGGCCCTTGAAAGGATAGAGGGACAGCTCTGACATGGGAGTCCTAGGCAGCACTCCCAGGGTGTCAACTGGCCCAAGTGTGGCCCAGAGGAGTGAGGGAAGCTGATGCCCGAAAAGCCAAAGGCAGAGGGTACCCTGGAGTGTTGGGGGCTGCAGCTGAAAGTGGAGCTGAACCAGGTGCTCCTGTGTGCTAGTTGCTGACTGTCCACGGGCGCACCAAGGAGCAGAAGGGGCCCCTGTCAGGCACCGCGTCCTGGGAGCACATCAAGGCTGTGCGGTGAGTGGACGCAGGGTAAGCCCAGGGCGGGGAGACGGCCCAGCCCCCAGGCCAGGCCCTCAGCCCTCAGCACGAGATGAGGGCGCAGGGCCTGAGGGTGAGCAGCACAGTGGGAGGATGGAGTTTGGGGCCTGGTACTGCCCCCCAGGGTTGGGGGAAGCAGCATCCTTCTGAGCATCTGCTCGTCCTGTTCCGACAGGAAGGCGGTGACTATACCTGTGTTCGCCAACGGGAACATCCAGTGCCTGCGGGACGTGGAACGCTGCATCCAGGACACGGGGGTGCAGGGGGTCATGAGTGCAGGTGAGGCTGTGCCCTCGCCTGCAGCTGGTCCACCGTCGGGTGCTGGAGGGGTCCGTCCACATCGTGGCACCACTGGCCCAGCTGAAGAGCCTCAGGCTTCACGCGGTCACCACTGAAGGCCCCATCTGCCTGACTGGCCAGCACTCTCAGGCCAGTGGCCAGCCTTGCCTTGGGGATGGCCAGGCACAGGGGCCCCTGAGCCTTGCGTCACCTTCCCCTGCAGAGGGAAACCTACACAACCC
This sequence comes from Bos indicus x Bos taurus, assembly GCF_003369695.1. Lineage (NCBI taxonomy): Eukaryota > Metazoa > Chordata > Mammalia > Artiodactyla > Bovidae > Bos > Bos indicus x Bos taurus. The sequence goes on from NC_040094.1 coordinate 51,897,542, forward strand.
TGCCCTGTTCGAGGGCCGCAGCCCTGCTGTGTGGGAGCTGGCCGAGGAGTACCTGGACATTGTGCGGCAGCACCCCTGCCCCCTCTCGTACGTCCGGGCCCATCTCTTTAAGCTGTGGCACCACACGTGAGTCAACCCCCATGGCAGATGCTGTCTGATCTGAGCCTTGTCTGGGGCCTTCGTCGTTTTTGAGATGAGCTCTCCACAGACATTCACAAAACCCCTACCTGCCACCAAGTCAGATCTGGGAGGACCACAGTGACGTGCTGAGGTTGTGTGGGAGGAGGGGTTGTGCCCTTCTATGCCCAAGGCTCAGGGTCAGCAGTTGGGAGGTAGGGGCTGAGCCAGCTCTCTGATGGGGCGTCTGTATCAGGCTGCAGGTGCATCAGCAGCTTCGAGAGGAGCTCGCCAAAGTGAAGACCCTGGAGGGCATTGCTGCAGTGAGCCAGGAGCTAAAACTGCGGTGTCAGGTAGGTGCTGGGCCACCGTGTGGTGGGAGAGACTTGGTCTCGGGCCTTTTACTGAGGGCCCTCTGGGCTTTTCCAGGAGGATATATCCAGGCAGAAGGAGGGAGAGAAGCCTTCAGGAGGCTTGCCTTTCTTTCACTGGATCTGCCAGCCCTACTTCCGGCCAGGGTGAGCCTCCTGCACATGGGCTGACCTGGGTGGGAGGTGTTACACGGAGGGGATTCTTCTGCCTGCTGCCCAGCCTTGGCAGGTGTGCTGGAGGCTCAGCTCCGTCCCTTGGTGACTAGGGGCCTCCTTCCTTGTCAGCCTGTGCTGTTTTATTTAAATCACTTTTTCCATGTGATGCTTCTCTTAGGTCCTCTGACCCTGAGTGGATTTGTCCTGGGATCAGCTAGACCCTCTCTAGCTTCCTCTGGACTTTCTGAAGTGAGGCTGGGCTGTCATCTGTAGCCACAGCCCTACCCAGGGTTCAGACACTGGTGTCCCAGCCTCCGTGCCAGCTGCTGGGGCCTCAGCAGAGTTGCACATACGTCCTCATTTAGTGACTGTGGCCAGTGGGCTGCCTCTTATGGGTGTCCCTCAGCTCTGCCCATCATCCCCGCTTTCAGGCCCAAGGAGGGGAGCAAGGAGAATGGGGGTGCCCGCAGCAAGCGGGCCCTGGAGGAGGAGGAGGGCACCACGGATGTCTTATCCAAGAACAAGCAGAAGAAGAAGCTAAGGAACCCCCACAAGACCTTTGACCCCTTGCTGAAGCGTAAGTGGTCCAACCACTGGAGTCTAGGGAAAAGGCCAGCCCCTAACGGGTTCCCCAGGGTCGGGTAGCTCTGCTGCTTCCTAAGCTGTGGGCAGTACAGCAGGAAGGGCCCTGCAGCCCCCAAGGAGACTGGCAGGTTCCCCGAGGCCACAGCCAGCCAGCCATCCTGCCTGCCAGTCCCTCAGCTGTTGCCCTAGGGCAGCTAGAGAGGCAGGAGTAGCACTAGGGGCTGCCGTGCCCAGGAAGGACCTTCAGGTGGGAGGCGCACAGCACAGGGCGTGGAACCGTGGGTCTTGGGCGGGTGGGATGAGGTTTCCCAGCAGGACCATGTATGCTGTGTCCTCTGCCCGCCCCAAGAGAGCAGGGAGGCCTACCCAGGGCTACATGTGAGAGATGGCAGTGGTGGGTGGCCTCACCTAGTTCAAACAGCATGTCCTTTTGCTCTTTTCTCAGCAAAATACGCAAAGTGTGATCAGTGTGGAAACCCAAAGGTGAGTCCGTCCGTCTTGGCTGTTAACACCTAGGGCAGGGCTCAGCCCCAGGAGGGATGGGGACCTGAATGGGCAGTCCTTTTTCTATCTGCTGGTGGCAGTCGGGCCACAGCCCATGGTAGGGGGGCTTCTTTCCTGTAAAGTAGCTCTGCCTGGCCTCAGGACAGTTCTTCCATGTTCCTGGCTACTCACTCAGGCTACAGGGTGGCTAAGGAATGGGTATTAGCCCCTGGCTCACAAGCTTTTCTGTGTCCAGGGCAACAGGTGTGTGTTTAACCTATGCCGGGGCTGCTGCAAGAAGCGAGCTTTCAAAGAGACCGCTGACTGCCCAGGTGAGGAGCGCCTGCCGCCATCAGCACCACCCCATTCCCCAGTGGGCAGTGGAGCCTCAGCCTCCTGAGCCCCATTTCCCTCCTCCTGCCCCTCTGCCAGGTCACGGACTGCTTTTTAAAACCAAATTGGAGAGGTCTCTGGTCTGGAAGGGTGCCCAGCCGCGGCTGCAGGAACCACAGCAGGCCGGGCCTGGAGAACCAGGTGGCTTCCCTGAGGTTGTGGGCAGTGCCCTGGCCTAAAGGGCAGCTACAGCCCCATGTGCCACCCCCCAGGCCTGCTGCTGAAGCCTCAACCCACGTCCCAGTTAAGGAAACGCCTTTACTCAGGGAACCTCCTGCTACTTCACACGGAAGGACAAGCTGGTCTTCCCTTCGGCCCATGCTGGGGGCCCGGAGATGCTGCACCGAGGAGCAGGCTCCCAGGCTGGACCTGCCCATCCTCACAGCCCGCGTGTGTTCGAGATGAACAATAAACCATTTCAAAGATGGGACGTTCCCAGGCCTTTTGATCCCTGAGTATTATTGGGGCCAACAGGGACCAACCTTAGAACAGGGGAAGCGGGCAAGGCACCACCTGCCTTCATCTTCTCAGCCATGGAGACCTGCCTAACGGAGGGCCACGCGCTGGCCTCAGCCCTGCAAAGCCGAGTAGAGCATGAGGAAGGGGGCCCCACAGAGACAGGAAGGAGTGGTGCCAAGGGCTGTTCTCAGGCTGCCCTTTAATGGACTAAGATTCAATAACGCTGCAACCTCAAACGATGCGTCAACGTGGAGGCTGGGAGGCAGTGCTGCCAGGTGGGGGCCCCAGATGCCATGTTGGTGAGCCCTGTCGGCTTCTCCTTCAAGGAAGGCCCACCTCCCCAGGGCCCCGGCACAAGGTGCAGCAGGGGGGCGGGGCACAAGAATCTGGGCACATGGAAGCCCAGGCGGGGGCGCCGAGGACTAGCGTCAGTCAGCAGCCAGACCCCTGCAAGTGGGCCACAGGCAACACCTCCGGAAGTGCCGCTGGAGCAGATGAGAGAGGCCCAGGAGTCCGAGGGTGGGGGGTGGGCAGGGTGGGGGTGCGCAGACCATCCTGGAGACGGAGGTTGCTCTTACATGTTGGTGCTCATCCGGGACTGGCTGTTGGCCGGTGTCAGCTCCCCTTGGCTCCCTTCCCGGGGAGGGGACTGCAGTGGAGACAAAGGCTCAGACCAGGAAGGTGTGTGCGCCCATCCCAACCCCCAGTCCCAGGGCTGTCCCCGCCCACACCTTGACGTGGATCTGGTTGCGCAGAACAGCTGCCCGTAGGATCATGGCTTTGGCACGGCGCTGGAACTCCTTGCCCATGAGCAGAGACTTCTCAAAGGTGGTGCTGCGTTGATCTACGTCCCGGGCATACAGGATCTGTGGAGGTGCAAGGTTCAGTGGGGCCCAAGGTCCCCCTCCTGCACCCCACGGCCCTGAATCCAGCCACCTTGCTGTGGGAGTCGATGCGGGCGTTGATGAGCCCCTCCAGGATGAGCTGCGTCAACTCATCCTCTAGCGCCGCTACTGTGGTGTTGAAGGCTGTGGCCATCTTGCGCATGTCCGCTGACACGTAGGGGCTAAAATACTGCAGAGCAGAGGGACACGAGTTACCCGAAGGTGCCTTTGTAGTGCCCTGCCTTGGCCTCAGCCTCCACCAGAATGCTTACCTGAATGAGGGCCCGGTTGCGAATCTGCGTGTACAGGGTCCTGACGTGGGGAGCCAAATACATGTCTAGCAGCAGGTTGTCCTGGTGAGGACAGCCAGTCAGGGACAGCTTGCCCCAGGCCTTCTGAACTTGCCCGCCCTCCCAGCCAGGCCGCCAGGCCTCTCACCTTCATCTCATCCAGCATTTTCAGGCACGAGGCATACTTGGACTCGTAGAATTTGAAGATGATGTCCCGAACCTGTGGCTCCAGCTCCAAGAACAACTTGAAGGAGCTGCAGATGCCAGACTCCTCAGAGCTGGCCCTGCCCGCCCACCCGCCCTGGAGGCAGCCAGGGGCACAGGAGCAGGGCGACAGGGCCCAGCACCCAGCCTCCACCCACCTGCTAGAGATGACGTTGCGCTGCAGCTCCTGCCGGTCAAAGGTGGCCAAAGCGCACAAGCCGCCGTACACGGCCACATTGCTGGGGGAGAGCAGCTGAGGGGCAAGGAGGTGATCAGAGTCCTGGGGTCAATGCCAGGCAGCACAGAAGTCTGGGCCAGGCCCACCCTATCTCACCCATCACCCCGTCAGAATGCCTAGGACCTCATGAGGATGAGCCCCCAACAGAAAGCCCACCTCTTGAGCCCTCAGCCTGCTTCCCAAGTTCCAGTGAGGTCTCCCCAGAGACCCTTATGCCCCTCACCTCGGGGAAGTCGCAGTGGTCGAAGGAAGCCAGCAGAAAGCACTTGGCAGCCTGCTTGTACTTGCGTGCTGCCAACTCAGCCAAGCCTGGGGGGCAGCAGGGGGAGGAAGGATGAAGCCCAGAGGAAGCTGCCCATCAACAGGCGCACCTGGGACAGAAATGCTGGCGAGGGAGAGGTGACCTCGTCGGCCAGCATCAGCAGCTTTCTGGGAGAGCAAGGCACCCAAGGAGGCCGAGCAGCTGCTGTTACTACTGCAAAGGGCACCTGAGCTGTTCAGCTGACGGGGTGGGAATAGCGGTGAAGGGGGGGACGGGGATGGAAGTGGGGGTAACCCGCCAGGATGGCAGCTATCAGAAGGCAATGCCTCTACCCCCAACCACAGGTTACTACCCCATGACCTCCCTGAGAGGGACGTGAGTCGGGCAAGTGTCAGGGGTGTGCAGCACAGGTTTGGGGCTTGTGTGCTTCCTGGGCTGGGGTCATTTGGGGTGCCCTCCTGCCCCTATGCCCCAGGGTCCTTACCTGCCGCACACTTGAGCTTGGTGAGGATGGCCTGAGTCTGGGTGTCACGCTCCCCACGCTGCTGCAGGAGAAGGTGGCACAAGTGAGCGACCCATGCCCTCCATACCCGCATCAACTCCCAGGCATCCAGCTCCAGCCTAAAAGGAGCAGAGGCAGACTCCAGGAGGACGGGGCCCACCAGGGTCAGTAGTGGTCAGGGCTCCTGGATCAGGGTTTGAGGGGCGGAGAGCTACTGTTTTACCTCGGCGATTTCCGGGGTGGACTCTGCCTTGCTGACGTAGCTCAGCACATGAGACCAGTTCTGCAAGTAGACGCTGACCTGGCAGGCAGATGGGATGCCCTCAGCCTGGGCGCCCCTCCCGGTCCACTGGCACTGCTGCCCTGTGGCCACCCAACCGGGCCCACCTTGATGACGTTGAGGCACATGTTAATGACGTGCTTGGCGCTGGTGCAGTAGTCCCGGGCCCGGGAGTAACACTTGAGGGCGTTGCTGAGATCCCCACAGTCCAGGTAGTGGTCACCCAGGTCATCGTGTCCACGCCTGTGGGTCCAGGCACAAGTGGTCATTGGCCAGCTGTCCAACCCCTGACTCCAAGGGGACACCTGAAGCTCTCTTGATGAAGCCCACCCCCCAGCCCCCTGGACATACCTGATGCTCTCCTTGATAGAATTGC